>NC_090927.1:440154131-440457161 GCF_040938575.1 Ambystoma mexicanum | reverse complement strand
ACACCTTTATATTAGGGCCTTTTCAATCACTTGCTTGATACAATCCGATTCATGTATCTAGTTCAAAGCAAACCCTAATAATACCATAGAAATAGCACGACTTAGATGACATTATGCCTTGGCAACAAAAATCTGAAAAAGGAGACTAACATTGAAATGGACAGTGCATTAATGCAGGTAGCTAAGGAATGGTATGTAGCAATTCTGGAGGGCAATATTCACTGACTTATGCCCCAAAGGTTCTCGGCCAGACATACCAGCCAATAGTGCTGCTTCCACATGGTTTGAATATTATATATCTTTTAATAACCTCCAACTTGTCTTTATCAATGTTCACATAGAAAATCTATTTTTTGCAACCAAGAAATAACTCTATTAGCCCTCGATGGAGTTACTAATGCCTTTTGGGCTTTTTCCAGCATGAAAGCTACAGGTCCAGACCTTTTAACATCATAAACAGACATGAGATCTCAGTTATTGTTGTTGTTATTATTACTATTATTATTAGTATTACTATTATTATTACTATTGTTATTATTATTATTATTATTAACATTATCTATTATTATTATTATTATTATTATTATTATTATTACTATTGTAGTTATTATTCTCCTTTCTATTAACAATTATTGAAATTAAGAGGATCAGCTCAAAATGGAAAATGACAACTATTATTCCTACCTTTATGAAAGCAGATCGCAATGACCCCAACTTCTATTAGCCAAAAGCAAATTTGGATGCCACTCCTAAAAGTTTTGGGAGAATCAGACATTGCAGAGTGCCAAGTTGGGCTTTGGAAACCAATATTGTTACATACACACTGTATTCGTTCTGACAGGGAAGGAAGTGTGAGGAACAGATCTCAAATCCGAATTTGATTACCGATAAGCACGTGAAGGTGAAGGGAGGCACCTTGTACTTAGGATTGATGTACCTAAGTGCAGTGTTTAACTGTGTAAACAGTAACATAATTGTGACATATACCAAAAGATTTAGTGATGTGTTGTTCCTCCACCCACCTCAACCGGGGCCAAAGGAACCTTTCTGGTCTGACTATATCATGGGTTTCTCAGTTCCCCTTCCTATCATCTCACCTCTTCCATGTTATCCTGAACCACCTCCTGATGTTCTTTAGTCTCCTCCCTACGTCCTCCAGCTACTTCAGGGTGTTCTGCTGCCTTCTTCTTAGCTTCCTTAAACACCTCTGTGACCCACTCTGATCCATAGCCTCATCTCTAAACTCTCCTTGCCCAGCCCTGGAACGTTTTACCACCTGCTACCACCTCCTGATAGTCTTCAACATTATATTAGTTCGCATGATTTTCTAAACCCACATCCCTCTTATGTTTGCCAACCTCCTCCTCACTATAACGCTTCAAAATCACCAACCTTCTCCTTATTCTCTTCACTATTCACTATTCATCTCCTTCTCTCTGTTGTGTTCTCTCACCTCGTCCACTCCTCCGATCTCTCTGCTCCCCATTCCTACCCACACTACTCTCTCCAGCTCATTCTCCAAACGTCCACGATGTCAGACTTAGCATGTGGACTTGCATAGTCCTGTTCTCTGTTCTCCCCACCTCAACTTGTGTGTCTGTCTATGTGTCCTCATATTGGTGAGGGGCATGGATAGGCTTCCCCTAATAGGCTCAACTAAGCTTGCTCATGGGTTTAGGAGGTGGACAAAGCCTTTATTTGGTCCGTCTGTCATCTTGAATTACACCCCGCCCCCCCCACTCCCCCCCCCCGCCCCTGGTACTGATAAGGACTCCCTGAGAAGGACACTGCTCCCTTGTTCCTCAGTATGGGAAACTGATGCTGATAAACCTGTTAAAAGTATGTTTGATCCTTACGATTGTGAAAGCAATGCTTCTCTTTGGCAAAATTGAAACCTTTAATCACTTGTTATTCAAAGGTTTGCCAGTAGACAACGGACTGGTAAGATGGTATCATTCACATGTGGAAATGCTGCCAGTTAACAGCGAACCAGTAACTTTGTATCACTTGTGGAGACACACGCATTTTGAATTTATATTTGTGTTTTAATTATCACATGTATTCATGAATAAGGGATCGCGGTGTATTCCAAAATACAGCGAAGATGATTAAACTTCAGCAGAAGGAACTTATTGAGAAGAGGCCAGTCTCCTTCGTTAGTTCAAGCTGAAAAGTGTGCCATTTCCTATTTGCGTCATACAAAGAAGACTTCTTCCTGAGCACATTCTGCTCATTTTGGGCACACTTAACTGATGTAAGAAATGCTAGCTCTATAAGTGGTCTATATGGAATTAATAGATGAGATAACATTGATGGTCTTGGTGCCTAAGTAGCTTTAAAAACATAGAATATGACATTGAAGGCAATTCGTGCTTGTGTAGGCAGCCAGTAAAGGGAAGCCATCCCAGGAAAGATGTGCCCAAATGTTCCCACTTTCAGCAGTAACCTTTGCAGTCAGTGGAATAATCCCTCTGGGAGAATGTTCTCATCACCAGACAGTTTGGTCACACTTTGCATATAATCTGCATAATGCAGAACATACAGATCAAATTGTCTGATCAGATGATCAAATGTTAAAAAGAAGAAGGGACAGTGATGAACTCAGGGGGACACCACACGTCACTGAAGTAGCTGTAGAAAGAAAGTCTCAATTTCAACATTTTTTAAATGAGAGGATAAAAAAGCCATAATCCATTTATGAATGGTGACAGCGGTTCCACATGCGCGTAGTCACTATATGAGAATCACAATCAAATGCATTGAACAGGTCAAAAGGACCAGGCCAGGACCCCTCCACCATCCATTTCCACCCTTAATTAATCAACCATGAATTAGAGGTGCTATTGGTTTGTCTTTAGGCCTGTAGGTGATAGGAAAAAAAGAAACAAATGTGTCAAAGGCTGCTTGCCTAGGCAAATGGCTTGATATTGTGGCAAAGTGTGGCAAAGTGTACATTCATATTACAAATCTTTATGACAAGTGCTGACTATTTCTCAACAATATAAGGACATTTAGGCAATACCAAGAAAGAGTATATCTGATTACGGTCAAAGAATAGTTCAGTAATGTAACCAAAAATACATCTCATAACAGCTGATGAGTGCAAGATCAAAGCATGGGCAAGAAGACAGAATTATACCTTCACTGTCTTTGATTTCCAGGTTTTAAAAGATTGAAGATGTGGCAATGTTTGCCAATAATGCAGCTTGTCCATTCATTACATGACCACTGAAACCATTTGACATCAGACAGGCAGTGGACCATTCGCCAAAGTAACAGAATAGACAGAACTAACTTCAAAGGTGGTTAGCAACCTCCTCTTAAGTAGGAGGTCATTGGTCACATCCATTGCACATTTACCTCAGGGCCCTTCACAAATGTAGAGGGGTAGTTTCAAAAAACAGAATAAAATTGTACCTGCATAGACTTCTAGGAAATACCAGGTCAACTAAAAGAATGGTGATATCTTAGTAATTTCTTAAGTATGCAGATCACAGCTTGGAAGCCAAGCTTTGTCATACATGGCAGCCAAGCTCTGGAATAATATTCTTTTAGGGCTGGGAACAACATCCAATTGCTTTGCTTTCTGGGACCTTCTGAAAACACAAATGTTTAGACAAAGGGCCTCATCACGAGTTGGGTAGTATCCTTAATGGGATACCACCCAACTTTATGTGTGTTACCGCCCAAACGTCTGGCTTGGGAGGATCGCTCAGGTGCAATGCGCTTGCCTTGGAAGCATGACGACGCGGAGAAACACAGGTTCGGTCCCTTGGTCTGTGCTTAAAAACCTCTGGGTATTAAGCGCATAATAAATAACCGATTGCAATTACAATATTACCACGGGATCACAGGTTTGGTGGTTAATGTTATTCCCCATTGGGTTCATTGAACCTAATGAGGATTTTTGCCACAATTACCGCCAGTGGTATTACCGCGCAGTAATTGCACCGAAAATCAGCATTTTTCTGCCATACTCATGATTGGGCAGACCCTTAAATGTGGCAGTAACCCCATTTCCACCTTATTTAAGGTCTACTGCCAACTCGTGATGAGGCCCAAAATTAGATTGATTAGCTACTGTGTTCTACTTAGGATTTCTTTTAGTGCGTTATAGCTTCTGAACCTGTGTACACAACACTCGGCCCTTTAAGACGAGGTAGCAATACTTTGGGATAGATGGGGATGCAGAATATACTCAAACATCAATATCAATGATCATCTGCTTGATCTTCTCACTCAGCAAGTTTCATAAAAAACATATCTTAAATAATAAAAACTCATCATCACTGATGTCAATCTACATGGCAAACTACAAAAACCTTCTTGGGAAAATGATAGGCTTAGAGGGAACAGCTAGGTGTACGTTCCATACTTATCCGGGAAAGTGATTGGGTCTCTAACATCAGGTGAGCAACTAAGCCCTACTCTAGTGCAAGTCACTGTGAACATCATCAAATACATGATGTCCTATTGGTTATACAAACTATAGGGCTCTCTATTAAGGGGCCCTCTATAATTGGTTGGCACCCTTGTATCCCACTGTAATATTTCCCACACGCTAGAAGCATGCAGGCTGGCATCCAGGTGCTGGTGGGCTGGTCATGAACATAGATTCCCACCTAATTAGCCTGCCATCTATCATCACTCTTGCCGTCTGACATTTAATTAGCCTTTGAACATGGCCTTGGAAATGTTCTTTCATGCCTGAGAATAAAAGGGAGTATAGGCATACTTTATCTCCTGGTTTTGATGTAACTCAACTCAGTATCTATTTTCATCCGACCATGTGACTAGAGACCATGTTTCAGAGCTTTTCTGTATTTGAAATACTATTAAATGATAACACTCTGACATCTTCAATGTTCTTGCATCTCAACTTGGACAGGGGTTTGTTCTTTTCACATGTTTTGTAGCTATTGCATGTACATTCAAGCTCACAGTGGCCTTGACTTCCTGGTGCTGGGCCAGCCAAACTTTCTTGAATTTACCTCCGTCATCAAGTCATTTTCCAACTGCGCCACTCTGAAAAAGCCTTTCTATTTACTGGGTCCAAGCTCTGCTAAAGTGTGTTGTGGAACATCCATATTTCATACATTCCTATGCATATATGTTGGCGCTTCACCGCAATCTATTCACTACAAAGCAAGCCTTTAAGAATACTTTGTCTGCTTGCATTACTGCGTCTGTACAATTATAAAATGATTTATGCATTTTCTTCATCGTCTCTGTAGCATGAGCATCTTCATCTCGAACCCGAAAAGTTGCTCATCTTTAACACCTCCTCCTTCGATCCTATAGAATGTTTATGGTCTTCAGCCTCTTTTCTGGATGCGTCAGTTCTGCTTTGCATGACTTCACCAATATTCTTTCTTGCTCATTTTCACTCTTCCTCTGGGATTTCATTCAAATGACCATCATATTGTCGTGAGTGCATATATGGTTTCATCAATGGGTACCTTACTTCCAGGATTGTTTTCGGTATAGGTATTTTCACTGCACTGCACGTCTCAAA
This sequence comes from Ambystoma mexicanum, assembly GCF_040938575.1. NCBI lineage: Eukaryota > Metazoa > Chordata > Amphibia > Caudata > Ambystomatidae > Ambystoma > Ambystoma mexicanum. The sequence continues at coordinate 440,451,646 of NC_090927.1, read as the reverse complement.
CTCTGGCTCCCAACATATAGGCAGCATGGGGGCAGAGCTTTCAGTGGGGGTACCTGGCTCCATCTCTACACTCCCCCACCTGGGCGATGACCACTCTCCATCATCCTTCACATCTAGACATTCTCTTCTGAAGAAATGCTTCTTTGGGATCCATATCTTTATGGCTCCTTTCAGGCATCCTGCTGATTTCAGATGCTCTTCTTTATTCCAGGACATAAGCATGCATTGTCCATTGGGGCTACAGTAGATCCACGTCCCCACATAACTCTTGTGGTTTTTTGGTTACAGGAACTTTGTCCCTTCAGGTGCATGAATGCTGGCCTTCACGTAGTCTCTGTTCTCTTCATCTGTCAGCTCTTTAGTTTTTCATCCTGATTCAACATCATTCATAATCTTTATTCTTACTGCCTTCTTTGCAGTCTTCTTGCATTGTCAGATTATTATCCTGATCACACAAAATCCAAGCAAAATCATCACTATCAGGGCTCAAAGGAACTTGAAAATGTCTGCCATCCATTATGGAACCCATGAGAAGATTGATCCAAACCAACTGTCATCAGCAATGTCTTCCACTTCGTCTATCATCTGGACGTGTAGTTTCGATAGCAACGTTATGGTCTCTGTCAAGGTGCCATTCTCGTCATCATGAGAAGGTATGAATGTGCAACATGATTCTCCGATTTTGGCACAAACACCTCCATCTATAGCTGTGATCATGTTTAGGACATATCTATTCTGAAGAGCAATCAGTCGTACGGCTCTCAGCTCTTCCTTGATAGCATTGAATCCCTTTATGATAGTATTAATCGTCTGCAACAATTCCCACATGGTTATCTGTAACCACTTGGTATTTGCTGCCGTCTGGATCCTGGGCATGAAGATTATCGTGAATATCAATGAGGTCTGACTGAATAATTTGTGTTCATATGGAATGGAATCAAAAGCTTCCATAGACTTAGCTGATAAATTGTTCTCTCTCTTCATTCGATTCAGTAGCTCAGCCGATCTCTTCTTCCTCAGGTGAGAATCTGCATTTGGAAATTCACCAATGTTCAAGTCACTTTTAGGAATCACCAACGCTGGAACATGGATGCTCACTATAGAACACCGTCCTCCCCAATCTCTGGGCAGCTTCATGTAAGCTCTGGATCCACAGGCGCAGTAGTGATCCATTATCACTACTGTTCCATTGTTGATCATGGCACGTCAAAGATACAACCACAATTTAGATTTTCTCCAACTTTTCCCGTACCATTGTTTCTGAAACACAGCTTTGCACTGTTCAGAGGGACTATCTGTGAAGGCCCTCCTTTGTCTTCGACCCATGTCAGTAGTATAGCAAGTCTTGGCCATAAAGGTTTGCATCCATTTTCCACAATGTCAATGGTTGGTTTGCGGTAACCAATTACTACCCACGTTCTGTAGATAACCACACATTCCTCCCTACCATCTGGATAAAGTACTGATCCCCAGATTTGCATTTGGCCTTTGTCCTTCCATCTTCGAATTTCTTCTGCAGATTTTCGTGGGCTTTTAAGTCTTCTGTTTACTTCCCATCTGATAGAAGAAGTAACGTAAAGAAACGTATAGGGGCACTCAAATCTCCTTGATAGTTAAACAGCGTAAATAGTAACAATTGTATTACTTCTGGTGCAACAGGGTATTGTCTCCTGGCTCATGGAGAACAAACTGGAACTCTAAACACAAATAACCTGTTATTGCTAACAGGCAACCCCTATGCACTCTTACAGGTTGTATTCTGTATGGAACAAGGCACCCCCCTTTTTTGTTCCCTTTCCTTTTATTTTCTTAATAGTCCCCTAGAAAGATGGCCAATAGGTAAGGACGTGGATTCACGTGCACATGCGTGCGGGGACCATGGCAACTAAGTGTATATATATACATATATATATATTGGCGTTGCAAGATGGTACATTTTTGGCTGCCCACCTCTGCACGCCGGTGTTGGTCCCCATATTTCGTATACTAGTATACTAGGTGAGGGAATTGATATATGACAACCTGTATTTAGGTGTTTCATACGAGCATGTTGTACTCAAATGGAGCAATGTATGTATTAGGAAACACATAGGAATTGACAAAGTATGGATAGAGTTTTGTTAGAGTGAAATGACACAGAGTTATGTGTCACCTTTAACTCATTAGTGGTATGCATGATAAACTAGGACTAAGTACAAAATAGTATGCGTATTGTAAACAGTATGTTTGCATCAAACGAATCACATTAGTAATGACAGTTTTATGGGCGATCATAATTGTTAAGTCAGATATAACCGCAAACTAGTTAAATCAAACTTTCTTTATAGGTTTAAACCTACATTGTGTGATGAAGATACAGGACGACGCACCTCAGAGTCAGGAGCAAAGGAAGTTAATGCAAATGGTAAAATTGTGCCGCCATCATCTTTAAGGTAGCCCAAGTTTTATATCCTCCTAATACTTGATTTAACGGACTGTGTTGAGGCGTTTTAAGTTTGATAGGTGACAAATGTTATTGTCCCCATGTAGGTTACCACAGAATTGCATTGTGGAAGAATTGTTTACAACACAAATACACTGAATTTCATGTGACTTGGCAACTGTCTATTGAAGCACCAGAAGGTCAGTGTTAGAGAAAATACTTGAAAATCTTTAGATTAAATTGGGTGAGAAGTGTTCTATATCAATTGGGATTGTTATCCTTATTTACAGACACACAGAGGAAATTAAGTTATGATATCAACTAGATGTCAGCATTAAATGGGCCCTGATAAAGGATTTATATCCGAAACGCGTAGGCCCAGATTGGAATATTTATATGCTGACTCAGACCTTGATTGGTCACTTTGTTGTTACTTTATTGTTTGAAGAGGAAGAAGAAGCTAATTATTTGTTAAAATACAGTTTGATACACTGTTATTAATCAAGAGAATTGTGTCATGGAATTTATTGTTTTTATTGTATTGTTTATTGTATTGTTTTTGACTTATTAAAATGAGCTATTATTTGAAGTGAATTGGGTTGCAAATATATTAGATGATGCTTCTCATGACGTAAACATTATTATTTTCACGAACAAGCACGTATTGAATTTCTGAATTTTTGGAGCTTTCATGGATTGAGTTAGTCTCAAGCATGGAGGCACTTTAGTTAATTTAATGATCATGCTTAATTTATGAAATGGAACTTTTACCTTTATGGTATGAATTATAAAATAATTAAACTGAGGTTATTACTTCCCATCTGATACCAGCTCCTTTCCCTCCAGGCTGTTCATAATTTAGCACATGATTTTTGGTGTGTGCTCTTGCAATTGTATTTGTGTCTTGAACATAATCATCTTTGTCTGGAGCTGACCATTCTGTTGCCCATGCCAAAGATGCTGTTCGGCCCATGACCTGACCTCTTGTCAGAGTGCTATATGAGATAGGCAATGTGCTGTCTGAACATCTATTTCAATGGCTATGAATATCTCAGACTTTCCCATAGTGTAAGGAAGGAGTGCACATACATAGCATTCCTCCTCTAAGGTTCTCTTTCCTACCTCTTTTTTGTGCTGATACCATATGGTGTTCCCTAAATGTGCTGTACTATCCAGGTAATCATTCAAATCATGATCATCCTCTCATGTACTTCTCTTAGGTTTCTTTCTTGCCTCCTGAGCTTTTAGGATCATCTCATGAAGTATATAAGCATAGCTCCTTCTTACTGGGGGAATCATAGGGACATTTGTCAGTGAAATCAGTGCTTTTTCATGTGCTACTGGTTTAGGAACAATCCCATATGGTGTTGGCTGTTGTACAATTGCTATATTTGTACCTTCCTTCTGCATAGGAAGATATACAGGAACCACTACTCTCTTTGGACCAACATAATAAACAGGGTGTAGCGTGAGAAACAGAAGAATGATGATGAATGCTGTACATGTATATATTATATACCAATACATCCAGCTCCAGCAACAGTGGCTTCTCGCTCGTCGCTGTCTTTTCTTGTTGTTTGCCACATTATTATTATTGCTATCAATATTTCCCATCTTGCCTGTGATTACTTTTAATGAAGGAAAAATAACTTTAATTAGGCAAGTTTGTAAGATGCTTAGGTAGTAGATGAATCTGCTTGATGATCTCATGTATCAGCCAATGTATTGCAGGTCGATTCCTGGGATCCCTCAGAAATGCATAAGTATTGGTCTGTTGCCCAACAAGATAAGGATGTTTGTGGAGCAGAACATGAAAGATCCTTCCAAGCAGTTTGTGGGCATCTTCATCAGATAGGACCATCTGTACTTCCTGGACATTACTCAGGTAACTGGCGGATCTGTTCAATGATGGCTGTGAGCAGTCTCCTCACAATGCGACCATTTTAAGGATCATGCAAGAACAAATGAATGTCACAAGTGCTCCCAACCAGCTCAGCATATTCACAAAGAATGTAGAGGTAAACAGCAAAAATTATCTGAGAAGTGTTGCCATCAGACACCACCAGGGGCTCCTCTAAAGAGAAATTGGGTAAGAAAGGAGTCTGGAAACTGCTCCCTCTTCCAGTCATCGAAAAGGAACTTGTGATTTGGCATTTTTCTTCTTCATAATCTCAATGCTTCACAGTCCAGTGTTAGCAAACTCCTATGGCCCAAGAACAATAGCTTTTTTCACTCCTTGCTTAGCAGCTACAAAGAGTGTCTCGGAAGAACCACAGTCCATGTGCACACTTTCCCTCTGTCTATTTGACAGTCTCTGCATCCTTCTTCCTCATCATTGATGTAGTCTGCACGTGCTGAACATCTTCTCTGTGGCTTGCTTCCGAATGGGGTGGGGGTGCGGTGGCCTCTCTAGTGTAGACTTGTACATAACTCAGGTGCATCCCTGTGCTTCTCCCTAGTACCTTTACTTCCAGATGGGGTAACGTATTCCACTACGAAAGGGCCGTTAAATCTGGGCTTGTGCCACTTTCGCTTGAAATTCTTGATTAGGATTTTATAACCTGTAAAAGGTTTTGGAAGATTTAATTCTTCAGGTCCAGTTGCTGTATGGTCTTCATCTGTGTTCTGAAACTGACTCCCCATCTGTTTGATTTGATCTGAAATGATAGAGATACTTGTGGTCATACATGTTATGTAAGCACATAGCTCATCTCCTACCAATTCTGCTGTTGTCTGGGCTTCACTTGTAGTTCTCAATGGAGGAGTGAGAGGCGTTCTCATTTGCCTCCCCGTAGCTAGTTCATGGGGTGTGAGGTGATGGTCAGAGCCTGGTTGATTCCTGAACGCATATAATTCAAGGGGCAGGCAATGCAGCTATTCCTTTTTCAATGTTATCTTTAGTTTGGCTATACTCTCTTTGAGCAGACCATTCAGTCTCTCACATATCTCATTTGCTTGTGGATGATAAGCAGAAGAAAACATATGCTTAATGCTCAGTAGTAAACTTATTTGCTCAAAAACATCATTCACAAAATGTGGGCCATTATCTGATCTTAACACCTCACATATTCCGCATCTAGGAAATACTTCTCGGACTAAAAATGTTGCAGTGCAAGTGGTGTTAGGGTGTGTGCATGGACCAGCCTCGATCCACCTAGAGAAGGGGCACACCACCACTTTCATATACCTATAAACATTACAGACCTGCAACATATCAACATAGTCTATATGTAAACGCTGAAAAGGACCATTTGGTTGAGGAATAACTCCTCTAACTGTTCACAATGTGTGCCCAGCAGTAAACCTTTGACATACGATGCAATTTACTACATAAAAAGCAACGTGTTATAACAGTTTCGGTACAAACCAGTCCTCCGCAATGGTTGCTGCGAGGCTCTCCCTAGTGACATGCGCAGGGTAGTGTAGCTGTTCCAATGTCACTAAGGCTACAGGCATCACCAGTTTACCAGTGCTGTCCTGTTGCCGCAGTGCCTCGCAAGGGGATAAAGAACACCCCCTCTGTGTTCACAGATCTTTCTCATCCTGTGGGGCTGCACCTTGAAGTTCCATCAATTGTGTCTTTGACAAATGGTTAAAACTTTCATTCCCACTCATCATCACCACCATTCTCTCTTTCACATCAGGCGTATCAAAGCTCATTATATCAGGTGAATATGCAACTCTTATTGCCTCTTAATCTGCAACTTGGTTTCCGTGTGAAATAAAGTCTACTCTCTTGGTGTGCACTGCGCACTTAACTATCATGATGGCTACTAGGAGTTGTAGTGCTTGAATAAGTCTGTCCAATAAGGCAGCGTGCTGCATTGGAGTGCCATCCGCTCGGAGGTAGCCCCTCCTTTTCCAACGTGCTAGCCCTGCGTGCACTACTGACGTCACGTAGGCAGAGTCACTGTACACTGTTACTTCCGGGTCTGCATGTTTCTCAAGCATGACAATCAGCACCACTAATACTGCAGCCTGTGCTGAAAAGTGAGAAGGTAGTCGTGCAATTGTTATTACTACAAATTCTCTGTTAGCCCTGTGTTTTACCACAGCGGCACCTGAATATCTTTGTCCATCAGTTTGATCGATCTTCGAAGGACCATCTATAAAAAGAATCTCTCCAGCTGCTAGTGCATTTCCCTTCACCCTGTAGACCTCATCATAAAATTCTTTGTAATTCAAGCAGTCATGTACTTGCTCAGCCTGTGCCAGTGGTTCAGCTACAAAAAATGTGCCAGGGTTCACTGTTTCATATCTGACTATTTTAATCGCTGGGTTCGATATAACCACATCATAAGCAGAAGCTCTTTGAGATGTCAGTGTACCTTTAGATTTTTCCAAAACAGCAACAGAACATGTTCAACAAATAATGTCATGGAACACCCCATTACTATGGTGGCCAATTTCTCAATAGCGAACACGGTGGTTGCCAATGATTGTTCACAAGAGAAATGACTCCTTCAAAATCCTACTATAATATGCTAGAGGCTTGTACCCCAACGTAGTTCTCTACGGTCCATTAGTTAATGTTAATGTTAAAGGACATTTGTACCGCACACTATCACCACCACAGTGGTGCCCTGGTGCTCTGGTGGCTCTGAAAGAGGGAGGGAGAGTGAGTTAGTGGGTGGAGGCTGGAAATGGCAAGAGTGTGGTGATGTGGTGATGTGCTGTTGGCAGCCTCAGCCCGGTGGGTCCGTCGGCTGGGCCTGGGGTGTATGCGGCCGGTAGTCGTTGTGTACTGATGTGCGAGTCTATGTGTGTTTATTGTTTTGTTGTTGCAGTGTAGTGAAGTTTGTGCGGTCTGTTGTGCTGGAGGTTTGTGGTTGTGTTTGGTTTGGAGTTTGAGAGGTGTATGCAGGGGAGGAAAATTGTTAGTGATATTGGTTAGTTGGTATCTCTGTCCTGAATTGACCAGTTGGGCTCACGTAACCTTGGGTACCCTGTGCCTCTGAAGGTTCTTGCCTGTTTTGCATTCGAGGCCCCTTGAGCATCTCGCTTTCTCCTCCACCCGATCCGTTAACAACCTTGCATGTTCCTCACCCCCACCCACATGGCTAGTGCACCTGCCAGTGTCCATACCTCAGTTAGTGTGGTGATTGATGGTATCTCGCCAGTTCCACAACCCAGTGGTACCCAGTTGAAGTTATACAGGTGGGTGGTGGATGGTAAGGATTGGTTAGGATGTTGCCTCCGTCTCGATGGGTCTCGCATGTGAACCACTCTGTCCAGCGTCACCCCTCTTGGTAAAAATAAGAAAAATTCCTCCGAATAATTAGGAATCCCTAAAAATGGCACTGTGCAAATTGCCTTTTTAAACTCATCAAACCTTTACCATGTGCAGTTTTGAGGTTTTCAAAATCGCCTCAGCCCTTTCAGGTGTAACTCTCTTTCCTTCATGCAAGATTAACTGACCTATGTACAACACTTCATCTTGGCAATACTACAATTTCTCTTTGTCCAGTTTATATCCCTTCTCTGCTAGGATAATCATTAGCTGAACTGAGCCACGTCTGCACTCTTCTTCTGATGTGCTACAGACCACAATATCATCTACATATTGCAGCTCGACACTTGGCAAATCAACATTGCTTAAGCCCGTCTGCAAGACTCTATTGAAAATCGATGGAGACTCACAATACCCTTGAGGAAATCTAGTGCTTTTCAGCTTAGTCTGATGAAACGTAAATGACGTTAGATCTTGAGAATCTCTGTGCAACAGGATTGAGAAAAACAAATTCATCCAATCAATCACAATGAAATATCGCTCCTCAAGAGGGATACTACATAGGATCGTCACCCGGTTAGGAACTAGAGGAAACTCGGCCCCTACAATCTGGTTAAGTAGCCTCATATCTTGAATTAAATGCCACAACCCCCCCTTAGATTTTTTGATAGGGTACACCACGGTATTGCAGGGTGACTCTGAAGTCACTAAAATGCCCTGATCCATCATGGTGGAAATGTTCTTAAAAATACCCTCATGTGCCTCTGGAGACATGGGAAACTGCCTTGCTCGAGGTAAAATTGCTCCTGGCTTCAGTCTAATCTTGACTTCTCCAACCCCCTTTAATAAGCCTACATCATAGGGGCCTGTAGGCCCTAAAGAAACTCGCACTTTCACCATATCTTCATCACAAAATGCAGGACGCTGTCACACTATCATCATTTTCGGTGGAACCTTGCGCCTTTCTGCCCTAACCCAATATGTAATGCTCATCTCAAATACTACTTCGTGATCAGATGGGTTATCTCTAAATATGTCCTCATCAGTAACGTCAGTCAATCTGTAACCGTCTCTAATATCAATCACTGTGCTCCATGATATGCCTTCATCATCAAATCCTATGAGCATAGCCAATTCTCCTCACACTACAGCTGCTTGCAACTCTAAGGGAAAAACCCACCCCCCCCTCTTCATCCATAGTTTTTCCCATGATATCAGGGAGATAAATTCACCCACCTTTAAATAAAGTATTTCTGGCGTTGTACACACTATGCCTTCATCAGTGAAAGAAATTGTCATGTTTAGTTTTGTCATTAAATCTCGGCCCATGATATTAACTGGTGTCTGTCTTGAATACAACAAGGGGGTAGACATATCACATTCCCCTATATAGACTGGCACTTTCTCAATAAAAGGAACTCTACTTGTATCTCTGGAGAACCCTTGAGCATTCATGGCATTAAACGATGATGAAAATGTTCCCTCTCGTATGCATGAGCAAGCTGCATCCGTATCTACTAAAAAGAAAACAATTTGCCTCCTAAAGTGATGTCAACCCTCGGTTCCTCTTGAGGATTGGGAGTCACAGATAGTACTGAAAACATCAAGTCACCCAGTGAACTGTCCGATTGTAGGTACATACGTATTCAATTGCCCGTGAAAGGATTCCAACCCTCGACAGTGACACCCCCTATTCTAAGAGTCAATAATTGTCCCGTGTTTGCGCTCTGCTGCATCTGCATGGGTGCATGCTGTGACTGCCCTTGTGGCGGATACAATGGTGCTTGCTGTGGTTGCAAAGCCTGTTGCATTCCCTTCACTTGTGCTTGATACACTGTCTGATCTTGGGCAAATCCGTACCTACTTTGTGGGATATATGCAGGCAGATAAGCAGTCCCCCCTCTTGAGAACTGCCTATTCTGTACATACCCCGGGCTCTCACATGTTAGCACTGTGTCCTGTCATTCCACATGTCCAACATACAGGGAGTCTTCTGATTTGCTCTCCCTGCATGCCTTGATTATCATTCTGCATAGTCTGAAACCCCCCTTGGTTACTCTGAAAATTCCCTTGATTATACTGAAAGCCTCCTCTTCCGCAGAAACTTCCCCTACCTCTTGGTATAAATCCATTCCCTCCTTGATCGTACTGCAGTTGGTTATTCACCTGCGGCATGCTTACTGCTTGTTGTGATCCAGGCCCTTTTCCACTAGTTAACATCACCCCTTCTATAACATACTTCGCTAGTTTCTTCTGTACTAGCTTAGCTTCCTCGAGCTTCATGGCATTGTCTCTCTTTTGATTTTTCTCCTGCAACAATCGGAAATGATCCACAATGGTCAGCTGTATTTCTGGCCATGGTTTTGCCTCCATACCCATCAGTTTCTTGAGCTGTTTCTGTACTTTGTCTGGTTGTCCCTGACATAACAGGTATACATTTTCCCCACGGCTTCCGAATTTCCAAAGACCACTGCTCTTGAAAATTCTGAATGTAAATAAGCGGATCCTCCCCTTCCTGCATCTTTCATGCCATTATAGCACCCATATCTGATGTATCAGGATATTGTACTTGAAGCACTTTCCAGACTGCCACTCTACAATTATTAAATGGTGCTCCATCATGTGCTGCGTTCTGTGCAGTGACACTTGCGTATCCTGCTCTTGACCAAATGTCATCAGCCCTCTCCCCAAGGATAGCTGCTAGAAGACCCTTAATGTCCCCTATGGCGAGTGTATTTCCTCCTGTCATTTTCTCTAATACATACATCCATTTTCCAGCACCCGATGTTAAACTTGGGAGTTTACACCTTAAAGTATTCTTATCCATCTGGGGCCATGGTATATTGTGTGGTCTGGCCCCTCCTTTTTCTAACAAGGGGAACTGCGAAATCCCAAAATCACACTTGTCTCCCATCGTCTGCCTGTCCATAGCAGGCACAAGGGTTCAGCACCTTCTTCTTCTGGGAATGACCTTAGCCTACTCACATAGGGTGGCAAGTCTCCCCTCTCACTAAGAGGTTGCCTTTTCGGTCGATCTGGCCACGCAAGGGGCTCTGGCGTCCTCGATTTAGGTAGGTCCAGATCCGACCATCTCACTTCCTTATCTATCTGAGAACACCCCTCGGGACCACATGCACTAGCTTCCTCCTCCCCATGGATGGTTTCTCTATCTCCGTCAGACATATCTTGTCACCAACTAGTGTGGCTTCCCTCTTTCTCATCTCTGTTTAACGTTAGCTTTTCCAAAGACAAAGTTCTATGCTCGAGGCTGAACAGACCCCCTGCTTTGCCACGCAACTCTGCACCTTTAAATCGATTGTTTTTCCCTTTATTTTTCCATTCACTTTTCATTCTCATCTCTTGATAAGCCTGCTCAATTCTGTCTCCAATAGCTCCTATATCAAAATTATCTTCTAGTTATTCTCTAGAGGGGTCTGCCATTGGTTCTTGTGTCAGAAAGAACTCCTCTATGTCCTCCCATGCCACTACTGGATTTGGTTCCATTAACTCTTTCCCCATGCGATCAATGTCGCATGCTGTTTGCCTTCTCTTTTATTTAATTTCCTCGTCAAACACTCTTTGTGTCTTTGCTTCCTCCATAACCCTTTCCTCTTCCTGTCTTTTCACCTATCTTCTCTCATTTGCTTTAAGCACTTCTTTACCTCTTCCCCTTTGCATTCTTTTATCCCTTAATTCTGTTCTTCCTCTTCTTCTCTTCTCTTTCCTAACCTGTTTCTTTCTTCGATTGCTTTTTGCCTGTTGTCATAATTCCTTTGCCCCTCTGCTTTCTCAACTGTTCATCTTGATACAGTTGTTTGCGTCTTTGCCTACTCTTTCTTGTAGTCTCATATTCTTTCAATTGTTTCTCTCATTCTTTGTCTTTTTTTATCTTGCTCGTCCTGATCTTCCTTTTGCCTGACTTCCTCAATGCTCTTTCCACCAAGTTTGAGCAATATCTGACCTCCCTTCCATTCATTCTGTATGAGTGCTACCTCGTCAGCTTTGTCTTTCTCTCCTTTCCATCTTTTTATTTCTCTCTCTACATCTAGAGACATACCTGGTTATTCACTTCTCTCTTTGTCCCGTGTGACTTTAGAGATCACATCTCTTTCTGGAGTCTTTTCTGGACTCTCGTCGCTGCTACATGCAGGTGACTCATATGTCAGATTACTGTACCCTGTCGCTGCCTTAAGTTCTCTTAAAGGATATAATCCTTCATCTTTCGTACTATCGTCATTTACTTCATGTGTGGTAGGGGGAGCAGAAGGCTCAACACTCCCCTCTTTACACTGGTTGAGCATCCAGTCTTCAGGAGGTGAGTCTTCCATTGCCTCCTGGTACATCTTTCAAAGCTCTAAGCTAGCTAACCTCTTTTCTAGCTTGTTTCCTGTGTAGGCTGTATGCAAGTATGTCATCATATGTTGCAAGACTGCCATGGACAGTGATCCCCCTTGTGGCCATGGCATGAACATTTTATCTGCTGTGCTCTTAACCCATTCTGCACTGTACTGCTTAAGCTTGGATGCGTGCTTTGGCAGCTGTTTGCACAGGTGTATAAGCAGAGTACTATCCTCCATCGTGACTAGTCACAATTGACTGTCAATATTTACCGTGATTTTACACAGATATATACTTTTCAGAAAAATAATACAATATGAGCGTGCACCAATCGTCGCAGCTCCTAACCTGTATGCTTCACTTTACTTCGAAATACCTATTCAATAAACACCATCAGTCAACTAAATAAATAAATAATCAGATTTCAGCCTTTTTACCACAATCTATTCCTTTTCGTTTTTCAATATTTCAGCATTTATTTACCATATACAATCACCTACAATATACAGTCAGACAGACAAACTGAACGACTGGTCGGCCCACAAACACTTCTGTCATTGCTCCTCGTGACTACTCTTGCACGTAATAATGACTGCGATCGGAGTATAAATTGTTCTCTGTAACAATATGATATGATATGATATGATAGTTCATTTATATAGCGCCTATACACAATGTGTTTCAAAGCGCTTCAAGGCCATGAACATTAAGGATCTGAAATTAACTATCATACTCGGCCTGATGACATTTGAGATAGTGCAAGAACTAAGGCACAGATAAGGAAGGGAGGGGGAGAGTGGGATCCATGATCGTTCATAGCCTAGGTATGTCCACTTGGACTTTAGAACAACTTCTTCTTGAAACATTTCTTGACGAAGGATTCTGGGTTTATCATATCGATCGCTCCTCACCCATATACCTTAAACTATGACGTTATTCATTCTTAAACCAAAAAAATACCCCAACCAACCCTCTGTTGCTCTTTCCCCATTATCCCATTATCACTTTCCTCACTCAGTGCTTATTCATCGTTTGCCCTCTCAGTCTACTCCCCATTGGGGTTTTCAGCTTCTGACCCTCGAGATCGCTTCCTCCTCAATCAGCCGTTTCAGCCTTTGGTCCGCTCAGCTGCCTGTAGAAACCAGGAGGGGGTTCCGTGAAACGAGCGACCCGTCCCACCTGTCTTTAGTGACTTGCAAGTTTTTACTAATGGTCGCTATCTACATGGAGCTTCACATTCCTCCAGCTAAATGCCGCAGGGCACTACATTTTTTGAGACTCTTAAAAGCCTACTTGATCGATGGATCTTCAACCATCATCTCTCTGCTACCATGTGAACCTGTGTACCCAACACTAGGCCCTTTAAAATGAGGTAGCAATACTTTGAGATAGATGGGGATGCAGAATATACTCAAACATCAATAATCAGACTGACTCAAGAAGTTGGCGAAGTACGTCTGTTTTAATATCAATTGTCTAAAATAGAGAGTGTAACGAACATCAACGAACATCCGCTCAATCTTCTCACATAGCTTATATAATAAATATTTGTCATCATTGACGTCAATCTACGTGGCAAACTACCAAAACCTACTTGGGAAAGTGAAAGAAGGAACATCTAGGTACACGTTCCATACTTATCCGGGAAAGTGATTGGGTCTCTAATATCAGGTGAGCAACTAAGCTGTCCTCTAGTGCAAGTCACTATGAATGTCATCAAATACACAATATCCTATTGGTTATACAAACTATAGGGCTCTCTATTATGTGGCCCTCTATAAATGGTTGGCGCCCTTGTACCCCGCTGTAATATTCCACACACGCTAGCAGCATACAGGCTGGCACCCAGGTGCTGGTGGGCTGGTCATGACCTTAGCTACCCATCTAATTAGCTGCCATTTATCATCACTCTTGTCCTCTGCCAGTCAATTAGCCTCTGAACATGGCCTTGGAAATGTTCCTTCATGACTGAGAATAAAAGGGAGCCTAGGAATACTTTGTCTCTTGGTTTTGATGTAGCTCAACTCAGTATATATTTTCATTCGACCATGTGACTAGAGACCATGTTTTCTGTATTTGAAATACTATTAAATGATGAAGCTCTGATGTCTTCAATGTTCTTGCACCTCGCCTCTGACAGGAGTTTGTTCTTTTGACACGTTTTGTAGCTACTGCATGAACATTCAAGCTCAGAGTGGCCTTGACTTCCTGGTGATGGGCCAGCCAAGCCTTTCTTGAATTTACCTCCGTCATTAAGTCGTTTACCAACTGTGCCACACTGAAAATACTTTCTCTTTACTGGGTCCAAGATCTGCTAAAGTCTGTTGTGGAACATCCATATTTCATGCATTCCCATGCATATACATTTGCGCATCTATTCTAAGTAGCCAGCCTTTAAGAATACTTTGCTTGGGTTATTCCACCAGTACTATTATAAAATGACTTGGCTCTTCCTTCATCGTCTCTGTAGCATGAGCATCTTCATTTTGAGCCTGAAATGTTGCTCATCTTTAACAGCTCCTCCTTAGATCCTATACAATGTTTATGGTCTTCAGCCTCTTTTCTGGATGCGTCAGCTCTGCTTCGCATGACTTCACCAATCTTCTTTCTTGCTCATTTTCACACTTCCTCTGGAATTTAATTCAAATGACCATCATATTGTCGTAAGTGCATATATGGTTTCCTCAATGGATACCTTACTTCCAGGATTCTTTTTTGTATAGTCATTTTCACTGGCACTGCATGTGTCTCACACTCTGACTCCCAACATATAGGCAGCATGGGGGCAGAGCTTTGAGTGTGGGTACTTGGCTCCACCTCTACACTTCCCTGGAAATGAAAGTAAGTGCTACTTGGAGATGAAAGTGATCTCTTTAAGCTTACTATTTGATAACCAGAAGCACCAAAAGGTGATGGCTGGAAGGTTTTGAATCAATCATAACCACTGGCACAGCTCCTGACAACCATCTAGACCATTGTTTTTTAGCCTGCCAAGCGATTACAGAAGGGGAAAGGTCATATGCAATTCAGGCTTGGTGCCTCCCCAAAAGGGGCAGTCGAGCCCAGACCAAACTGCTAGGTCATATCCATTCTGCACAAGACCACAGGCATCCCCAGACATGTTTTGGCCTCAGTGAGCCTCATCGGTGAGAAGTAGGTTGGGTCTCTAAGCCCAGCAGGCTCAGAACCCATGTCTGGGCATAACCCTCTCACTCAGAGTGACTTTTGCAAAACCAAAAGATCATGGATGAAAGGTTTTAAATCATTCATAACCACTGGCGCATCTCTGGGCAACCCTCCAGACCATTGTTTATCATCCTGCCAAGCCATTACAGAAGGGGAAAGACCATACGGAAATCGCGCTTGGTCCCACCCAAAAAGGGGCAGTCCAGCCCAAACCTCTAGGTCACATTCCTTCTGCATGAGAGCACAAGCATCCTCAGACATCTTTCAGCCTCATTGGGCATCATAAGTGAGGAGTAGCTTGGGTCTATAGGCCCAGCAGGCTCGGGACCCACATCTGGTCAGACCCATCCCACTTCGGGTGACTTTAGGAAAATCAAAAGGTGATGCAGTCTTTCCACAGTATTTACTGGTCTGTCTCTACTATGTAAAGAAAAGGAAAAACATCCTAGAAAAGATCCCGAAAGAACAGATTCTCAATCGGTCAGGCACTTTCTTTGGAATTGAATGCAGCCAACAAAATACAGGCTTTAATAATGTGTGCAAAAAGGGCACATTGTTATATACATTCACCTTCCCTACATTTTATTTGAGTCCTAAATAATCGTTAGCCCTCAGGTAATATCCAACCATAATACTCAATATCTATATTGTCATGTGTTCATTTTGTTCCTATTTAAGTTACCCATTTGTAATGGCCTTATTGTAATAAATAAATGTGTATCAGTGTCCTATGTCCACGTCTACTGTTTTGCGGTGCTTTTAAGAGGACCTGGTTGAGTCGAGGTTACTGACCTTTTAATTTAGATAGATGACACCCAACAATTGCATTCAAGAAGGAAAGGCAGAACTCTGCAAATGCATGAACAATTCTATCAAAGAAACATTTGCAGCATTGTTGGTTATGCTGTTGAGAACAATGAGAAGGCTACATGCAGGATCTATTCCCATCAACCTAGTGCTTAGCCTGAAAATCATTTGCTGACTGCAGTTGACACGTGTTTTTCAGTTGCACGGACAATCCAAAAAAATTGCAGAAGATTAGGTCGGAAGACGATGCAATTCAAGAAAAATTCCAATGGAGAAACTGCGGGATCAGTGCCTGTCAACCACTTATCAAAAGACAACATAAAAGGCCAGATTCACGAGACATGCATTAGAGTGTATGTGGAAAATGTTCTATTATTTATTTTCATGTTATTTGCATTTTTATCCAGCATTGGCCCTACCCAGAGGGTCTCGGTGTGTTACAGGGTTCAAAGGTTTAGAAGGAGCAAGGTGAAACAGAAGGTACATTTTTCAACACAGGATGGGAAGAACGGATAGGTGATTGAAGGGGAGGTGGTGTGGCTGTATTACGTGTGAGGAAAGAGGTATGTTTTGAGGCCTTTTTGGAAAGTGGTTGTAGAGAAGCAGGTGGATGCGTCTTCCCTAGCTCCCACACCCTCAAAGCTGTCATATTGGAACAGCAGGCGAAGAGCTCTATGTGGGACCCGAAGTGTTGTCCGCATGCTGCATCCAGGGTATGAGAGACGATATGCACTCAGGCAACCATACCAAAGGTACCCTCATATTGAAAGAGTAGAAGGATGTCAGCACGTACCATTGGATATCATGTAGGGCTGAGTGAAATCTGATGAGGCCAGAGTGATGCAATGAAAAAGATATGCAAGGACATACTGAAACGATATGAAAATACTTAGAAGTAATGATGTAACTGTAGTAACAAGAGAAACATGTAAAACATTATAAAGTGATCATATATACAAGAAGATAAAGCAACTTGCTGACCAATTAGTGTAAATACGCAGTAACGCAAGGTAGATGAGACATAAAGAAACTTGCTATAGAGGAAAATATAACGTGACTATGGCAGCTATGATAGGAATATGGACGCCAGCTCATGTTAAGGTTCAATCCAGCTACCTCACAAGTCAGACCAGGGATGCAGAGTAAAGAGACATTGCAGAAATAGTTTTGTGTGCAGAATAAAGAGGAGTCTGTTTATTTATTTTATTTGTTGTTAGCACCCAAGAACCAGAGGTATCAAGGCGCTAGAAATTGCATATACAGAAGCACTAAACATGGTGGCAGCTGCATGGTTACATGACATGATAGTGATCGGGCACAGATGGTGCAAAGATTCATGCATACTTGTTAAACAGAGCAGTTTTGATTAATTTGCTCAAGTTCAGGTATAAAGCTCTGATGGAAGTTGGGAGGGCATTCCACAATGTGGGAGCGATGACAGTGAAGCTTAATCCCCTTGCTATTTTTCTGGAGAATCTGAGGGTGGTTAGTGAATTGGACGAGGAGGATCACATGCTGCATAGGCTGGACATTTTGGTGATGCAGTGGGTAAGGTAGTGAGGATGCGTTGTGGAGGCATCGATGAGTGATGTATAAGATTTTGAACTCGATGCAAGCCTTAATTGGAAGCCACTGTGCTTCATGTCTGATTAGGGAGATGTCATCTGATCGTTTGAGGCCCCACACTGCTCTGAAGGTGTTGTTTTGGGTCAGTTGAAGTCTATTTAGGTTTTTGGCAGAGGTTTCTGCGAGGATGTTATTGCAGTAATCTAGTTTGCTGATGCTGATGGCTGTGGCTAGCGTAACGCAGTTGCTAGGGGTGAGGAACTTTCTGGATAAGTTAATGAGTTATGATATGATATGATTGGTTATTTATAACATGCTTAATACCCAGAGGTTGCTAAGCACGGACGCAGGGATCGAACCTGTGTTGCTCTGTGTCGTCTTGCTTACAAGGCGAGCATGTTGCCGCTGAGCTATCCTCCCGAGACTAAAGTTTGATCGAGTATGCCGTGTATGCGGCTACTGCTTTCACATGTTTGTGCATGTTGAGTTTGATGTTGAGGTAGACCGCTAGTGTTTTGACATGTGGAGATACCGGAATGCTGTTCTCGTTGATGAGGAAGAAGGCAAAGGTGAGATCCAGGTGTTTAAGGTGTTGCAGGGAGCCGACAATAAGCAGCTCTGTCTTATCGTCAGTCAGGCAAAGATGGTTGTTAGACATCCATACCTAGATGATGCTGTACATGCGGTTGATATTAGCAGAGTAAAGCTTGTGGGTGCCCATGAGTTTGAGGAGGATTTGTGTGTCATCAGCAAAGTTGGTGTAGGGTATGTTCAGGCTGTCCAGGTGATCAAAATGGGGCTTGGTGTACATACTGCACAATGAGGGAGAGAGGCTCGAATCTTGTGTGACCCCATAGGGGACTGGGATGGGGTTGGTTGCTTCGGCTCCACCAAAGACCCTGGAGGTTGGCTCGCTCAAGAAGGATTTTATCCAGTTCGTTACTTTGGGGGAGAGGTTGAAGGGGGTGACGAAGCAGTGGCAGAGGATGTTGTGGTCGATGAGGTTGAATGCCACTGAGAGGTCTAGTAACAGGAGGATAGCGAGGTTGCTGTTATCAAGAATGTGGTTGAGCTGGATCTTTAGATCAAGGAGGGCGGATTCAGTGCTATGTCTGGGTCTGAATCCAGATTCACACTTGCTGAGTAAGTGGTTGGTTTCCAGATGGGTTTAGTGTTGTTGGTAGGCAGTACAGTCAAGAATATTTAAGAGGAAGGGTACTGTCGTGATGAGATGATAGTTGGTAGGGAGGGTGGGACTGAGAGAGGTTTCTTTTAGCAGTGGTGTGACCCACGCTTCTTTTATGGAGTTGGGTACAGTACAGGAACTGAAGGAGGTGTTGATCAATTTGGCGATGGATGGAGCAAGGGGTTCAGCACATAGCTTGATGAGGTGGGCAGGGCAGATGCTGCCGGTGCAATTAGAAGTTTTGAGGCGTTGGATAGTGGAGAGCGTGTCTGCCGGGGAGACAGGGGAGAATTGGAATGGGGTGGTGAGTGTGGTGGGTGTGGGGACATTGGAATTGGTGAAGGTGAGCTGAGCTTTCTGCTGTATGGTTTTGTCTCTAAGGTTCAGGATTTTATTTGCAAGGGTTGACTGTACCAGGGAGCACCAGGTTTTGTCTTTGGGGAAGGTTGTGGTAGGCAGGGCAGGCGTTTCAAGCCCTTTGAGGGTTTGGAAAAGATCTCTGGTTTTGGAGCTGATCCGCTATGTAGGTATTGTAGATGCTGGCTTTCGTGTTGATAATCGCAGATTTGTAGGAGGTGGCGCTGATACTAAAGGAGTCTTTCTTGCAGGGGGGGGTTTCTCCAGATGTGTCCTTTGGAGCATTTTAGTTTGCAGAGGGCTGCTAATTCCTTGGTGAACCAGTTATGAGTTTTTTTTTAGTTGTCATTTTGATGGGTTGTGTAGATCCAGGGCACTGAGGAGTGACGAGTTGTAGGTCATGTGAATGGCTACCGGGTTGTAATTCGGTACCATAAGTTGAGGGAAGCTCAGATGTTTGGCTCCAGTATTTCCTTGATTAGTTTTCTGGTGTGTCTCGCAGTGATGGGACAAGGGTCATCGGTTGTGGTGGGTGCAGGGGACATAGCGAAGAGGATCACAAAGTGGTCAGTCAAGGGTGCTGGGTCAATGGATTTAACTTGGATGGGGACGTTTAGGGTAAGGATCCAATCAAGGGTCTGGCCTTTGACATGCGTGGGGGTGCAGATCGTTTTCATCTCATGGAAAGCGTTCGAGAGGGCAGTGGACTTCTGGTCTGTGGGGTCATTAAACCCAAAGTTAAAGTCTCCCAGAAGCGTACATTTGATGCTGGGCTTTAGGAAGGGGGCAATAGGAGGGGTAAATCAGCATCTGGGGAGCCAATGATGTTGGATTGGCAGTAGAGGGATGCCTATGGTGGTTTGCGAGTGTGACTCAAGTTTAGCTAGAAGGATTTTGTGACCTGGCAAGGAGGGTAGAGGAAGAATTCTGATAGAGAGGAAGGTTTTGGAGATGATGGCAACTCCTTTGCCTTGGCTCCCGACTCTATCGGATCAGAGGATCGAGAAACCCAAGCAGAGGGTGAGAGATAAGCTGGGGTTCGCTGCCTTTTGCAACCAGGTTTCTGTGATAACAAGCATGTCCAGGTCATTATTGAGTAGGAGGTCATGAATGTCAAGTGCATGGGCTCATATTGAGCGAGCGTTTATGAGGGTGCAGGCCAGGTGTTTGGGCGTGGTAGGGGAGCTTTGTGCATTTGGGTATGGGGATGCTTAAGAGCAGGTGTGCGGGAAGGGTGGCACAGAAGTCTTGGATCCGATGTGCGGAATCTGAGACGCAGAACTCTAGCAGTGCCTGTGCAGGCAGGAGAGGTGATTTTCAGGTTTGGCAGTCTGGTGCAGAGTCTGAGTGGATGAAGAGTTCCTAGGCAAGGGGTTGTGTGCATCTTGGAGTGTTCAGCAAGTATGGGTGTTGAGTGTGAGGTGTTGACATGGCATAGTTGAGGGAAGGGGGGACAGGTTTGGTTCTTCTGTCTGGAGTAGCGGGGTGGTGGTTTCTTGGGTAGAGGATGGAGGGGTGGTGTGGGGTGAGATGATCTTGTGGTCACTCGATTTGTCTGATGAGGCGATGTGCCAATCCATTCCAGGGTGGGTAGGAATGGCGAGGGTGCTGGGGGGGTAAGGTTAGGTGGTAGCAGGATGTATCAGAAACAGTATGCATAGCATTATTGGTGCAGGTACAGATGGTCTGTGGCTCAAGTGTAACAAGTGATTTGGTGTTGGCAATATATTCTGCAGGAATAGCATAATTAACAGTACTCTTATGTGGTGTGGCAGCAGGTGGCAGTGGGGTCACATTAGATCTGGTGCGAGCAATACATTCTGCAGAAATAACGCAGTTAGCAGTACCAATGCATAGTGTGCCAGCAGGCAGCAAAGTGGTCACATTAGAGCTGGTGTGGGCAAGATATTCTGTAGGAATAACACAGTTAGCAGTACCAAAGCGTGGTGTGCCAGCAGGCAGCAAAGGGGTCACGTTAGAACTGTTGCGGGCAATACATTCTGCAGGAATGGCACAATTAACAATAATAATATGTGGTGTATCAGCAGGTGGCAAAGGGGTCACATTAGGGCTGGTGCGGGTGTCACAAACTACCAGTTTGCAGAGTGCATTGAGGTTTGAGAGTTGAGGGTCGTAATGGGTAGCTTAGGATCTGTGCAGGTTGGTGGCGGTAAGATACGTATTGGCCAAGGTACTGTGCTTGTCCGTGTGGGGTAGCGAGGCATGGACACAGCCACAGTAATCATAGGACCAATGGGCTTGATAATAGCTAGGCTGGGCACACTGAAGTATGCCGACGTGGGCAGGGGCGAGACAGTGTATATGTTGCAGGGAGTGGAGGCATGCAGAGTGGTACTCTGTAGTGGGGTCAGTGGGCAGTGAGTGAGTGATGACATGGGCTTGGTATAACTGGTGAGGGGGATTGAAGGGTAAGAGAGCATGGTTTGAATGGTGTGGGGGTTATAGGGGTTGGCAAGGGTCCGGCCAGCCGGGTAGGCTACAGAGTTAGATACGGCTAGCCGGAGGCATGAGTCAGCGAATGTGGAGCCAATGAAAACACGCCTCTTACCTGCAAGCAGTGGAAGCTTGGCACAGTCAGTGATGGCCTTAGAAAGAGTCTGCGGTCGGCAGATTGCAGACGGCCATTTCAGAGGCGGGGAGGTGGGCATCCAGGTGTAGACAGGGAGAGACAGGGGTCTTAGACCTGGGCCTTTGCTCAGCCGGGATTTGTGCTTTGATCCTTGCAGCATCCAATTGGCTACCAAGGTGCAGCCAGGTGCTTCTCTTTGATATAGAGTGAGGGTTGGTCAGCAGGCAGCAGTGGAGGCATTCTTAAAGGTGGATTTGTATCCACTGATGTTGTTAGCTGGTATCAAGGCATCAGAAGGTGCCTGGGAGATAAGAGGCACACCCTTCTCGACTTTTGGGGAGCAACAGCGGCCTTGGACCCCGGCCTTTGTCCAGGGCCCGGCTTCGTTTCCCAGCTCAGCTCGGATTGGTGCTTTGATCCTTGCAGGATCCAATGGGCAACCACGATGCAGCCATGTGCTTCTCCTTGATGTAGAGTGAGGGCTGGTCGGCAGGCAGCAGTGGTTGCCATCTTAAAGGTGGATTTGTATCCACTGATGTTGTTATCTGGTATCAAGGCATCAAAGGGTGCCCGGGAGATTAGAGGCACACCCTGCTCGGCGTGTAGAGAAGATGAAGGAGATTCAAGAAGAAAATATGGTTGAGGGCTCAACCAGAGGAGGGAATGAAGAGGAGCAGGTGGATACATTTTTGCTAGCTCCTGCCCCCTCAACGCCTTCATATTGGAACAGCAGGAGGAGAGCTCTATGTGGGACCCCATGTGTTGTCCTCATATTGCATTGAGTGTATGAGAGATGACATGGACTCAGGCAACCATGCCAAATGTACCCTCGTACCATTGGACATCATGTAGTGCTGTGTGAAATCTGATGAGACCACAGTGATGTCATAAAGATGATATACAGATACCAGAGTGATGTCATGAAGAAGATATACAGGGACATACTGAAACGATATGAAAATACTCAAGTGACGATGTAACTGCAGTAACAAGAGAAACATGTACAAAATGATAAACTGATCATACATGCAAAGAAGATAAACTAACTTGCTGACCAATTAGTGTAAATAGGCTGTAACGCATTAACGCAAGGTAGATGAGACATATAAGATTGCTATAGAGGAAAATATAACATGGCTAAGGCAGCCATGACAGGAAGATGGATGCCGGCTTGTGTTAAGATTCAATCTAGCTACCTCAGAGACAGACCAGGCATTCAGAGTCAGGAGACGTTGCATAAATAGCTTTGCGTGAAGAATAAAGAGGAGTCTATGTTGGATTGGGATGAAGGGTGCTATTTTAAGGAATAATTGCAAGGCACAAAGGGAGGCAGAAGGATAAGCCATGTGTGTAACACATATTTCTCTTAGATTAAAGAAGAAGAAAACATTTGCAAGATCCAGGTACTGGACAATTAACTGTGAATAAGGTCTAAACAAGATGGAGTGAGCAAGCATCTAGAGGCCAAGAGGAGTAAGAACACTCAGTATAAGTAAATCAAATAGCATTAAATAAGAGGTTGAAATTGACAAATGTGCGGTCTCTTCACACATGATTTAGAAGTTGAAAACAAGGGCTATTCATTAAGTTTCGTATGAAGTACGTGATGTGCTCACACTCCTTCAATTGTCCCAGAACAGAGAGGAGGCTATAAGGTCAACTACAGACGGGAATTCTTGTCTTGTGGTTGGACTGATGAGAGATGATGGACTAATTGTCCATACATCTGTAGTTCGAGGTGTGCCCTACAGATAAGGGGCATCCAATGAAGTACTAACCCATATTTATACCATGGGTACATAAGTTCCCTTAACCAATCCTTCCCTTCAATAGGTTTTGTAGTTTGCCACATAGGATGATGTCATAGATCAGGCATATTGGGGTTTATTATCTCTGTATAATCAAGTTTGTGTGTGAGTGTGTGCGAGCATCAGTCAGTTGGTTGCCAGTTCGCCCTGCTTTATTGAACCGAGAATAAAGTAGTATTTTGCCATATTTTCTGAGTCTGTCCGGTTATTTGGTCTGAGATATTTATTTATAATTTCATCAAGCAAAAGAGACTCTTCGAGGTGCTACAGCATATTTTGGTAGCAATGTGGATGGTTTGGGTCTAATCAACCTAGGCCCAGATCCAGAATTTCAGACTTTCGGCTGCTTCCACCATTAGCTAGAAGACAGCAGAGTTTCCAGTGGAGAACAGCATGTAACAAAACATGTGTAAGAAGAACTGGTTGACAGGTCCCTCTGTGACAAAATTCATGTCCTGTCCCCACAGGTACCCCACGGACTGAAGGCAAACTGGTCGGTTGAGGAAGATTCAATGCCGAGGGACTTGAGCTGAACAACTGATGTAAGTAGAACATTGCAGATGGAAAAAATAGGGGAGAGATTGTGTTGTAAAGAAACGGTATAAAAGTAACAGGATTTTTTCGGATTATAAAGTAGAGAACTACATAACTCCATTCCCTGTTCCAACGGACGGAAGGGTATGCACTAAAAAGACTCCAAATAGGGGTGTTGAAGATTCCTGAGGCAAGGCCAATAAGAAGTGTGCGTATCAAACTCCAAGATGGAGATACATTGACGTCAAATAGGAGGATAAAAAAGAAATGAAGAAGCAATTCTTAAAATATTAATGATAAAACAATGAGATACTAAACATTGATAGAAAGTGTAAACAAAGGAACAAAAAGAACATTGTTGCATAGATTTGAAAAGTGGTTAAAATATTTTGATTTTCAGATAATAAGCTGCGATTGATGGTGCCTTTTTAAATTGATCAGTGCAGTATATTTTATAAAATAAACAGAAGAACAAAAGGTTGGGTAATTATAGACAGTCAAGATCAACTTTTCGCCATGGGGTACACTCCTCTTCTACACATTGCCAAAATATGCAGCCGAGATAAGGAAGTAGCATTGGGAGTGGGTTTGAAGCACAACCAATAAGACACTCATGCCGTGGCCTCAAGAGGGTTCGTTGTCAAAAACAGTATTGCGACATATGATGACATATTTGCATGGTACATATGAGGGACATAAACTACAGAAAAGGTTGGCTATTTTAAAGTTATGGAAAATATATCAGAATGAGAAAGCAGATTCAGCTGAGAAGGAGTGGATGCTTAATCAGCATAAAGGTGAGCATGTCACTGTAACACCTTCGGCTCCCCTTTCCTCTCCTGAAAATAAGAGAAGGGATTTTATCCTTTTAAGGAATTGAAAGCAGCAGCGGGGTATGTTAATCCAACATGTGAGCATCCACTTATAACAGTGAGGACAAAGCGGAAGTGAGCAAAAGCAGAGCATGTGAATATATATCGACATGCAATTAAAATAATAATTGTGAGAAGAGAATGCACAGGCAAGATAGGCAGATGGCGACAGAGAAAGAAGCAAAGACACAGAAAGCCATAAATGACCAAGCTAAGGGAATAACAATAGTTCAGAATTAATGGCTGGGACAACACAAATTACTCAAGCTGGACGATAAGGGCATTGAAGGGTTTTGAAAAAGAAAAGAAAGAAAAACATCTGAGATGAAAGAAAAGGAAGAAGAGAGAGCAAACGAGGAAGAGAAGGAAAGAGAAAGCAAACAAAGGGAAGAACGATGAAGGTACGAGGCGAGGAATGAAAAGGAGAGATTAGAAGGAAAGAAACGAGAGGAGGTAGAAGCACAAAGAATGAAAGTACGTAGGTTGCAAAGAAGGCAAAAGGAAGATGAATTGAGGAAGATGAGAAGGGGAAATGTACAAAAGTAGAGGACTAAAAGATGAAGAGATAGATCATCTTTGTCATCGAAACATAGGGCCAATTGAAGCGCAAGAACGTCTTGAGGAAGAGAGAGGGTCACAACAGCCCCGCAGGGAGCTGCAAGTGATACCAAGAATACCAACAAGGGCAGAAGAACAAGACACAGGAAACATAGTGAAAAGAATTGGGGTTTTATATAGGAACATGAGGGATAAACAAAGGTATGAAACCCAAGGGAATGTAGAAGGATCTCTTTCGGGAGAAATGAGAGTTAGGTCAGATGATGTCATAACAGACGGGCATAGAATGCTCTCTTTAAGCAGATTAGATCTTGATGATGCAGAGAAAGATAACAGTAGTAGAAGCTGGGGCATACTCATGACAGACAAAGAAAGTGAAGAAAACGAGAGAGTGCAAAGGGAGAGCACATGCAGAATTTCCAAAGAATCGAGTGCAGAGAAAGGGGTAAAATGGTCAGATCTAGGGACCCCAAAGAAATAACACCAGAATCCGCACCATACACTGAGTGACCACAAGCACAATCGCAAAGTGCAGGGGAAGTACCCCGCCTTATGTGATTGGTTATTTTTTGTGTGAATGTAAGCAGATTAAGGGCACTACCAGGACAGAGACAAATGTACGAGACTAGCCCCACCTGGAAAACAAGAAGTGTAGGAAGGTATGATTACGGACAAGGTGTTTCACAATTCCCATTATTAGAGAAAGGGGGAGGACAACCACAATATATTTCTTGGCCACAAATTGAGAAAGATAATTTAAAATGTAAATTACGGAGTTTAACTTCCGGTGCTGGAAAATGGATTCATGAGCTAGAGAGAATGATATCAGGAATGATGTTAGCCACAGGTGACATAAATGGCTTGCTAGCAACCATTCTACCGGAGAGTGCTGAAAACATTTGGAATCTAGCAGGATATGCAGATGTGAATGCACAAAACACAACAAATGATTGAGTGCCATTGAATAATTGTAGGGCAGATGTATGGTGTTTTCACAGAGTGCAATATCCCAATACATCGGATAATGGCATGATTATGACTAGGACAATTAGTGAGGATGAAGACCACGTTGCCTTTATTCAAGATCTTCAAGAGAGGTGGCACATTGAGATGATAGAACTGTGGGATAAAATGGTGTCATTATTTTACCTCATGTAATGTCAGGGACTGCCAGAACCAGTCCAATGGCAAATTAAGAAACAGGTGGGAATGGGAGAGAAACCATGGCCAGAAATAGAGTTGAAGATCGTGCATCACTGCCGATTGTTGCAAGAGAAGAATAAACAGAAATCTGAGAGCAGAAAGTAGGAGGAGGCAAAGTTAGTTCAGAAAAAGTTATCAAAATTTGCCATAGAAGGAGCGGTATTGATGAGTAATGAGGGTATGGAGATGCAACCACTATCCATACAGCAACAATATAGTGTATTCCACAAATCAGAGTGGGTAAAATTCTTGGCCAAGGGGAAGAGGGAATGGACGTAGAGGAGGACAAGGTGGATATCAGAACCCTCAGGGAGGAGGAGGATTTAATGGCGGACAGCGCAACAATTATGGAATTGCGGGACAATAGGACACATAGCCAGAACATGTAGAAGAAGAGGAGGCATGCAGCAAAATTGACAAAGTCCAAGAGGGGGACTAGGCTATGTTCCACAATACAATACAGAACCACAGGACTAGTATGCTCAAGTCTCAGATACAGCAGGCACCATTGGAAATGCAATCAGCACAAGGGCAACCTTAGCAAGAACCCATACAAACTCAGCAGTCGCAGACACACAAGGCCAAGATACCACAATGGAATATGAATACAGGAGCCCAGCAAGCATCTGCACCCAAATTAGGGAGTGTGAACGTGGTAGGAGGAAATCCTTTCACAGGTACAGGAATGAATATATATCCACAATACGACAGCTCACAGAGCAACTTGGTGTGTTCAGTACTATCTGTGACAGAAGACCCCCAAGAAGAACCAAGGGTCAAGGTGATGATAGGAGGTAAGACATTTTCATTTCTTGTAGACACTGGAGCAACTCGCTCCTGCATCAATGAGGGAAAATATCCAATGTCAGGTATTGCCATGAATGCGCAGGGATACTGGGGTGATGAATATGTTCCTTTCACAGATGAATTACCAATCTCTCTAGGAGAACATGACATGTCTATGCCATTACTATATTCTAGGCAGACACCAGTTAACATATTAGGGACGAAACATAACATGACAATATCATTTACTAATGAAGAAATAGTGTGTACCACTCCAGGGATACATTATATGAATGTTAGAGAGTTTATAGCTACTCTTCTATTTATTTTTCCATTTACTAAAACACCTGGTACTATTCCAGTTAGAGAGTACCACACTTCTCTTTTATTTTACACATTCACCTCTTAAACGTCAAAAATTCACTAGCTACTCAAGTTAGCACAAGTTTTAAGAGCACATTGCCCAGTGGAAAATCACTCTTATTTAAAGAGCCATTGAATGCCCTAAATTAACATAAAATAATTCCTTCTCTTCTTAAAAATAAAAAAGGGGAAAAAATTGAAAAATGAGGAAAGAAGTGTACTAAGTGGCAATGTACTAAGAATTATGGGCACATCCTAGCAAACTTTATTACTGAACACATAAAGGAAGATAGGCTATAGACTGGATTCAATTAATAATTTAATTCCAATTTACCCCTATAGGAAACAAGACATAGAAGATACAATTGAATCTCATGGAAAATACTGACGATAGCTTTCTAAATTTCATTTAGAAGCATAAAACCTGCCTGGTGAGTAACCAAAAAACACTGGAAAAACTCATATTACAAAATCTATCTTTCATTTCATTCTCTTTGACTCACTATCCTTGTGTTGATGTCTACCACTTTTAATTGCAGTATCTCTCCTGAAGAATCATAGGAACCACTATGGGGAAACACGTGTTGAGAGATAATTGAACAAGTGTATGGCTAAGTCATTGAAGAAAGCTAATTGTATGAAACCAATACAATACAACTGGAGAACAAGGGCATGAAACCAATACAAAAGTAACTGAAGAAAGTTAACTGAAATTGTTACGACAACTTAACTGAAGTTAAATTAAAAAACAGAAAAAAAGTACAAAATCAAGCACACATGTCGTTTTTGAAGTCAAATTTTCAATTTTGAATTGTTAATGCACAGTCCAAAAGTACCAGACAAAATTTGAGCCGAGCTTATATTAGCCTTTATAGAAGGAGTTCCCTTAGATTCAGAAGTATTTTTTGTATGGAGTGACTGTTTTATTATCATGGTTACCCAGGTTGATAGGTAAACTATTAAGGATACCTGATGAGTTTTTGTTTAGGTAATCGGGTTCCATTTCACCCCCCGCTCTACTGGTCTCGAGCCACTTTGGAGGAACTTGTTTTACGCTACCACAGTTCCACACAGTACCCGTGCACATCCTGCACGGGCTCTCTCCTTGGTTACATTGATCATTGGAGCATCCTTTCCACGCCCCCTCTCTTCTTTCCAGAGCGACATCCGCAGGTCCAGATGAAGGTAGCCTTCACTGCCCGCCGAAACGTCTCATTGGACACGTAATTGTTATACGGCCCATTTTTCAAATCAGCAGGAATACAACCACTGACGTTGACCTAGGATTGATCTCTATACAACTCCCACCAGTTGATCCTCCAAGCTACCAGGAGGACCTTACCTTTGGCACTGGTTTGGAATCACGAACACCTTGGTCCCTGAACCATAGGTCTTGACACCTGGTTCACTAGCCGTGGCCACAAATACACCAGACTCTGGTGGGGGACGCATTTGGTTGCTTTTTCCTACCACATACAATCAGGACGTGTTGGGGTTTTGTTTTTCTTTTTTCTTCCTTTGTCCCGTTTTTTATTGGATAGACTGTTTATTCAGCTATATATTTTGTGGATGGTTTTTGTTTGAAAATGTTCATTCTTTGCCAACACTTGAGTGTATGTTTTACAATATCTGATGTAATTTATTATGCCCACTAATGGTCACTGATTCTTTTGAAAGTATCATTTCTGTAAATACTCCTTTTTGGAGATCATTTTTACTTGTTAGACAATAACTGCAAAATTAATAAATAGCCACTAAGCTATTACAGCGGTTGTCTTTATGTATTGTTTTTTGCTCCAAGGCAGTAACACTGGATGCTTCGGGGTAGCCTGAGATATCAAACTAATCAGATATCCAGAGTATTTGGGTTCTACATTCATTGTTATACAGGCGAATTAGCCTTAAGCCTTCTGTTTGTAAAGAACCACACGGGAAGTAATAGTGTGTGTAAAAATATTTTTGTCGGGTTGAGGTCAGTTCCTTGTTCGTATAATAGAGTTTTTGTTTAGAACAGAACTTCCCATGGATGATGAAGAAGGGCTGACTATCCCTTTGGAGTTAGAAGCTGCAGTGGTCAGAGAGAAAAGGGCGGTTCTTTATGGGGCAGATGATGGGGGAAGAGGATGGAGACAGTAATAGCCATCAGTGAAGGATACAGGTTGACAAGATTTGACAGATGAGGAGCTGTTTAGAGCTGAGTACTCAGACGATGAATTAGAATTAGTCACTCATTGGATTAAAGTAGAGAATAGAGAAATACTGCAGAGAATGGCGCTGGTAAAAAAGAAATTGTCATTTTCTCAGGAAGATTTAGAGAAAGGGGTAAATATTATGACATGGGTCTATTAAAAAGAGTAGGCGCAGTTAAAATCAAGCTTAAACCAGAATCTCATTTGCAACAAGCAAAGCAATACCCCATGTCTAGAGAAATGGAGGAAGGTGTATTTGAAACCCTTTCCACTTTAATGTAGCCAGGAATATTGGGAACATCAGATTCTTCATGTAACATGACGGTGTACCCAGTGAAAAAAATCAATGGGTGGGGGTTTTGGATATTCATACAGGACCTTTACCCGCTAAGCAATATAGTTGAAGCCGCGTTTCATTTAGTTGCAAATCCCACGACAATATTGTGAAATATCCCATCTAAGGCCAGATACTCCACAGTTATAGACTCACAAGTTTTGACTTCATTTTCAAATAGAAATATTCACCTGAAACATACTCATTTGCAACCAGAGGTACAGTGAGTTCCCTTCAACTTTTAAGAGTCCTCCCAATGGCCCTAGGCAATGTTCAGGTCAAAAGTGCGATAATTCAGTATGTGGATGACATTTTGGTGTGCAGTGAGAAAGATGCCTATGACCATACTCTCAGAGAAAGGGTATAAGGTCAATCAAGAAAAGTTACAATACTGTCAGAAAGAGGTCTTGTATATAGAACAGTTGATTTCTCACAAAGGGAGGAAAGAGGAAACGGTTAGTAGGGTAATCCAGACGTGGACACCTTGCTCACTATTCTTAGAGAGGCACAGCTCCACCCTAATGATAAGGTCCAACCAGACCGAAACTTGTGTCTGGGGTTGCTGTTGGTACTCTTGTTTAGAAGAAAATTGCCTAGCATTTTGGTGCTAACCTGCCCCGGGCCAGCTGAAAGACTGATATGTTTTGGATATTTCTCCTCTAAGAAAGAAAGTGAGCTAAAGACTCTGGGTAAGGCTCTCGTAACTGGGACTAATGTCTGGCAGAGGGACCCCCAGGACTGCCCTTGTTTTGGATAATTTAAGTCACTTTGGGTCTCACCCTAAGTTTCTAGGGGAATCCAAATGTGGATCTCTTGCTCACTATTCTTAGAGAGGCACAGCTCCACCCTTTTGATGAGGTCCAACAAGACCAAAACACTTGTCTGAGGTTGCTCTTGGTACTCTTGTTTAGAGGAAAATTGCCTAGCATTTCAGTGTTGGACTGCTCCAGGCCAGGTGAAAGACTGATATGTTTTGGATATTTCTTCTCAGTGAAAGATAGCGAGCTAAAGACTCTGGGTAAGGCTCTCGTAACCAGGACTAATGTTCAGCAGAGGGACTCCCAGAAACCCCCTGATTTTTGCATAATTTAAGTAACTATGGTTCTCACCCTAAGTTACTAGGGGAATCCAGACGTGGATACCCCTTGCTCACTTTTCTTAGAGAGGCACAGCTCCACCCTACTGACGAGGTCCAACCAGACTGAAACATGTGTCTGGGATTGCTACTGGTACTCTTGTTCAGAGGAAAATTGCCTAGCATTTCGGTGCTGGACTGTCCCAGGGCAGGACAAAGACTGTTATGTTTTGAATACTTCTCCTCTGTGAAAGATAGTGAGCTAAAGTCTCTGGGTAAGGCTCTCATAACCAGGACTAATGTTCATCAGAGGGGCTTCCAAGACCCCCCACTGGGTTTTTTCATATACATTATGGTAGCAGCTTCTACCTGAGTGCCCCATACTACCAGTTTCACCTTTGCAGGAGAGGGCAGAATACAGCAGCATGTAGGGTATTCACAATTCAGAAGTTCAAACATATATTTCCTGTGCTGCACACTTTACACTGGCTTCCACTTAAAGCCACAGTTGTCTGAACGGCCTTGTGTATGGCACAACCAGCCTTTTAATAACAGATATACAGGCTTATTGGGGACAAAATAAGACCATACATACCAGCACTTTCTCTATGGTCTGGCAATCTTAGACTCCTGGACATGCCTACGTTTAAGACAGGACTGGGCAGACTTTCATGTACTTACCAAGTAACGAGGCTTGGCAATGCTCTACCAGTACACCTGAGGGCTGCATGTTTTTCTCTGATTGTTATATGGGTGATGTAGTGAATTAGCAATTTCATACGATGAGGCCACTCAACGGTGGTGTAAGTGGGCTCTACAAAGAAATGAACACAACAAAAGTTCCAAAGGCAGACTGGAATTGGTAAGTCATTGCATCTTTGGGGCACACTTTAGCTGTTCAGACTCAAGGCAAAGGTGAACTGCATGGGTGTTCAAGAGTTCCAAATGTAGAAGCCATGTGGGGGTAAGTACTGCTACCAAGACGTTTGTATATGTACTGGACAAGTGCTGACAAACAGTCTTTGGGAAGACGACTTTAGACGTGTGTACAGCTGGTAGTGAGGGGACACTATGAGCAGGTGCTCAGGAGTAGGCACATTGAAGGCTTTATGTGGCAGACAAAAAGTTTGGAAACAATTTCATGTATTGCCAGAAGCCAGTGGTAAGATTACTTCAGCAGGAAAATGTGGGCAAACACAACCATTTAACTCTAACTTTAAAAAAAAGTATTACCAGCTCCACGTGGAGTTATACAATTTATTATTTTGAAACTGAAATCTTTAAGAGCACCAGGTCTCGACGAGTTAAGCAATGTTGTGCACAAATCAGACACTAATTTTTGCAAAAGTTGTTTGAGGCCATATGGTGTAGTGGGAGGATACACTTATCATTAACAAAGGGGTCCGGCGATAACCCTGCCGGTGCTACCGGCGGGTTGTCCCTGGACCCGTAAATATTTGCTGACGCCTGACTTCCCGGTGCCACCGGCAGATTACAACCCCTGACGGTCGGGGAAGTCAGGCACTGGTAAATTGTAAGTCCCCATTCCCATAGAGTTGCATAGGACTCTATTGGAGTGGGGACCACAGAACCACCATCACCGTTGCTAACGGTGCCGGTGTTTCTGTGACAGTCTGCCTACCGTGTCCGCTGTGCCCGGCAGGGTCAGGCCTGTCGGCCACTGCGGCTCCAGAAGGCAGTCCTGTAGTATGGCAGTCCAGAAACAATGGTACCAGTAAGCTTCCTGGCACTGTTGTTTCCCGGACCGGCATACTGGTAATGAAGCTCATAGTCCCTACTTACATAAAAGGGGCACAATGTAAACCGGCTAACTATAGACTGATTACCTTACCAGACTATACTTTTTTGGCAGAATGAATGTCATGGATTGAAAGAAAACAGCTATTATCGATAGGACAAACTGCCTTTAGAGCAGGGATGTTAAGAAATGTCAAAATCATGAGAATAACTATGTTGGCAAAAAAGACAATCTACCTGAAACCATGCCCGCTATAGGTGGCATTCACAGATTTTAGTGCAGCGTTTATTAGGCCAATGGAAAAAACGGCATATAAGGGGAACTGATCCTACATGTTTACACTTTATTAAGATATTACACAAGACCACAAAGTGTGAGTAGGGCTTATTACAAGGGGGACAATTTCACTGGATATTCCCACCTATGGAGGTCCGAAGCAAGGGTTCTGTGTTAGCTCCTAATTTATTCATTATATATCCAGCCAAACCTTCCGATTTGGCAACAATCAGGAGCTTTTCCCTGAAAATGAGAGCTTTTTTATTCAATGATTTGCCTATGCAGGCAAATTGTTTTTAATGGACACTCCCAGAATGGGGATCCAAAGACTGCACAATGCTTTGCAAAACTTTACAGTTCAAAATACCCTCGAAATGAATGCCTCGAAAACCAAAAATAATGAGATTTACCCAAGAAATATAAAATCTGCCTTTACATGGACCCTACATGCTTGAGTGAAATACTTGGGTGTCACACTAATTTCTCTTTGATGTGGGAGCGAGACATTAGATAAAAAGCACAATAGCTATTAACTGCCATAATGATTTTGGACAAAAGACAGCATGGTTACACCATGTTACCGATACTTAATAAAAGCCAAACACATGCCAACCGACAGCGTCCTTTATGTTGTAGAAATGTGGGCCTGTGCTGGTCTGAAATGGTTATCAAAACTGCACGAACTCCTATATCTTAGCTCACTTTGCACCATTCGAATACATTAATGGAGAATTGGACAGACTTCTTGGGGTATTATGGCAAGAACAAAGGTTATTTACTTTGCAAACCGTGCTTTGTATGCTGAAGTAAGCGATTCAATGAGAATGTTGGCAAATAAGTTGTTAGTGCCCCAGACTTGCAATGTAGGGCACTACAAACGCTATCTATCAGCTCGTGTTCCAAGGCCTCAAATCTATGGCTAGGGATAGACAAAAAATAACCCAATAAAGGTGAACTAAAGCAAGCTTTGTGTGCGTGGGATTGGTCTAAAGTAAACCGTGGTTTGAGGTAAAATAGACAGTCGAAAGAGTATGTCACAACATGGAAGGATCAGTGTGAATTAGCACGCTACCTATGCCTTACATCCTTGAAGGAGAACATGTGGCAATATTTCAGTTATTGTTTTAATCACCTGTCGGCTGTTCAAGTGTTCAGAAATGAAAGTGTTAAGACCTTTCTGCACACGATGTCCGGATTTTCATCAGTTTAGAGTATTTCTATTTGTCAGATTTATTTCACAAAAATGGATCTTAACACTTTTGGAAGGAACTGATGCAGGGAAACGACACAAGTTTGATAATCAATATTTCAGTACTGCTAACACTTTTCAACTGTTAAGTGTACTTAGTTGCTTTCATTTTTATGTTTATATCGATTGAAACATGGATTGCTCATTTTAACTTATTTGAACAATTATGGATTAATATTGAGCTAAAGGTTTTGTAACATAAAAGTCTTCAATAATAAAAACCGAAATGTACGTTTCAGAGCATGCATGCATTGCGTGGTGTGGTTCTGCACTCTGCATTTTTAGGCGGGCATGAGTTGGAGGTTCTGCATAGAAATCATTTCAGCAGGTGAGACCTGACAGGACAAATGGCCTTTCAATGTGCTATATGATGGACCTCCAAAAGGAGCCACATTTCTGGTGGGAAGTAAAGTTCAGGGGTCCAGATGCAGCGGAGATAGGAGATTGTCATATTTACAAGAAGGCATCTGAAAGACAAGTTTTTGGGGTGTGTTTGACAAATTATGTGATCAGTTCTAAGAGCTGGCAGTTGTGTTGCATTTGTGGTGTGTGAATCGTTTTACCTCCTCCTTTGTTTTTTTAATTAAGTGTACGTTTTTCGGGGCTCACCACATATGGCGCAGGCATGTAGGTATATATTCATATATATATGATTTAATGCCGGGTGCCTATTTTTCAGATAAATGGAATGCTACTTTTGGCTCTTCTGGACATTTAAATGTTTGTTATGAGTTGTAACCAACACCTAAGATATTTTCCACTCCCCTTCCACCCTCCCTCTTTACTGTTCAGGAGGGGTGGCTTGTCACATCTCTTTTGAACTGCATGGGGGATATCCGCGTAATCCGTATTTTTAATTCCTTTTCCATCTTTGGTAAAGTGACCAGGAACCATGAAATGATAAAAAACGATTAATTGAAAAACACCTGAAGGTGTTGGAGCAAAGGTGGTTACTGTTCTCCCAGAAATATACACACAGGAGGGAGGGACTCAGCCACTGCTGGAGCACCATGGGAAGTCCCATCAAGTCTATGAAGTAATTGGATATCATCAAGCTGGGAAGATAGCTTAGTAAGTTAAGTCCTTCCCCCAGCGACCTTTGTGCAGCCTTCAGTCACGTGTCTACATCAACTCATGGTTGACTCACTGCTTGAATTTGATAATTGTCACCCCTTTTACTACAGCATTTAGAAGCGGGAGGGTGCGTCATGAAGCGCTATATTCTATTACTCTCAGCATATGTACTGTAGCCCATGTTCAGGTAGTTAAAATGTGAGATAATGTGGATACATACATATTATTCTGGACTGGAGACAATGTTGAATCCTGGGGCACTCCCACTTCCAGATGTCATCCCAGTTGCGGTGTCCAGAAAAGTATCCAGTTTTTCCTGTGGGGTCCTTTTATTGAGAAAGGAGACAAACCAACGCATCGTGCTACATTTGGTTCCCATGGACTACTTCATGCTGTGAATGAAAGGATTAGCTACAGCATCAAATTACACAGAAAGGTCAAGTAGAACTGGGGGGGGGGCAGATCTGCCCCCCTCTGATCTTTAGCCATAAATGATCACATTTAAATATTCATATTCATAAGAGTGTTTTTAGTCCCTCTTCCTTGGTTATGGAATGAATGCACATCGAATACTTTAATAGTTGGCTTGAAAGCAGTGATGGAAGCATATACTTAATAAAGGAAAGCTTAAAGTGGTCCTATTCCGCCATGAAGGAAACCAGATTGGCACAGTTTGAGTATTATTTCAAAACGTATCTCTTAACCCTGGCCTAGTTTACTGCTCCAGCTGATGCAGCAAGCATATTCTTCATGGCACAAGACAGTCAAAGGCGGGAGAAAGGTAACCAGATGTGGCCCATACTACGAGAGATGGACGTGATGGAGTTATCAAATGACAAAACACGGATCTTACTAACCAAAGGACACTGCAATCTAGCTTTTGTAGAATACCAGCAAAGCTTCACCAATTGAAGAATGGTCCTTTAGTTCAGCTGAGTCCTCAGTGTATGAACAGGAGTACTCAGAATCACTTATAATACTAAACGCTCTGTTTTCACTTTGGAATTACTTAAACAAATGGCAACAATTTATTAAAATGGGTCTGGTGAAATTGGCTGATGTGGTAATTGCAGGTGCCCACTTTAATAGTCAAATAGTTCTTTATTCTACAGGTGATGAAGGGCAGTTGGAGATAAATAACAATGGAGATGTTGCCCCAATTGATGAAGAACATGAGGTTGGCATACCCTACTCTGCTCCGAATGAAGATGTAGACATTGACCAGCTTCGGCCAGATCTCAATAATTAAAATAACCTCACAGTCTCCAAGTGATGTAGTTTCCTTAGAGGAAGAAGAGCAAAGTGGGAGACATAGACAACAAAGGCAATAGCCTAATAAAAAGAAAAAGAGAAAAAGCTGCAATATTCAATCATAAAATAAGCAAGTAATGAATAAGGATGATAAACAATCTATGGCTACGCCTCTCCCACCTACTACTTAGGGCATAATGACCTCTATTCGCTTTGACATATTGGCAAGGGGGATCAGGATCAAATCAACCAACGACCCACGGTCAACTTCCCAACTGGTTGATTAGACTCATGTGTAATTTGCCCAGTGTCACCTGCTCCCACTACGATTCAAAATATTGATCATCGCCTAATCAAAATATTACCAAAGAAGTATTGAAGGAGTCAGCCTATGGAAAATCAATGAATTGCCTCTATGAGAAAAGGTTGGGGACGACTTCTATGTCTCGAGTTTGGGAAGGGAGGCAGTCAGTTGAGGAACGTTTTTAATTGAATGTTCAACAGCCGTGCTGTCGGGTTAAAGTGACAGACCTTTTTCCTACATCAACACGTTTTTTTAAAAATCTTGAAAGAGTCATGCAATTGATTCATTGCTTGCCTAAATTGAATTCTTTAACGACAAAAGATACCCTTTGTAGAGATCCCAGAATCTGAGTCTGGCGAATTGGTCAATAGTTCATTTTATTTCTCCTGTAATTCTGGTTTTAATTATGTTATACTCTCGGGAATTCCTCCAAAAGGGATATGATTTGATTAGATGGCCAATAAGAGACTTTCAAAAGAATGCGCCTGTTATAAAATCGTATCCAAAAAGGCAAATGTCGGCTATGGATATGAATACAGTTGTCACATTGAATGATCAAACTGAGCCTTCTTGCAAATCTAATGATCACGTAATTGATGAGGGATACTTCGATGGTGTGGCTTCACCTATTGTCAATAACTGTAACACTCTGGTGCTGGTTTCATGGAACACTAGAGGTTTGAGATCATTTGTGGTGGATTATGATGGAAAATCATCACTTCTGCATTCAGATGTTTTTATCTTACAGGAGAGTTGGCTAGTGCAATACTATTTATTAGATGGGTTTAAAATAAATTGTTCAAAAAGTGGTGCGACAGAAAGTTCTTGGTAGACGTTTTGGTGGCCTGATAATAGGTGCCTGTAATACATTTGGTATTGATTTTTTTTTCTATTAAGAACCACTATGTGCTTGCAGCAATTTTGATTTTAAATTCTGCTCCACCTTTTAATAGTTTTTCATTTATTAATGTTAATGATCCCCTACATAATGCAGAGACAGGTCATATTTTGTCTACTATTGAGTAAATAATTATGCAATGGGCGTTTATATGTCCTGGTGGCCAGTGGATAATAGCTGGTGATTGAAATGTCCAATGTAGAGGATTGATGAATTGGCCTAGTACACACTACTATAACTTGGTGAAAAATGACCAGGGAATTGTGGCTATAGGTACAGTTGTAGATGATCATCAGAGATATGCTGCTAATAATGTTTGGGAACAATTTATTACAACTGTATGTTGAAAGTAAGTTAGTGAAGGACTATTGCTACACCTGGTCAAATGGGCATGTGAGGTCATGGATTGATTATATTTATTGTTTGGTACAATATTTCACTGTGTCGAAAATGTTCAGCTTACATTGCATACTCTGAGCGATCATGCAGCGATGAAATGTCTCCTCTTATACAGGGAAAACATTATGTTAATGTTAAATATTTATGGGGAAGCTGTAAAATGAATGCCTATGGTAATAGAATAAGCTGGACAGAAAATAGCATAGTGAGGTTTAATGGGTTAGTGTTCCAGAAAATCAGAATTGGGAATTCTAAATGTGTCATTGATATGAATGCATTTTATGATAGAATTGGTGACATATTTCAAGTAATGTCTATGTCACAAAGGAAAGATAATTGCTATATGAATCCCGCGTGAAAAATCCATGATGTTATCACAGCAGAAAGAAAAAGGAAATTTATGATTGAATTAAGGAATATTAGGAAGCATTCCTCGTCATTGTACGAGGCACACTATAAGACTGTCAAATTGAAAACAAAATTTCCAAATTGGCTCAGAGGCCAGGCTAGCCACTGCACATTGGCAAGTCACGTTTAATGCAGTTTGGGCTAATGATTCTAGGAAATGATGGGCTATTTACAAATAGGCATATGTTGAAATCCACTGAGAAGCAGAGATAAATCCCATACCCGAATATATGCGGTGCAAACATGTATCCAATTTGTATTTTTGGGTTCATGCTTGAGTTATAGTTCTAATGAGAATTGTTTACCATTTTTCATGGATGACATTGTTAATGTTATTCAGGAATTTAAGTCTTTGCAGGCTCCAGGTCCCCATGGGGTAGCAAATGTAATTAAGAAAGATCTGATGCTATGTGGATACTTTATTTTTAGGATGTTTAGATGTATAGCAGTTACTGGCATGACACTGAATAGTTGGAGGAAATCCAACTATTTGCTGATACATAAAAAGGGATCCCGCGATTGCCCCTCAAGTTATTGTCTCCTGGCAAAAAAGGATACTCTTTCAAGAATGTTTTGCTACCTTATCTTTGAGAAAATGAACATGTGGTTACTTCAGTTTAATATAATTAAAAACCAACATACAGGTTTCCGCATGAGACCAAATACTATATCTAATCTTTGGTGTTTGTTGTATTTTATTAGCAAGACCTTAAGGTAGCTCACTCTATATATGTTTTATAGATTACACGGGAGCTTTTGATACAGTCAACCACCATTAATTATGAGAATAATAACTAGAGCATTGGGCCTTGGATACATCGATTTTTCATTTAATTAAATTTCTTTATTCAGACATCTACCACTCTGGTAAAACTGAATCAAGGTCATCTTTCTTCCCCCATACACACCAACCATGGATTAAAACAGGGGTGTGTGCTGGCTCCAATTTTGTGTAACATATATGATTCTGGTATAAATGACTCATTGGAGGATTGCCATCATTTTCCACCATGTGTCAGTTGACATGCAATAACATGGCTTTCTTATGCCGACAACATGATTATAATGGATTGCACTCCTATAGGGTTGCAACAGAATCTTTGTGTTCTTAACACATACTCAAATACAAATGATTTAAAGATGTTTATAAAAAAGTATGATGAAATCTTCCAGGAAAATGAGTTTAAGTTTTGTGTGCAAGATTAATAATATTGAAACAAAAATTGTGAAGCAATAACCTGGGAATTCTGATTCATGACTCATTGACACCTAATTTATTGGGCAAAGACGCTATGATGAAAGTGCTGAGGAAATTTGATGCCATCAAAACCTTTTGTTTGTGAATAGTGGAAGCTATTCAATAGAAGTTATGTTAAAGATCTATAAGGCCAGTAAAGTCCCATGTGCCTTATATGTTTTGAAAGTATGAATGAAAAAGAAACCTTTTGGTTAAAAAGTTTGGAAGGTAAGATTTGGCGCTTTGCACTCAGCCTCATGAGATCTCCAACGGTCGAGGCTTTCTGTAATGAGATGGGCCTTACTTTGTTACCTGCTATATGTTACCTATTCAATGATATTTGTGATTTAATCTTTGATGTCCTGGCTGTCAGTCTTAGAAGTGCACGGAGGTGGCGCGAGTTATGGTTGCTTAGTTTACCATAACTGGTGAATTTCAAGGTTTTTTTCTGTTTTACTTGTAACCTTAACATCCCTTAACAATGTTTTTTTCATTGAATTTCATGGGTTTTTGTTGGTGCAACTTAACCATTACGTCCCTTT
The DNA here is from genome assembly GCF_040938575.1 of Ambystoma mexicanum. NCBI lineage: Eukaryota > Metazoa > Chordata > Amphibia > Caudata > Ambystomatidae > Ambystoma > Ambystoma mexicanum. Next base: position 440,410,845 of record NC_090927.1, on the reverse strand, counting down.
AACAACGTTTTTTCAGTGAATTTCATAGGTTTTTATTATTACAACTTAACCATAACATCCCTTTAACAAAGTTTTTTCACTGAATTTCAGAGGCATTTATCAGTGCAACTTAACCATAATGTCTGTTTAACAAAGTTTTTTGAATTAATTTTATACGTTTTTACTAGTGCATCCTTAATCTGCTATAGGTTCCTTATATTATACTCACCCACAATGTGGCAGATATGGAGTCCTCGGACAGTGCGATAGTCCGCGGACGTCGGACAGCAATCACAAAGCCCAGAAACATAGGGGAGACCCAGAAAAGTTGTACCCATCAACCAACAAACAGATGTACATAGCATAATTATTAATGTTTACGACATGCACATATACCTTTTTGTACAAACCATTACCTTTAAATATAGATTTTCTTTTTCATTTAGCACACATTATTATGGAATGCACCAATCAGAAACCATACACTTCATATAATATCCTCAGTAGAACTCTGCATACAGATTGAGAAACAACAGGTGCGTATTGGAAAACAAATTCTCACTAACTAGTAAGTGCATTGTATTTATTGCTCTATTATTAGCATTCATTGTATAAATATGTGTTATAAGACAGAAGCACTTTTTTCACAGAAATGGAAAACAGACTTGAGTGGTTAGAGGAGAACTTCGCAAACGAAGAAATGAGTAATGATAGCATCTCTAATGGTACACAATACATATTGTTATGTAAAGACGTAATGTAATTTTTAAACACCTTAGTAAAATATTAATTTTTGTGCTTCTTACAGTACATAGTTTTCATTAAGAAACCACGCCCCAATTGAATTATACCTAATCCCAAGAATCACAAAGAGAAGCCCTATCCCCAACTGTACATAATCAAACTATGACCTTGTCTACAAAATTGGATGAACTAAGTAATGATTTTAAGGAACTTTTACAATATGTCAAAAATCATGTGATTAAAAATGTTCCCTATTACTGTCCTTCTTACACCTGTGCCCTTTGTCCCCATTAATCATCTCCATCAAATTCCGAAGAGTAGACGCTTTGATGAAACCTCATTCCCATTTTCTGCTCATGATTATTGTACAGAAATTCCTAATTCTCCCATTCATGGTTCCCATTCCGATACCCGATCTCTTTCTTAAATAAATGAATGTTTTATACTGTAAATATTTGTGTATATTGCTCTGTCACCCTTTTTTTTATTAAACCCCAATTTTGAGTCTGTGGGAACTACAACTGTCCGGGGTGTCGGCACACAAAATAGAGATGCCCCCAGACAGGTGCGATGTCCAGACATGTTTGTTTTTGTGTGACACACTTTTAATTAGTCCTCAGACACCAGCCCTGTTCTACGGACACCTTTGTGGATGCGGCCTGCATCTCCCACCTGAAGGGTGTCCGCGGATGGCTGTCATGGCCACGGACATCCCCAGATGTCATCATGTGACCGCACCCATGCGGTATGACGGCCTATCCACGAACAGTGTCCGTCACTGCAGACAGTTGAAAACTGCATTTTCTTCCAATCAAGAGTGTTTCAAGCTATAACTTTACCTTACCACCGTTCCCACACCCATTCTTGGTTGATCTGGCACCTGTTTATAACTATTCAAGGCCTATTTTTGAATTGGTGTCTGCAGAAAGTCGCATGGCTGCAGACGGCTCCTCTGAAGGCACCCACCCATTACTTTTCCTCATTCCCAATCTGGCTATCCAGGAGAGAGCACCTGCTTTGCTGCATTGCTGCTTTTCAAATCTGTGGAGACCATTATGGAGACCATCATGACACCTGCTATGACCATACCTCGTCCCTAACCAGCACCAGCACTACCATCACCACCTGGAAGGTCTGGACAGGGGAACAGGCACAATGTTGTAGAGGATTATTAAGAGTAAGATGAATATGAGGAAGTGCCTACCTCCAGCAACTGCAGTGAGTCCTGGGTGTGGCAGTTTTTTAAGACCGTGGCTGGGTTCCTGAAGGTGAAGGCTGCCCATGTTGAATGCATTGAGTGTGTGGTGAAACTCAGTCACGGACAACAGGGGCACTACTCTTTTAGCACCACATAAATGTGATGCCATGGCCATTCTAACCACCCAGTTGCACTGAGAAAGGCTGTTCTTTTCTCATGGAGGAGCAGGCTATCTTCCCCCTGTGCCATCTTTCTCAACCGCTCCCGCCAGCACACAGAGTACTCATTTGGGGCAGAGGATCCCACTGGCTGCCTCATAGGCCATACAGAATGCTGCAGATCATTACCTTTTGAGGGTTACAGTGTTCTGCATGTACTTCGAAACACAACTCTGCAGGGGGGAGCAGTTTTGAAGTGCTTTTGTGGCCGTTTTGAAGGAGCACGAGAAACAGTGCCCCCTACCTTATATTTAAGGCCTGTCCAACATTGTCCCCTATCCACCTGCACCCTGTCTCTGTGGGTGGTTCCCCTTCCCTCTCTACCCTCCCTTCCCTTTCCCAACCTACCTTGCCTCTCTGGAAAAAAAACCTCCAAAAAGCCCAAAAAAGATCTAACAAAAGAAAACACAAAAAGGTTCCTTTAGGAGTCACCTTTCACAGTTAAAAAATAGAAGTCAGAAAAAAGTCACATGGCGCTGACAAGCCTGCATAGCCCGCAGACAGCATGGTAGTCTGCAGACAACAGAAACATTGCAGGTCTAGGGTGTGGGCATGAAAATCATTTAAATGGTTTTGTGTTAAAAAATGGTGGCTCTTAAAATCGATACTTTATATGTTCACAAAAACTGTTTCAAAGCAATTTGAACGTTTTCCAGAAAAATCTGATTACACGCATCGTTTAGATGGACTCCATCTCTCTGAAATGTTTTGGCAATATCAAATGTAATGTTCTCATTATGAAAAAGATATCATGCCAACATCTTGCAGAAAAGCACACTCAGCTTTATTGACGTCGCTCTTCGCTTTTTGCATTTGCGGATCAAATAAACTCAAATGCCTCCCCATCTGTCTCTGAGAAAAGCAAGCAAAAATAATATTTGAATTTGGGAACATTTCCGTTAACTTTCCCAATGTCTCCTTCATTGCAAACTGCAATGAAATTCCAGTCACAGTACCCAAACTGTTCTCTCCATAATGAAGAATAATAATGTCCGGATGTTTGAAATGAACAATATTTGCACAAAAAGGGAGCAAGTCCACCCACTTCACCCCTCACACTCCATACCATGACACATCAAATTCATGGAATCCAAGATTACTTACCAATCCACACTGCTCGGCATAGACCTTCAAACAATGGATCCAAGAGTCCCCCCAAATCCACATTCTCTGCCTTTTCAAAGACATAGCCATATCCATTGTCAGCGCTCTCACAACTCCTGCTAACAAAACTCCTGATACCCTCTCTTCCTGTACACCACACCCAGGAGACCTGATTGGCTGATCTCTCGATGTCGGCGGACATCGACAACTGTTCACGGTTTCCACATTCCCCTTCACCATGCCAGGCATCCTTAAATCACTCGAGTGTGGCATGTGCTGTGCACGGACCACCGCAGTGTCTGCAGATGCTGCTCCCAATTAAAGGGGGGAATGGGAGTGTACACCCAATTTCAGTTTTTTATTCATTAGTAGTGGCTCTGAAAAGATCCTTTTTTTGGGTTTGTTAACAAACACATTTTTCCCTTTTTTTTCAATTTTTTACAGTAGAAAATTTAGTAGTGGGTTTACACTACCACCCTCCACCCCCTTTGATTGGGAGCAATCTCTGCGGACACCACGGTAGTCCGTGACCAGCACATGCCACATCTGGGTGTTTTAAGGATGCCTGGCATGGAAAGGGGACTGTGCAGACCGCAGACAGTTGTGGATGTCTGAGGACAGCAAGAGCTCAGCCAATCAGGTATCATGGGTGTGGTGTACAGGAAGACAGGGTAACAGAAGTTTCTTTGTATTATGTAAAATTGCCATTTGTTATACTGCTTCCATTTGCTTTGAATGCAGTTTCAAATTAATCATAGTCACCTAATAATTCCACTTATATTCTCCAAGGTTTAAAACGTTGTAGTTGAGCCATGTAATACAGTTCTCTATATTGTGCAGATTTAAATGATAACTTTTTATGATTAATTAGGCTGGGTTTGGTAAGTTTTACTAGGCTTTCTTCACACGTTGAGAATGAATATTTGCCAGTTGTCTCATCTGGTGTGACATTGTTGTCGTAAGAGTCATTTTCAGCGATGTCATAAAATCCCATGTTTTCCAAAGCAGTACTTTTGTTTGGGTAGAATGTGTCAATTAAATTGTTTTTTAAAATGATGTCCTACCTATTGGGATCATTTGTGGCTATTTTTTGTATCTTTTGGTAAGATATCAGTACTCTGTTTTTCGGAATGAATCTGGACCAAGTTTTAGCCAGACAATGTGTTCAGATCTACCATATAATTCTGTACCTGCTAAACAGTCTGCAGCTTCATAGCACCCGCATTCTCTTTGGGAGAGCATTTTCATACCAAAGCTGTACAATTGTTGTGACAGTGTTTTGTCAGATGATATGTCATCCCATGCGTACTCTAGACAACTTAATGTAACAAACATTGTGGGTAGGCCTAGGTTCCTTAGCATACAATGTACATCAGTGTGATGTCGCAACCAGTATTCATTTGTACCACACATATTTGCCAAGAGATTTGTGATACTTGACTGCAAAACTTCATCTTTGTCTTTTAAAGCAGTTGGGTAGCGGGCATGTTGAAAAAATAAGAGCCTGTTTATAATGTGTGTGCAACTCCATAACATAGAGTTGCTAGTTCACTTTCGAACAGGAGGTGAAAAATGTATTCTACATTTTGTCTGAATCTGGGGTCTTCAGAATACATTTGTAAAGAGCGATATTCTGATGCACTAATTTGTGTGACCTTTCATCATATCTTCCAAAACATCCAATTCTGCCAATCTAATAATTCCAAAGATGCCATGATTTTCACACACCCTGCCTTCTCAAACATATAGCCTTAGCCATTATCAGTGCTCCCACAACTCATGCAAACACAACTCCTGATACCCTCTTTTCCTGTACATCACACCAAGGAAACCTAATTGGCTGATCCACACAGTGCCTTTCCATGCCAGGCATCCTCAAAAGACCCGGATCTGGCACGTACCATCTGTGATCTAACGCAGTGTCCGCAGACCTCATTACACAGAGACACCCCTTCTACCCTTTCCACTTTTATGTTATCAACACTCCCTCATTGGATGCTTTTAAAGAGTCACACATCCATCCACCAATAACATCCAAAACCTCTACAGCTTTCCCTGTCCTCTCAGTTCAACACTTCAGATGTACACTTGAACTCTGAGAATACGTATCTCCTGTTAATCAAAGACATCTGCATTAACAACTACTGTGAAACTGTCCAAGATTTCTAATTCCAGATTCACCAAGATCTGCATCTAACAAGATATAGTACAGGTATGCTTACAGTTAAAAAAAAAATTCTTCAACTCTTTTACAAATATATATATATATTACAGGTCCTGTGGGGCCCTGTAGCTATGGTTAAGTTGCTCATCTCATAGGATGAACACTTTTAGGCGGCTTTTAACTTCACTCACCTTGGACTTATTCCTCAGCCGAACCTTGGAATGTATATGGCGTGCTCAAATATATTTTGCTAAGTTTGGTGAGGTTTCTTCAAGGGGGGGCAAAGGTATAGGGTGTTCGTAAAAATGTTTTTCTTCCATAGACTGAATGGAGAAAAAATGTGCTCATACCTACAGCCTAAACCGCTGGATGGATTTTCAACAAATTTGCAGCAGGAGTGGTGGATTGTTCCCGAAAGCATGCTTTCATTTGGTGGAAATCTGTCCAGTAGTTTTTTTAAAACAGGCAAAAAGTAGGTAAAAAATATGTGTGATATCTGGGTTCGGTCCACGGACCAATTTCCCTGTTCGGTCCGTGGACAGGCATCCGATTGGCTTACAGGATGATGTGATGTCCGCGGACATTGGACACGCCCACTCATTGGATGGTGAAAAGCGTGAAGTGTGTCAGATTTTTGGAAACGCCCGCCATGTTGGTTTCACAGACTTCAGCCGATGTCCGCAGACATCTCAGTAAAAACATATAAACAAACACAACATTACACTTATCAAACCTATCAAACAATCTCTAGGGAGGCGAGAGGTGATGTGGATGGGCTGGAATATGGCCATAAGAAGCAAAAAAACAGGTGTTTTTCACCGTAAAAGTCTGCGAATGGTCCGGATGTTCGCAAACAGTCCTATGAAGTTCGGGGACACTTTGGATGTTCGGGAGTAGTTCTTGGATGGCTTCTAATTTTGGCACCTCTCAATGCAACTGCATGGAATTTTGGAATACTATTGTAGACCTGGTACTGAAATGCTTCGCAAAGTTTGGTGGGATTCTGTCAAGAGGACGCAAAATTAGATGGGGTCCCAAATATTGCAAATGCTTATAAATGTGGTGCTATTTGACAAATCTGCACAAAAGTTTGCAAAACGATTTTAAATCTAGATATACATTTTTTTTTAAAGTTTGGTTGGATTTTCTCAAGAGGGGGCTAAATTAGAGGGGTTGTCAACATTTTTAGATGGCTTATAACTTTGTTGCCATTTGACGAATGTGGCCAAAAAGTTGTCAAGTTGGGGGCTAAGTTATATGACTAATGCATGCACATACATTTTGACACTTTTGAAAATAAAACATGGGCGGATTTCAAGCAAACTTGTGTAAGGACAATTGGCAAGGACCTGAAAGCATTGTTTTGCAAATGTGCCTGTGTTTTATTTTTTGACAAGTTTCATAATGTAGGTACAAAACATAGTGATACACCTTTGGTGACTGAGGTGTAGCCTCTGGCCATGGGCAGTGGCCAGTTTTTCTGGGTCATGGTGTAAGGTCATGACTCGGACAATCTGGCTACTGGCCTTGACCGCGAGGGACGAAAAATGGTGTTAAAGTGGCCATATCCACTTCAGACAGGCTATGTGATAAAGTTATTCGAAAGTAGGATAGGTTTGAAAGGGAAAGAAAATGTGCTTGTGGGAACATGGTCATAGGGTTCTCACTTCACCTTCTGCAGGCTGCCACGGAAAGGGAAGAGGGGCTCTGCACTGAACCCCACCTTCTCTTTCCATGGTGCCCATCTTGGAACAGGATTTTCCTTCCTACAGCGGGACGCCACAGGCATCCCGCTGTAGGAAGAAAAATCTATTTTTTAGCACCTCAGGTTCCCACTTTGGGAACCAGGGGTGTTAGTGGCCTTTATCCCCCATTGCAGGGGCCCTCGTTATTCATGTATTTATTTATAATGCGCCAAAGCCCGCAGGCATCAGGGCACACACAGACACACTTTGCTTGGGCCGATAACTTGGGCTGCCGGACAGTTATACCTCAGAACGCCACATTATTCTCATTAGCATAACACAAAATGTTAATGGAAATGTTGGAAAAACTTATTGAGTCTATGTATGGTCACGTGGTACTGTCCGGAAGGTCCACAGTGATGTCAGACGTTCGCAGACGTCGACGGAAGCAAAAACAGTGGAAAAAGTATAGAAGTGTTAAAAATGATGATAGAAGGTGGGAAATGACAGAGTTTTAAGATGAAATGTTGTAAATTGGACACAAACGTTGCTATATTGGGGTAAGTATGATATTAGTAAGTTGTAGGAAAATAGCATGCACTAGTAAAAACCCATGGAATTCTCTGAAAAAAACTTTGCTAAAGAGACGCTATGGTTAAGTTGCACCAATAAAAAGCTGTACAATTCAATGAAAAAACTTAGTTAAGGGGACGTTATGGTTAAGTTGCACCAATAAAAACCTATGAAATGATATGGAAAAACTTTGTTACAGGGATGTTATGGTTACAGATGAAACCGAAGAACCTCAGAAATTCACCAGTTATGGTAAGCTAAGCAACCATAACTTGCGCCACCACCGTTCCCTGCTAACACTAACACCCAGGACATCAAAGATGACATCACAACATTTTTAAACGTCCAGCAATTTCATTAACTGTTTTTCCCAACAACTTATCCTACCTTCATAAATAAAAACCTTGCTTATTAAAGGTACTTCACCATTACCACATATCCCCACTAACTTTCTTTTACAAATACAGCAAAGAAGCACATTGCCGAAGACACAAACCCAAAAAAGAATACCCTTCACATCCTACAAATGTACCATGTATATGTATGTAATTACCACAGCACAATTCCACTGTATATTACCCCAGAATACTGTTTTCAAAACAAATATTTATTTCACTCTAACTCATTATATTGCACCATTCACACTGGTGCAATATACCCACCATTGCAACACCCACTGTTTTCTTGAAAACAGCACAAAGTCCCTACTGATTCAATTGCAACATCACTCCCTTACTCACTAACCCAAAGCAATCACACCTCTACAGACTCTTACTCTCACAACCTTCCAATCCACACCTTATATGATTACTCACAATCAAACAGCACTGTATTAAGCTTTCAAATCACACCCACACACCCATTCACAATACATGCATATACATTGCACAACTCTCAAACCCAAAATGTCTCTTTTCCCAACAGACACAACAGATAAGAATTAAACCAAACCATATAGGCATCCACTTCTAAAACAATGTTTGGAAAAATATTAAAATAAAATAACTAGTAACCTCACTGAACCAAACTAAACCAGCCATGACTAACACAGGTAAGGCCCCTCTTGCAAAAACTAAAAGTAAAAAAATATGTACAAAGAAAAGCAGACCTACTAACAAACCTAACACTTTACCTACCAGTGTTAATGTAATCACGGTAAAGCAATCCAAAAAATGTTCTTCACAATCTTATTAAAACAGCTGAAAAGTCACTATATATCCTTAAAATATAGTGCAGGAGACTAATCTGCAAAGCTCTAATTGACAGTGCTTTTCTACTAATGAGAGAATTGTTTACATTGATTGTAAACAGAATGAAACCACTAACTAAATGTATCAATAAACTACAAAAGTACTTCTAAACATGCCAAGTGTCAAGTATGGACCTTTTCAAACTTCTGCGATGGTGAATGGATTCACACAAGCAGCACAGAGCAATATTTCAATGAATAAGCTTCTAAACAAAAACAACAAAAAACAATTGCCATAGACAATAATGGTCCAGGGTATGAAATGGTAGAAGACACCATTATGGCAAAAGTAACCTTTATAGAGAAAATGCGCCCAACAAACTTACAACCGAATGCTCCTACATGTACTGCTTGCAAAAACACCTTCCACCACATCAAAATGTTAGAAAAACACCATTCGGCTCTGCTGAATTGTGTGCGTAGACTATACTGTGCAAAATGTCCTGCTCTAGACTTACGCAATTTAAATAACATTCTGATACATGGAACTGCTTCAAGAAATAGAGCACATCCAAAGTAAATAATTTGGAACTGAAGCTGACCTAGAAAATGTAGTAATTTAGGAATACCTTACCGGAAACCTCACTAACAACAACCTCCTAAGAAACACATACAAAATAGAAATACCTACATTTCAAAACACATCTTCTGAAAACCAGAGCAAGTATGTGTCTGTTGTCGCAGAACTTTTTAGAAAAAGAGCACAACAATAGTAGATATAACCTACAAAAGAGAGCAAACTGAGGAATCCCAATGGTTTCAATTAGCTTTACATCTAACAGCAGAAACTACATACAGCATAACTGACCCCTCAATAGTTTGCATGTACTGCAACACAAAGCTTGACAATAACCAAATGCCATCAGGTGCTACCACTAATAATGTTCCTACTTCCAAAAGCTCTACAACAACTTAACTTGTATGATATTGATATTGATATTTTATTTGTATTGCGCTCATACACAAGTGTTTCATAGCGCGACAAGGCAAGGGAGGGGAACAAAGAAGATAAAACAATGATCTTACTAGGCCCAGCGACATTGAGAATGCGTAGGGGAGATGGAGGGGGAACGTGCAGGGTGTGGGGGAGAGGTGGAAAGTGCTGAGCAAAGGTTTAAAAAACAACAACAATGGTAGTGCAGTCAGCAAGTGGTAAGTGCTAGCTTTAAGGCACAGACAGGGGGCGCCTGATAAGTGCAGAAAAAAAGGGGGGAACTGTAGGGATAAAGATACAGACCTAAATGCAAGGGTTGCCAGGAGGAAGTGCGGGTGCATGGCAGGATGGGCAAGTACTTGGGCCCGAAATCAGAGGGTAACCAGATGCACGATGCCGAAGCAGAAGCAGATCAGCAGGGGAGAGGAGGAGCGCAGGCAGAAGCAAAGAGGAAGGTCTTGAGGTGCTGCTTCTGGAAACATAGCTGCTTCTCCTCAAGTTTCAGAGTGACAGGGAGGCCCCAGCCGAAGTGCAGAGATCTACCTCCAGCTAATTTCTTTGAGAAATGACTGATGCTGAAGGAGTTGAAGATGGAGGAGTGAAGAGCTTGAGACGGAAGGTATTTACGGAGGGAGAGTTGAAGGTATTTTGGGCTTAGGCCCCAGAAAGCCTTGTTGACAATGCAAAGGGAATTTAATCCTTGCAGCCACTGGGAGCCAATGAAGAGATTTCAGGGCTGGAGAGATACAATCCCAGGGTTTGAGGAAAAGGGCAAGGACAAGTCTCGCAGTCCTGTTCTGGATGAGTTGCAAAGGGCGGAGAGTAGAAGCAGGTAGATTTAGAAAGAGGCTGTTGCGGTAATGCAACCTAGAGAGAACCAGGGCTAAAGAGACAGTGAGCTTCTGGGGGAAGGAGAGCAAAGGTAGAATACCTCTGAGGAGGTGGAGTTGGAAGTTTTACTTTTTAGAGACATCAGTGATGTGGGCAAAAGAGGAAAGCATGAAGTCGAAGATGACTCTGAGGTTCTTAGCCACGCAGGTGGGGGTAGGAGGAGGGTTGAGGGAGGCCGGCCAGAGAGTGACAGGTAAGGAGGGTGAAGATGTGCCGATGAGGAGTATCTCTGTCTTGCTGGCATTCAGGCAGTGATCGTTGGCGGCACACCAGTTCTGAATAGCAGACATGCAATTAGAGATGAGAGAAGGGTAAGGGGTTGGCGAGGGAAGCCTGAAAATGAGTTGAGTGTTTTCAGCATAGCACTGAACAAAAATTGGAGCAGAGAACGGCAATGCAATGGGCAAGAGTTGCTAGGTATTGGCCGAAAAGCCAGGGTGAGAGGTTAGACCCATGGGGAACACTGCAGTTACAGAGGGAGATGGAGGAAAGGAAGGACCTAGGAGGGTCGATCAGAGAGGAAAGAAGTCAGCCAAGCCAGAGCCTGACCAGTGATACCCAGGTTGTCACAGAGACGATTGAGCAGGATGGTATCGTTGACCGTGTCGAAGGCAGAAGAGAGATCGAGTAGGATGAGGGCAGAAGGGATGTTAGAGTCAAGGTTGGAGAGCAGGCCTTCACGAATGTTCAGGATAGCAGTTTCCATTCTTCAGGCAGCCCTAAAGCCAGACTGATGGTTGTGGAGACAACCAACAGAATTGGAGTGAAGGATAAGCTGTGAGATGGCCAACTTTTCCAGGAGTTTTCCCAGGAAAGCAGTGATGGAGATCGGCTGATAGTTTGCTGGGCACGAAGGGTCAGCTGTACGTTTCTTCAGGAGAGGGTGAACAAGAGAGTGATTCAGAGGGGAGGGGAAAGCTCCCGAGGCGAAGGAGAGGTTGCGGAAATCTGCCAGGACAGTCAATGTTGTCCTTGATGGTTTTGGATAAACCGGGAAGAACCTGTTTTGATGAGCCTTTCATAGATCGGACTTGTCTAGAGACCTCGTCAGGGGAGAAAAGAGGAAAGAACAAGAAAAAGGGTGGGGGGCATCTGCAGGAGGGCCAGAGTTTACAGAAGGAGAAGGGAGAAGGGGGAAGGGGACAAGAGGGTGGACATGATGTTCTGGGTTTTTGAGATGAAGTGAAAGGGAAGGACTGTGCAAAGGGCTTGGAAGGCGACAGGAGAGTTAGAGACTGCAGAAGGGTTGGCCAGCTCCTTGCCGATTTTGAAGAGTTTGGCTGAGTTGTTAGATGCTGCAGAGGCACAGGCTTCGAGGTGGGCTCTCTTCTTAGTATGGACAGAGAGTCGGCATTGCCTTTGGAGCAGGTGGCAGGTCAGTTTGTAAGAAGATGAACAAGAAGCCCTCCATTTCCTCTCAACCACCCTGCACTTATGTTTAAGGGTAGCTAGGTCAGAGTCGTACCAAGAATTGCACTTGTCTTTGCGCTTCAAATGGATCCTTATGACCGGGGCAAGAGCATCAAGAGTATTGGAGATAGAAGAGTAGAACACGGAAAGGGCTGTGTCAGGATGTGAGTCAGGTTTGTAAGGAAGGGAAAGGGGGGATCCTCTTTGTATTTTATAGAGGGGCCTGAGTCTGGAGGACGAATTTACACTGCAAAGAGAGGGGGTTGGACTCTGGCTGCCTCTTCCTCTGAGACACTAACAGGTGTCGCGCTAGCATACATGAGACCAAGTCTACGCTAGTGAGACTTGTGATTTTTTGTAATAGAACCGAACAACAATTTTTCACGGGTGCTTAAGAATTTTTATTTGGGACACACCCCAAAAGATTTTTTTAAAAAAAACATAGACAAACTAAAAGTCCATTGTCACAAATTGTATTTTCATTATATTGTATCGGCATATAATGTCAACAACACTTAGTCATTAATACAACAAGGTTATCAAATGCAATATTATTGTTCATGCACTGAGAAGGAGTCGACACTTAGATGTGTTTCCAGCTATATAACAACGCAGATGTAGATGGTGGGTTGTTCTATAGCTTTCCTCAGGACTGTGAAATCGGGTAGTCTTGTGTGTGTTTCTCTGACCAAGCTGTGAATGAGGAACAAGAAAAAAGGGGGGGACATGTGCTGTTTAAAAGGGTTCTATAGAATAAGAAACTCAAAAAGTAAAAAAGCATGATGCTAAGCTCAGACATACCTGTCTTCAACAGTATTTTGTCTCAGGGCAGGATGGTGCGTGGGGAATGGCGAATCCGAGTATGCCAGACCAGGTGGTGATTGTTCTCTGGAGTTGCAGGAGAAGTATCTGCTGCAATATATAGGACACAGCGTGTGTTAGATGCAAGTGTCCTACTTGTGTCATGAAATTGACACTGTGCACGTAAGAAGTTAAGGTGCTGTTTGCCTATTATTGGCCGGTACAGAGTGTAGTTAGCTGTGCGTGGACACATGTCTCATGTTATAATATATAGACAATGTATCCTAAACGGGATGTCAATAGACTGTTATAGTCACTTTGGTATTAATACTTGTAACACCCCGAAGGAGAGGGCGCGATGCTTACCTTCTCGTACTTGGTAGAGCTCCTGAAGTGAGCTGTGTCGCTAACCGTGCTCCGCGCATGCGTGGTGTCGCGTCGGTGAGGCGGGCAACCAGAAAAAGGTGAACCAAAATGGTTTGCGCATGCGTGAGTAAATAGTGGTGGAGTTACCGCGCATGTGTGGGAAAAGAAAATGTACGTGCGTTCATGGCTGGGATACTGTTGCTATGTCGCGTCAGAGATGGGCGTTGTCTGTCTGCACAGTGGATTAGTCCCGTGATTTGCAATATATACAGGGGGGCAGTGTAGTCCATGTGTTTTTCAACAGTGCAGTACAGTCTGCATTTCATACATTTTAAGATTGAATTTCAGTAATACAGAGCTCGTACATGTGTATTTTGATTAATACAAACATGCGGACATTAACATACATAGAATTTTGCCTCATTCTATCCTATGTAACATGATAATTGGTTAATGAGAAAAGTAGGGAAGTATACTAATGGGAGGTAATTAAGGTGTATTTAGAAGAAAAGGTTCCACTCTATGCAGATGTTTAATCCATTCTTCACCGTATCTAATCTGTGGATCCATTTCTGTTCCAATTTTCTCAGGGCTAGGTCTCTGTCACCTCCTCGTTCCTTTTCATCTATGGTTTGGATGATCGCCCATTGAAAGTCTGTATATTTATGTTTAAGTTTGCTGAAGTGGGCCACTAAAGGTTTGTCCTCAACAACGTTTTTTAAGCATGATCTATGTTCGCAAATACGTTGCCTCACCTCTCTTTTACTTTTGCCGATGTATAATAGATCACAGGGGCACCGTATTACGTAAATACTCCACTTGGTACGGCAGTTGGTGAAGGTTTTGTACTTCCATTCTAGGCCATTAAGCGAGATGGTTATTTGATCCTTTGTCAAATTGCAGACTGAGCAGTTGCCACATCTGTGATGTCCAATGACAGGGGGGAGATCCCATAGGTTGGTCTGACTGGATTTTTTTGTGGAGCCTGGCTATGTGTGTACTAGGCGATCCTTGATATTCTTACTTCTTTTAAATGCGAATCTAGGCTTTTCGGGGCTAAAATTTTCTGTTTGTAGAAGTTTCCAATTTGATAGCACCGATTTTCGAATGCAATTGCTTATTGGGGTAAAGGTGGTGACACATGTCATTTTTTCAGCGTGTTCCACTCTCGGTCTCTTCATAAGACATGTTTCCCTACTCATATGCCTTGCTGTCCTGCGTGCTCTACGTATAATATTCGGTGGGTACCCTCTTGCTTTTAGGCGAAATTCTAGGTCCTTTCCATTTTTATCATATTCTGGTAGGGTGGTACAGTTTCTCCGTATCCTGAGGAATTGGCCGAAAGGGAGGTTTTCCCTGAGTGATTGTGGATGAAAGCTTTCAAAGTTTAACAGTGTGTTTTTGTCTGTTGGTTTTCTGTAGAGGGTAGTGACGAGATTGCCTTCTTCTGTAGTTTGAATGTTGAGATCCAGGAAAGGTATACTGTCGTTGTTTGAATTCATGGTGAATTTGATGCACGGGTCTACGGTGTTGAGCCAGGTGTGGAAAGATTCTAATTCCGGAGGAGTGCCTCTCCAGACGGTGAAAACATCGTCGATGTATCTGACCCAACCGATTAGGTTTTGTTTATATACGTTGTCTACGTTGTAAATGTGCTTGCTTTCCAAATTGTCCATGTATAGGTTTGCTATATCCGGAGCGAATGTTGAACCCATACTGGTTCCTCTTATTTGTTGAAAGTATTTGCCTTGGCACATGAAGAAGTTTTCTGTGAGAGCTATCCGTATACATTCTAGAATGAAGGATGTCGGTGTTGATTGATCTCGTCTGTTGTCCAGGTAGGTCTTTAGTATTTCCAAGCATTCTCTTTGTGGAATGCTGGTATATAGGGCTTCTACGTCGAAAGTGACCAAGATGTCATTTTGTTCTGTTCTGATACTGGCGAGATGATGTATCATAGCTGTAGTATCTTGTATGTGTGATTTCATTTTCTGGACAAAGGGTCGTAGGAAGATGTCTGTATATATTGATAAAGGTTCTAGAAGTGAGCCTATTCCAGACACTATCGGTCTCCCCGGTGGTACTGTGGTATTCTTGTGTATTTTGGGGATGCAGTAGAAGGCCGGGGTGATCGGGTGTTCTGTTGTGAGAAACATTTTTTCATCATTGTCGATCCAGCCCTGGGATTCTGCAAAAAGCATAAGACTCTTGATTTCATCCATTAGACGTGTTGTTGGATTATGATCTAGTTTTTTGTAGAACCGTCCGTCTTGAAGATGTTTCTGTAGTTCATTGTCGTAGAGATTGTTACCCCAGAGCACAATGCCCCCTCCTTTGTCTGCTGGTTTGATACAAAATGTTTTTTGGTTTTCCAGATGTTGTAGTGCCAGTCTTTCCTGTTTTGTGAGATTGTCCCTTTTATGATTTTTGGTTTTGAAAAAGGTGTCCATGTCTCTTAGGATTTTATTTTCAAATGCCAGTATTTCTGGGCAGATCATTGATGTTACAGGGGTAAATGTGGATTTCGGTTTTAGGCCCTTTGTGGTCGTGTCTTTGGGTTCGTTTTGTTTGGAATTTCGGAAGAAGTATCTTAAGCGTACCGTTCTGAAGAACTTTCTTAACTCTACTTCTGTAGTAAATCGATCTGCTCTGTTTGTAGGTACAAAACTCAGTCCTTTGCTGAGAATGTTCACATCCTCAGGGGTGAGGGTATAGTTGCTCAAATTAAAGATTGGTATTACCATTGTTGCTGTGGTGCTTGTTGTGGGGTCCATTGGCGTGTTCTCATCCCGTGGTATCCTTGTTGGCGTGTTCTGCCTTGTTTCCCACGTCTTTGAAAAAACTGACCTCGTTGTTGTCCTGTGCCCGATGTTGACGGGCCGCTAGCGGAAGAGTCTGATCCACTGCTGTTGGAGGAATTCGAAAAAGATACGTATTTTTTGGGAAACCTTTGTTGAGTGCCTCCTCTGGTGTTGTTGCCTGTGTTTTGTTGTTGGTAGAATCCTGGAACAAGGTAAGGGTACGTTTTTTCCTCTTGGTAGTTCTGGATGTCTTTTTTCAGTTTCCAAATTTTCTTATCCAGAGTGAATTCTTTAAATTTCTTTATTTCTTCTTCTATCTTTTCCAATTGTGTTTTGATATCTGGTATGACTGAGTCTTCAATGATTTTTTCTTCGAGATCCTTGAGTTCTTCTGTTTGTTTTTTCGCTTCCTCTTCAGCTGTTTCTATTATCAATATAATCCAATCTCTGGAGCATTTGTTTCCTACGCCACTGAATTTTGCCTGAAACCTGGGGTTGTCCAACAATACCCTCGGTATGTTTTTAATTTGCAGGCCTTCTGGTATAACTCCGTTTTTAAGATACTCTAGCATGAGCAGTCCATGTGATTCTGTGCGGACCAGTTTTTTCTTTTTTTGCAACAGAGTGTCTAAGTCTGAGGTAGAGGTTGTTTTAGCTGCTGGTGTTGTTTGTCCCAGCAGTGACGGTTTTTCTAAAAGTTTCCGATATAGATCATCTGGGAATGACACAATATTTACATTCTCCATTGGTTATTTTGCTAGTCTTTTTTCCACCAACCGTTGGGTTGTCCGACTAAGGTTTGTAAGGAAGGGAAAGGGGGGATCCTCTTTGTATTTTATAGAGGGGCCTGAGTCTGGAGGACGAATTTACACTGCAAAGAGAGGGGGTTGGACTCTGGCTGCCTCTTCCTCTGAGACACTATGTATGTCTGAGCTTAGCATCATGCTTTTTTACTTTTTGAGTTTCTTATTCTATAGAACCCTTTTAAACAGCACATGTCCCCCCCTTTTTTCTTGTTCCTCATTCACAGCTTGGTCAGAGAAACACACACAAGACTACCCGATTTCACAGTCCTGAGGAAAGCTATAGAACAACCCACCATCTACATCTGCGTTGTTATATAGCTGGAAACACATCTAAGTGTCGACTCCTTCTCAGTGCATGAACAATAATATTGCATTTGATAACCTTGTTGTATTAATGACTAAGTGTTGTTGACATTATATGCCGATACAATATAATGAAAATACAATTTGTGACAATGGACTTTTAGTTTGTCTATGTTTTTTTTAAAAAAATCTTTTGGGGTGTGTCCCAAATTAAAATTCTTAAGCACCCGTGAAAAATTGTTGTTGGGTTCTATTACAAAAAATCACAAGTCTTACTAGCGTAGACTTGGTCTCATGTATGCTAGCGCGACACCTGTTAGTGTCTCAGAGGAAGAGGCAGCCAGAGTCCAACCCCCTCTCTTTGCAGTGTAAATTCGTCCTCCAGACTCAGGCCCCTCTATAAAATACAAAGAGGATCCCCCCTTTCCCTTCCTTACAAACCTTAGTCGGACAACCCAACGGTTGGTGGAAAAAAGACTAGCAAAATAACCAATGGAGAATGTAAATATTGTGTCATTCCCAGATGATCTATATCGGAAACTTTTAGAAAAACCGTCACTGCTGGGACAAACAACACCAGCAGCTAAAACAACCTCTACCTCAGACTTAGACACTCTGTTGCAAAAAAAGAAAAAACTGGTCCGCACAGAATCACATGGACTGCTCATGCTAGAGTATCTTAAAAACGGAGTTATACCAGAAGGCATGCAAATTAAAAACATACCGAGGGTATTTTTGGACAACCCCAGGTTTCAGGCAAAATTCAGTGGCGTAGGAAACAAATGCTCCAGAGATTGGATTATATTGATAATAGAAACAGCTGAAGAGGAAGCGAAAAAACAAACAGAAGAACTCAAGGATCTCGAAGAAAAAATCATTGAAGACTCAGTCATACCAGATATCAAAACACAATTGGAAAAGATAGAAGAAGAAATAAAGAAATTTAAAGAATTCACTCTGGATAAGAAAATTTGGAAACTGAAAAAAGACATCCAGAACTACCAAGAGGAAAAAACGTACCCTTACCTTGTTCCAGGATTCTACCAACAACAAAACACAGGCAACAACACCAGAGGAGGCACTCAACAACGGTTTCCCAAAAAATACGTATCTTTTTCGAATTCCTCCAACAGCAGTGGATCAGACTCTTCCGCTAGCGGCCCGTCAACATCGGGCACAGGACAACAACGAGGTCAGTTTTTTCAAGGACGTGGGAAACAAGGCAGAACACGCCAACAAGGATACCACGGGATGAGAACACGCCAATGGACCCCACAACAACCACCACAGCAACAATGGTAATACCAATCTTTAATTTGAGCAACTATACCCTCACCCCTGAGGATGTGAACATTCTCAGCAAAGGACTGAGTTTTGTACCTGCAAACAGAGCAGATCGATTTACTACAGAAGTAGAATTAAGAAAGTTCTTCAGAACGGTACGCTTAAGATACTTCTTCCGAAATTCCAAACAAAACGAACCCAAAGACACGACCACAACGGGCCTAAAACCGAAATCCACATTTACCCCTGTAACATCAATGATCTGCCCAGAAATACTGGCATTTGAAAATAAAATCCTAAGAGACATGGACACCTTTTTCAAAACCAAAAATCATAAAAGGGACAATCTCACAAAACAGGAAAGACTGGCACTACAACATCTGGAAAACCAAAAAACATTTTGTATCAAACCAGCAGACAAAGGAGGGGGCATTGTGCTCTGGGGTAACAATCTCTACGACAATGAACTACAGAAACATCTTCAAGACGGACGGTTCTACAAAAAACTAGATCATAATCCAACAACACGTCTAATGGATGAAATCAAGAGTCTTATGCTTTTTGCAGAATCCCAGGGCTGGATCGACAATGATGAAAAAATGTTTCTCACAACAGAACACCCGATCACCCCGGCCTTCTACTGCATCCCCAAAATACACAAGAATACCACAGTACCACCGGGGAGACCGATAGTGTCTGGAATAGGCTCACTTCTAGAACCTTTATCAATATATACAGACATCTTCCTACGACCCTTTGTCCAGAAAATGAAATCACACATACAAGATACTACAGCTATGATACATCATCTCGCCAGTATCAGAACAGAACAAAATGACATCTTGGTCACTTTCGACGTAGAAGCCCTATATACCAGCATTCCACAAAGAGAATGCTTGGAAATACTAAAGACCTACCTGGACAACAGACGAGATCAATCAACACCGACATCCTTCATTCTAGAATGTATACGGATAGCTCTCACAGAAAACTTCTTCATGTGCCAAGGCAAATACTTTCAACAAATAAGAGGAACCAGTATGGGTTCAACATTCGCTCCGGATATAGCAAACCTATACATGGACAATTTGGAAAGCAAGCACATTTACAACGTAGACAACGTATATAAACAAAACCTAATCGGTTGGGTCAGATACATCGACGATGTTTTCACCGTCTGGAGAGGCACTCCTCCGGAATTAGAATCTTTCCACACCTGGCTCAACACCGTAGACCCGTGCATCAAATTCACCATGAATTCAAAAACGACAGTATACCTTTCCTGGATCTCAACATTCAAACTACAGAAGAAGGCAATCTCGTCACTACCCTCTACAGAAAACCAACAGACAAAAACACACTGTTAAACTTTGAAAGCTTTCATCCACAATCACTCAGGGAAAAACTCCCTTTCGGCCAATTCCTCAGGATACGGAGAAACTGTACCACCCTACCAGAATATGATAAAAATGGAAAGGACCTAGAATTGCGCCTAAAAGCAAGAGGGTACCCACCGAATATTATACGTAGAGCACGCAGGACAGCAAGGCATATGAGTAGGGAAACATGTCTTACGAAGAGACCGAGAGTGGAACACGCTGAAAAAATGACATGTGTCACCACCTTTACCCCAATAAGCAATTGCATTCGAAAATCGGTGCTATCAAATTGGAAACTTCTACAAACAGAAAATTTTAGCCCCGAAAAGCCTAGATTCGCATTTAAAAGAAGTAAGAATATAAAGGATCGCCTAGTACACACATAGCCAGGCTCCACAAAAAAATCCAGTCAGACCAACCTATGGGATCTCCCCCCTGTCATTGGACATCACAGATGTGGCAACTGCTCAGTCTGCAATTTGACAAAGGATCAAAAAACCATCTCGCTTAATGGCCTAGAATGGAAGTACAAAACCTTCACCAACTGCCGTACCAAGTGGAGTATTTACGTAATACGGTGCCCCTGTGATCTATTATACATCGGCAAAAGTAAAAGAGAGGTGAGGCAACGTATTTGCGAACATAGATCATGCTTAAAAAACGTTGTTGAGGACAAACCTTTAGTGGCCCACTTCAGCAAACTTAAACATAAATATACAGACTTTCAATGGGCGATCATCCAAACCATAGATGAAAAGGAACGAGGAGGTGACAGAGACCTAGCCCTGAGAAAATTGGAACAGAAATGGATCCACAGATTAGATACGGTGAAGAATGGATTAAACATCTGCATAGAGTGGAACCTTTTCTTCTAAATACACCTTAATTACCTCCCATTAGTATACTTCCCTACTTTTCTCATTAACCAATTATCATGTTACATAGGATAGAATGAGGCAAAATTCTATGTATGTTAATGTCCGCATGTTTGTATTAATCAAAATACACATGTACGAGCTCTGTATTACTGAAATTCAATCTTAAAATGTATGAAATGCAGACTGTACTGCACTGTTGAAAAACACATGGACTACACTGCCCCCCTGTATATATTGCAAATCACGGGACTAATCCACTGTGCAGACAGACAACGCCCATCTCTGACGCGACATAGCAACAGTATCCCAGCCATGAACGCACGTACATTTTCTTTTCCCACACATGCGCGGTAACTCCACCACTATTTACTCACGCATGCGCAAACCATTTTGGTTCACCTTTTTCTGGTTGCCCGCCTCACCGACGCGACACCACGCATGCGCGGAGCACGGTCAGCGACACAGCTCACTTCAGGAGCTCTACCAAGTACGAGAAGGTAAGCATCTCGCCCTCTCCTTCGGGGTGTTACAAGTATTAATACCAAAGTGACTATAACAGTCTATTGACATCCCGTTTAGGATACATTGTCTATATATTATAACATGAGACATGTGTCCACGCACAGCTAACTACACTCTGTACCGGCCAATAATAGGCAAACAGCACCTTAACTTCTTACGTGCACAGTGTCAATTTCATGACACAAGTAGGACACTTGCATCTAACACACGCTGTGTCCTATATATTGCAGCAGATACTTCTCCTGCAACTCCAGAGAACAATCACCACCTGGTCTGGCATACTCGGATTCGCCATTCCCCACGCACCATCCTGCCCTGAGACAAAATACTGTTGAAGACAGGTATGTCTGAGCTTAGCATCATGCTTTTTTACTTTTTGAGTTTCTTATTCTATAGAACCCTTTTAAACAGCACATGTCCCCCCCTTTTTTCTTGTTCCTCATTCACAGCTTGGTCAGAGAAACACACACAAGACTACCCGATTTCACAGTCCTGAGGAAAGCTATAGAACAACCCACCATCTACATCTGCGTTGTTATATAGCTGGAAACACATCTAAGTGTCGACTCCTTCTCAGTGCATGAACAATAATATTGCATTTGATAACCTTGTTGTATTAATGACTAAGTGTTGTTGACATTATATGCCGATACAATATAATGAAAATACAATTTGTGACAATGGACTTTTAGTTTGTCTATGTTTTTTTTAAAAAAATCTTTTGGGGTGTGTCCCAAATAAAAATTCTTAAGCACCCGTGAAAAATTGTTGTTGGGTTCTATTACAAAAAATCACAAGTCTTACTAGCGTAGACTTGGTCTCATGTATGCTAGCGCGACACCTGTTAGTGTCTCAGAGGAAGAGGCAGCCAGAGTCCAACCCCCTCTCTTTGCAGGATGTGAGTCAGCCAGAGGTGGAGGGGGGAGAGAAGGTGGCGACGAAAGCCTCAACTGACACACACTTCATGCGCCGGATGGCCAAGAAGGTAGCTGGAAGTGTTGGGGTTGGCCTGGCCTGGGGGTAGAGAGGAAGAGATGGAGGAATGGAGGGAGTGATAGCTCCAGGAGAGAGGAGTGGTCAGAGGGATGGAGAGGGGAGGTCAGAGGAGATCAAAACATCAAGCGTATGCCTTGCAGAGTAGTCGGGCCAGAGGGGAGGATAGAGAGGGAGAGGGAATTGCAGATGTCACAAAAGAGTACAGAGGAGGAACAAGGAGAGTCTGGATGGATATTGAGGTTACCAAGAAGGAGGAGTTGAGTGGTTGAAGCCAGGAGGGAGGAGGAAAGGTCTGCCCACTCAGAGGAATGAGGTGATCTGACCAGGAGGTCGATAGATAGTAGCCATGGTAAGAGAGTGGCCGGGAGAGAGAGAAAGCCTGCAAACAGGCATTCGAAAGAGGAGTATGTCTGCGTGGGAATGATAGAGGCAGGAATCAACTCAGGGAAGATCAGGGCTACACGCCCTCCGACCGGGTGGATCTGGGTGCAGAAAGGATCTTGTTGCTGCCAGGGAGGAGAGTGTCAAAGCTTGTGACATAGCTGGCCATGAACCAAGTCTCAGTGAGCCCGAGGACATCGAGGTCAAATTATTCGAGGAGGCAGTAGATGTCAGAGGAGTGTTTGACAGCAGAGCGATAGTTGAGAGTGGAAAGATGAAGAAGGATGTCAGTCTTAAAGGCCTTCCGGGAAGATGTACAAATCAGAGGTACGCCCTGCGGAGGTGAAGAAGGAGCCTGAGGGGGCCAGGAGAGGAGGGAAAAGAGGGCAAGGTAGCCAAGGGGTGCGGAGGGGACAGCAGGAGATGACAGGAAATTGATGAGGCAAGGGAAGCATCTATCAAAGAGGAAGAGATTGATGGTGCAATTTAGGTGAACATTAATGATGACCTTAGAGGAGTCGAAGGGGGCCATTCCCAACGGGTGCCACCATTAATCAGAGAGAAGGAGAAAGGACAGAGTACAAAGATCATATGAAGAGTCCATAGATCTGGCGAAGGAACGACAAAGAGGATGTGGGTGAGGATCTATCTGAAGGAAGCGCTGGAATAGGTGTCAACGATAGGGAGACGAGGGTTGGAGGGCATGATATCCCTTTTGAACTTCTTCCTGCCAGACATATTGAGAAGGGAAGGATAGTTGATGGAGACACAGTTTGAGAAGATAGAAGAAACAGAAAGCGCCATGGGTGAGATAGAGAGAGAGGGGTGGAGAAGCAGGGGGGAGGGACAGCGGGTAAGAGTAGAACAAGTAGAACGGTGAAGTCACTGGGCCAGCAGGTTACAGAAAAAGCATGCAGTACAAGCAAAGGGCATAGCAAGTTTGCAAAACACAGCTAGATTTGATTTTAACCCAAAAGCAAGAACACAGCTAGATTTGATTTTAAACTAAAATGCAAAAGCACAGCTAGATTTGCCATGAGAGCATTATAATTCAAAATGGACACCCATTTCAAGCTATAATATGCCTTCAACTAAAATCAGCCAAATTACCTCCATCTGAGTTACCAAAAGGCATTCGTGGCAAAGTATTACATATGCCATTAGATCTCAAAGAAAATGTAGAAACTCTAGAAGTACAATGACCAATAGATCAATCTTTGATTGTACTAGTTAATGGTGTATCAACAAAAGCCAACACATTTGGCAACAACTAGTTAACTTAAACAAAGTTAGACAAGCCCTACAATATCTAAAAGAAAACAATCACTACTACACAAATATAAATATAGAGAAAACCTAAGAGAAACCACCCAAATAATTCAAGACTCACCAGCAACTGGCCAAGTTGAACGTGTAGTTCCTGTTACTGCAGCTAACATTTTAGACCAGTATACAATTCACCCACTACACTCGAAAGACACCATTGAAGATGCTTTAGAAACATATCAAATCTGTCATGCCAAAGGATCCCCAATGAGCATATGGGAAAAAGGTCTAGAAGCACCTTCTTTTCTTCTACTCTTTCCTAAAGGAAAAGGAGGAAGACATGATGAAAAGTCCACACATATTAGTGCATCAGAATATTGCTCTTTACAAATGTATTCAGAAGACCCCAGATTCAGACAAAATGTAGAATACATTTTTCACCTAGTGTTCGAAAGTGAACTAGCAACTCTATGTTATGGAGTTGCACACACATTAAAAACAGGCTCTTATTTTTTAAACATATCAGCTACCCAACTGCTTTAAAAGATAAAAGACAAAGATGAAGTTCTGCAGTCAAGTATCACAAATCTCTTGGCAAATATGCATGGTACAAATGAATACTGGTTGCAACCTCACACTGATGTACATTGTATGCTAAGGAACCTAGGCCCACCCACATTGTTTGTTATTTTAAGTTGTGTAGAGTACGCATGGGATGACATATCATCTGACAAAACACTGTCACTAAAATTGTACAGCTTCGGTATGAAAAAGCTCTCCCAAAGAGAATGCGGGTGCTATGAAGCTGCAGACTGTTTAACAGGCACAGAATTATATGGCAAGTCTGAACACATTGGTGGTCATTCCGAGGTTGGAGGTAAGTAACTGTCTTTACCGGCATGGAGAAAATAACGTGTCCGTGTAGGTAAGAGCACGCTTATAGAGGGCCATTACGACCTCACGGGCACAAGCTTTGTGCCATGCCGGTAACGACATTACCAGCCAGGACCTGTTGGATACTGCTGTTTGTGAGATCCTAAACACTACAACACCACAATGCCCAAGGCTGTGAAGAAGGGTGCCTCCCGCCAGCGCAAGGAGTGCTTTAATGAAGATGCGCTGACCATGCTCACAGAGACCCTAGAACACAATACAGACATCGTGTTTGCCCAGAGCATGAAGAGGGAGGCCATAATACGCAAGAAGGAGATCTAGGCACTTGTGGTGCAAAAATTGAGTGCGGTCGGTAACACCCCCCGCACTATCAAGGTACGCAGGAAGCAGTGGGACAACTTGCGCTGCGAGTCTGCAACATACTTTCTGCCAACAGGAGCCAGGCAATGTCAACTGGCGGAGGAGCAAGCTTCCCCATAAAGCTGTCCCGGTGCGAGGACATATGTGCTAGCCTGATTGGCACTGAGCCATTAGAAGGTGTTGGAGACATGGAGTGTGGCACCACGTCATCGACGGATGGAGGAGAGTGTCCTAAGAAAGCACTGTAATGCAGAGTCTGATGATAGTCCACCAATATGTCTGTCTAAAGAGGCAAGCCATGGCCCAATACACACACATTCCAAGCAAAGTTGTGGTACGCAGCACAGACACATGCAGATGCCTGCAGCAAGGCAATGCCATACCATACACAAACCACACTAAGATGTCAATGGCATGAGTCACACTGCATGCAGGCCCCAAGAAATATGCATGTCACATACCATACATCTGCCCCAACATGAGTGACCACTGACGGATGCCTGCATTACCCACCCATGTAGCAAGCAACATGATCGCCCAAACTCAACTGCCTTTTACCCTCTAATGTGTAGATGAGAAATTATACAAATGTATGAATGATGCTTATCAGCCCATCACTCATGCTGTCCCTCTCTTCCACCCCCACAGGCTCAGACCATGATAGCAAGGATTTGGACTCACACCCACCACCAACCACACCCCGGGAGGGGGCCCGGGATGAGGCCAACAGGCCTCCCACCTCAAAGGCCCAACCCAAGGCCTGCCATGCACCACCAAGGAAACCACCTACAGATGCCACAGCACTGGTGCCACCAAGGGCAGTCGAGACGGAAGCTGCAACCCCTGTCCCACTGCCACAGGACACAGCTGATGCTCCACACTCAGCAGAGACCAGCTCAGTCGGGGAGGTGGCAGCCACAGCATCCCTGGCTCAGGAGGAGGCGCAGGAGGAGGTGTGGGTGCCTGTGGAGGACAACTCCTCAGAACAGCCCTGCACACCAAGTCCAGCACCATCCTCCCAGATCACATCTTTGGAGTCTGACCACACCACCACCCCGGAGCAGTCTGGGGGGGAGTATAACCAAGGTGCCATGAGTCCCATACTGGAGGCCATCGAAGTCCAACATGACACCCAAGCACCCTCCTCCTCCACAGGTGTACCGGCAGGGCCGCAGCATCATGAGGAGCTGACTGCCCTTGTGCGTCAGTTTGTGAATGACCATGCCCAGGCAAGGCAGGAGTGGCATGAAAACACTGCCTTTCTGGGCAAGATAATTGCAGATAACACTGCCTCCCTGGGCAAGATCTTTGCAGACAATACTAGCCGACTGTGTGAGGAGGTATCCGCCCAGCGGCAGGTCCTCAGCCGCATCTCTGATGCTATGGAGGCAGAACGTCCGGCTCCCCAGATGGAGCAGGTGGCCACACCATCGTCCTCCAGCTCAGCACAGACCAGCCCACTCCGCAGGTCGTTGTGCTCCCTGCGCTGGCCAGACATGCTGCCACCTGGTCCAGGGAGTGCCAAAAAGTAGACTGGGCAGCCTGATGAAGGCATTAGACACTTGTTGGGACATGTGTAGGGGCGTTGTGGGGGGAGGTGGAGAGGGGTGAGGGTGTGTGGGGGAGTTGTGGGGTGGAGGGGGGTGAGTGTGTGTACGGGAGTTGTGGGGGAGGGGGAGGTGGGTGAGGATGATGGAGGGTTAGTGCACTTTCGTTTTCATTGTATATTTCAATACACCCGTTGTGTTAAAAGAAAGACTTGAGTGGACATTCATCATTGCGCATGTGTCATTTATTCATATACAGTGCATAGTGTACATGTACCCCCACACTCAGGGCCCTCTGTCCAACTATCATGTCACCCTCTGCAGCCATGTCTGTCAGAAATATTAAGCAATCACTGACTGATGCACAGCACGTCCCTCCTGTGCATCGGCACCGCGATGATATGTAGCCACTTCTTCTTCATCCCCTTCATCATCACCAGGTGGTTGCAGTTCAATGTCAAGGAGCAGGGGCACGTTACGTCGGATACACATGTTGTGCAGCATGACACATGCCATGATGATCTTGGCCACCTTCTCATGCCTGTAGAGGAGTGCCCCACCCGACGGGCTAAGGCAGCGAAACCATGCCTTCAACAGGCCAAATGTCTGCTCAATGACCACAGGGGTATGGTGTGGGACTGATTGTAGTCCTCCTCGTGCCTGTTCTGTGCATTTTGGTCAGGGGTGAGGAGCCAAGGCATCAAGGGATAGCCACAGCCACCTGCGTGGGAGGCAAAAAAAGGTATATGTCAGTCGATTGATGATGAACAGCTGTACTAGTCACACATGCTGGCAGATTATCATTGGTCACATGCACATGTCCCTGGTTGTATGCACGACATGTTTAGGCCCTCAATGTGTCCTGTGCCATGGGATAATAGGGTGGGTTGCATCTTCAAGATGATACATGGTGTGCTCTGCCATCTTGTAGCTCATGCACTGTGTACGCATACAGCTGTGTTTGTGTCAATTTAGTGATGTGTTGTGTTCAGTAGGATTTTATGACTGGGAGTGTTGGCAGTAGGCTCTGGAATATTAGGCATTCAGTGCTGATTTTTCCCATGATGATATACAGCATTCCTGTGGTTGTGGTGGCCCTGTGTGTCAGGTTTGAATTATTATGCTACAATATTTGATGCTGTGGGCTTAGAAAATCCAGGATGGCCGAAAAGCCCACATTTGTGCCAGAATCCAGGAAAACCGTGCAGCTTTTGCGCACACCAAAATGGTCGCCTGACCTGCCACCCACCAGTGCGAGCGTGATGGGCCAGAAGCGCCATGAGCGAAATCAGTGCAAAGGAATATGGTGCTGTTCAAAATCTGTTTTAATTAATGTCAAAAATTGCTAAAATGATGGGCACGAAACCACCAAACAAAAATCCAACTTCTGGTTGGGTGTTCTACATTACTCCACTGCAGAATCCACATCAATATAATGTTAGCCAGGATCATATGTTATCAAGTAAAATCCCCTTTTTGAAATGGATTAATTCAAGACAGCTCCCAGAAATGGGTGCAGTACCGGTGCTTGACACTAACCAGCGCTAGCGGTCTAAACTCTGACAGGAGACCGGTATTTCAGGAGCTGCAAAAGAACCCGAGTTAACTGGAAACTTCAAAGCATTGCTCGTCAATGGGAAGCCTTCACACCTCAGAACTCCTAACAAGAAGACAGTCTGAATCAATTAAAAGTTCAAGAGGCCTCTGTCCATGGGAAGCCTAGACACCTGCTCTTACCAGCAACAGCACAGGAGATCACATTGTCGTGTTAATCAGATGCAGAGTGGCACCCTGGTCTGCTGACCTCAGTCAACACAATAGACTCTTTCTACTGAATAGGATATGCTGATTTGAGGTGTAATTGTCAACAGTTGCTCTGGGGGAAGGAAAGACATTTGATCTCTGAGTCAATCCAAGTTCCCGGGGGCGGGACAAGCAAATGGGTGTACTGAAGGAGAGGCAAATGTATATTTTATTAAATTGCTTATAAAATATTGCATCTCCTATACAAAAATGTACAATTTGGAGATTCTTAATATGAAAAATGTACCTACAATTTGAGACTAAACTCAATTCCGTACGATGTTCTGAGACCGAACCCCACAATTTATTAATGCCACAGACACTGTAGTTACACTAGAGAATTGAAAACTTATTGTAATGTGCCCAGAATGGGGGTGTACCGTCGGGGAAGATTTGATGAGAAACCAATATGGTGAAAAAGCGCAAAATGTTGTCTGTTCTGAACCCCAGCTCTTAGAAAGACCAGGGTTGATCAGAGATCTGTCTTAATTCATCTTTCATGTGTACATGTATAATGAACCACTTGTGTATCTGGGAAACATGAAAAATTGGGTTCTAAGCAAAAGCAAAGGGGCGTTTCTTCAATAGATTGTAAAATGTAGCAACACTATGACTCACAACTCTGTTCTCCAATGAGAGCACAGAAAATCCTTTAACCTATCAGGATCCTCAGAGGGTTGGGCATAGAAAGTCAGCCTTCCCGCCCACTTTCAAAAGACATAAAAAGAACCACTGAAAGCCAGATAGGGACTATTCTTTCCACTTTCTTTCGAAGCACTTTGCTGGACCAGACAATATCCAGAAGGACCATATCCAGAACTTGGACTCCAGATAGATTCCAGAACTTTGAAGCAGAAGGCCTATTGCAAGCTAAAAGTATTCTCAGCTGGCCTTACAATTTTTTCAAACTGATTTACCCCAGACTTCCAAGGGGCACAACAGAATAAAACATCTGGGCTGTGCTGTTTGATTCTAGCCAAGAACTCTGTGCCAGAACCAGACCACTCTGCAGTGGCAAGAACTTTTGCCAGAACCAGAGAACCAGACCCAGAAAGCAGAGCTGTATCCAGAACCACAGACCAGACCCAGACCAGACCGCGGTGCAGTGCCGATAGCAGACGCAGACCAGATCGCTGTGAGCAGAACCAGTGCCAGAAACCGTCCGGGGCGAGTGAAGTCTAAACCTGTTGACCAGATCTTGACGGCCTAGTTCAAGTTTATAGTGTGAGTATCCAGCCAGAACTGTGCAAAAGAATCTCTTAGTTTAAAATAATCTAATTCAAACCATTTACACCTATTTAGAACTGCATCATAGAAACTGTGTGTTCATTCTGTGATTTCAAAGCTGTGAAAGTGTCATTTGTCATTCTGAGCTTTACTTTATTTCTGAGAATCTACCTCCACTAAATCGCCTGTATCTTTTGAACCACACGTCCTAGGAACGATCCTAGGCTTTCCAACGAACCCAGAACGACATCCCAATTATGGTTTTTCTGTAATCGCAATCGACGCACTCGGAAAAAGTGCCGCAAATTGCAACTAGTTCAATTTCACCACTTGTAAAAAAATAGCTGCTTCTTGCTTTCCATTGCTGAAATTCATTTTCAACCTGATAATCATTCCTGAATAATTGCTAGTGTTGACCTGAACTAATTCAAAGTAGCTGTCACATACCCTGAATCTCCTGTAGGGAATTAAAATCATTTTTAGCATATTTTGACTTCTTTGCATATCACATTTAAAAGTATTTTTGCCTGTGTTTTAAAATCATCCCTGTTGCTCTAAGCTTGCTAGGGGGGGAACTGAATTGGTATTGCATTTGATTGTATTCCTGAAAATTGTGTGCTCTCCTTCCATCTCCTTATATTGCATAAGGGGGGGTGAATTGTCAAAAGAAAAAGTGATCATATTATCTCTTGTGGAAACCATCTCAGTCATTTCTGTGCTGCATTCTTTTCCATCATTGCATTTCCTTGAAACCATAAAAGCATTCTCAGCTACCTTATCCTCTCTATATCAACTCCTAAGTAATTAAAAAAGTGTGCTAGTGTAATATTATCCATTGTTGATGATTGTCATATTCATAGGTGTGCTATCAAATATTAATTTATTTATAAAAGTGTGATATATATCTTGTTTAATGTTTCAATAAATCTTTTAATTTTGCAAAACAAACCTACTTCTTGGCTCAGTGAGGTCAGGGGGATTCAAAGAGAGGGGTGTTATATAAGGGTTTATCATCCAGATTATAACTTGTCATAAAAATATATAAATAAGGGCTTCCCTTGGACATCCCAGACCAGGCATTGACTTAGTTGGAGTGCTGAATTGAAGTCACTTAACATGTGACAGACAGTGGATTCCTTTGGTGGTGCAGCACAATGCTCTCCCATGGATTGTCCTGTGTGGTGATTCGCTGGAGACAGCAACATAGTGCATATACACTGCATGTTGTTGGATGGTGT
The DNA here is from genome assembly GCF_040938575.1 of Ambystoma mexicanum. Taxonomy (NCBI): domain Eukaryota; kingdom Metazoa; phylum Chordata; class Amphibia; order Caudata; family Ambystomatidae; genus Ambystoma; species Ambystoma mexicanum. The sequence goes on along the minus strand of NC_090927.1, from coordinate 440,379,844 downwards.
AACGGAGGGTGAGGTCCGCTGATGAGTGGTGCACATGTTGTGGGATGTGGGCTGGTTTACTGTCAGTCATGTTGTGATAGGTGTCGACCTTACTTCATTCCTATGGGATTTGGGTGTCATGTTCTGTTTGGGATGCTTTGGGGCACAGTGTTTAGAAAGGTGCACATTGTGCTGTCACATTAAGATTGACACCATGGTGGTTTGTGCATCTCTCCCCCCATTTCACTGTTATGTGCCTGTCATGCAACTTACCAAGCAGCCAGGCACGTCGTACAGCATGTCGCTCCGAGAAGTGTGGTAGCGTGGAGTTCAGCAGGACTATTGAGTTAATCCGGGATATCGGGCACAACAATGTGTGATGAGCTTGCTGGCGTCGCATACCATCTGCACTTTGATGGAGTGGTATTGCTTGCGGTTGCGGTACACCACCTCCATGGCATGCGGGACCACCAACTCCAAGTGGGTGCAGTGGAGGGCACCTATGGAAGCCAACTTTTGTTTAAAAAATCTCCTGGGGAGTCTGTGGTAGGGATATGTAGTCCCTTGTGAGCTTGAGGAGGGCATCCAGCACTTGCTTTACAATGCGGGAAAATAAGGGTTGTGATATGCCATGCATGTGCCCCAATGTGTGCTGGTAGGTACCTGTGGCAAGGAAGTGGAGCAAACACACTACCTTCAGTAGCGGGGGGATGGCGGTGCGTATTTCAATGAGGCTGACTATGTTGTCGTGTATCATGTCCACGATGGTGTTGATGGTGTCCCCGTCCAGACGGTACAGGGTGTGGATCTGCTCAGGGGTTAGGTTGAGAGGACTGGCTCTGATGCGAGGGAATGGGGGCTGTCTGCGTGGTTACGCTGGCTGCACTGTTGGGGCATGCTGGGCCTGCCTCACCCTCCTTCTCCTGCTGTGTCCTCTCTGTGGTGCCGGCTGTTGCTGTTGTTGTTGTTGCTGGTGTTGCAATGCAAGCATGTCCTCCAGCTCCAGTATTGCTAATACTATTGGAATCATCTTGGTGTGGGAAGGGGTGTGGTGTGTGGGTGTGCTCCTTTTGTACTGGCCCAGACTCCATTGCCTCCACCTGTGCTGATAGTGTGCACCTGTGGCAGTTAGGAACACTGCACATAGCATTTTATGGTTGGTTCTCGATTCCGGTATTTACTGCATGCTGGTATCCACTATTTGCGCCTTCATGATGCCGGTATTTGCTTTGTCTGCCTGACTTGTGATTTACTCCCTTTAGCGGCATGCCATATTGCTGTTATGATGGGCCGCGTGCCCGCGCCCATGCCGCTATTAGAGGCACTGTTATTTATGGTACCGCTAATAATGGTGACTTAGGTCGGAATTGCCCAGACCGGCATGCGATGCCGGTAATCCTTTACCGGCATCGTTTTTCCATTAACTCCAACCTCGGAATGACCCCCATTGTCTGGCTAAACCTTGGTCCAGCTTCATCCCGAAAAAAAGAGAACTGAAATCCTACCAAAAGATATAAACAATAGCCACAAATGATCCCAACAGGTAGGCCATTTTAAAAAACACTTTAATTGACACATTCTACCCAAACAGAAGTACTGCTTTGGAAAACATGGGCTTGTATGACATCGCTAAAAATGACTTCTATGACAACAATGTCACACCAGATGAGACAACTGGCAAATATTCAGTATCAACGTGTGAAGGAAGCCTAATAAAACTTACTCAACCCAGCCTAATTAATCATAAAAACGTATCATTTAAATCTCCACAATATAGAGAACTGTATTACATGGCTCTACTACAACTTTTTAAACCTTGGAGAATATAAGTGGAATTATTAGGTGACTATGATTCATTTGAAACTGCATTCAAAGCAAATGGAAGCAGTATAAAAAAAGGCAATTTTACACAATACAAAGAAACTCCTGTTACCCCGTCTTCCTGTACACCACACCCATGATACCTGATTGGCTGATCTCTTGATGTCCTCAGATATCCACAACTGTCTGCGGTCTCCACAATCCCCTTTCCATGCCAGGCATCCTTAAAACACCCGGACGTGGCATGTGCTGTCCACGGACTATTGCGGTGTCCGCAGACATTGCTCCCAATCAAAGGGGGTGGGAGTGTAAACCCAATTTCAGTTTTTTATTCATTAGTGGTGCCTCTGAAAATAACATTTTTTGGGTTTGTTAACAAACACATGTTTTAGCTTTTTGCATTTATTTAAAGTAGTACTTTTTCAATGCATTCCTAACATTGTAAAGAGAAATTAACTCCATCTTCACCCAAAAAATGAACACCATCAGATCTTATATTGTAATTATAATGGAGTGGACGACGAGTGGCAGTCCTGCAGTGCTGTGCCGGAGAGTCTTTCTCCTCTTCCTGTTGCTGGACTATTGTGGGAGGTCCTGCTTAAAACCACCATCCAACCGCGGAGCGGACCCGGAGTGGACGACGAGTGGCAGTCCTGCAGTGCTGTGCCGGAGAGTCTTTCTCCTCTTTCTGTTGCTGGACTATTGTGGGAGGTCCTGCTTAAAACCACCATACACCCGCGGAGCGGACGCGGAGTGGACGACGAGTGGCAGTCCTGCAGTGCTGTGCCGGAGAGTCTTTCTCCTCTTTCTGTTGCTGTTGTTAAGAAGTATGAAAATGACACAAAAACAACAGGGAATTATCTTTAAGAGTCAGGAGGGAATACTGACATGTAGTCCCAAAATAAACGAAAATGGCAGACTCAGTGAACGGGGTCTGCCAGAGAAGGGAGGCCAACAGACTTTACATCAGATTTTGGTCCCGCAGTCAGAACAAATTGTACAAACACAACAAACAGAATCCACAAAATCGTCAAAGAACTCATCATGGACGCGAAATGAAAAAACTAAATGAAAAAACTACAACCGCAGTCATCGCTACCATTGCAATTATTACCTGAGCCTGATCCCGATCCCGACTTGGAGCCGGTCCCGGTTGACCTGGTTGACCTGTGCGGGGATCCCTCGGTTTGGATGCCGGGGGCTCATGGAGTCGGTCCCCCATCCATGAGTGGGGGGGGAGCGGCCAGGGAGGCGGGGAAGGTGGGGAGGCCGTGGAGTCTTTGCAGAGCGCACCACCCGGCGAGTCGAGCCGAATCCCTCCCAGCGCGGCCCAACAGGGTGAGCCGCGCCGCATGGCGGAGTCTCTCAGAGGGGGGCCCCCGTCCGTGTCGGGTGCTGGGGGGGGGGCAGGAGTTGTTCGAGGTGTGAGACGGCGTCCGTGGAGGACGTGGAGGAGCGGGTCCCTGGGGATGAGATTCGGACAGCGGGAGCCGTGTGAGAGCGGATCACGCCCGGTCTCCGCCTCCGGAGTTGACGCCAGCCCGGATCCAAGTGGAGGCGGTGATCCACGTGGAGGCAGAGGGCAGCATAGACGATAAGGACGATCAAACAGACACGGAAGCAGTTCTTGTGGCCAGTAAAGTCAGTAAAACGACCAACTACAAAAAAAGGCAAAGACAAATGGTTAAAATTCCCACTAAAAGGAAAAATGGTGGTAAATATTTCAACAAAAATAGGCCAACAACAAATGAAAAAAATTCAGTGACAAATTACTTTACGTCCCGAGTAAACACAAAAGCGGTTAATAGATATCACATGGAGCTATCGGACATGGAGATTCTCGATGCTCTAAATGAATGCTTACCCCCTTCTAAACTACGAAGACTAGATTGCAAAAATAGTGAAAAGCAAAGTGCAAGGGACGTTTCACCACTGGAGGAGAAAGATGGGTCATTGAACCAGCTAGAAGAAGGAGTAAGGGAAGAGCCGGAGACATCCAATCACCACTCCTCCTAACGATTTCACAAGAAACGGAGACGCCTAATGGCGATTTGCATCCACAAGCCGACATAGAAAAGAGAGAAGAGGGGGAGAAACTGGATAATTCGACTGCCAGGGAGCAGGAGAAATCAATAAACCAACTGGAAATAGAAAGTCCATATGAAAAATCGGACACCAGGGATGAAGAAGTAGTCACTGGTGGCACACCAACAGGGACGGACAAGTCAAATAAAATATCGCTGGAAGTAGATACCACATCATCTTCACAGCTGGATAAAGGAGGTACGTTTGAACCAGATTATGTAACACCTACTAAACCATTTCAGGAGCCCGATCCGAAATTAATCGATGGGACTAGACAGGAACGACACCTGAGCAAGATGGAGAAAAATATATATTCAGTAGACCTACCAACCCCATCCAACTTGACAATACCAGTTCAGGCTCAAACGAAGAAACATTTGCAGAACCATCATCAAAACCTCTGGGGCCATGAACCACTTAGTCCCCGACTGGATATGACGGGAAATCGAAGGTGCTCACTGGATATTGCTGGACCGTTAAAAAATCAGGGGGGAAATACGACAACAATTATAACTGATGCCCCAACAAGGAGATCCTCAATGCAACAACACTCATCGAGTCCAGCGGAACATTTAAACAAAAAGATTGATCTACTCTCCATTATGTCATCGGTAAACATAGCACTCTCTCCATTTATGAAGCTCTATGAAGCCATCGCTGACTCGTTGTAGGACCACACTAGAATTCAAGCAATGATGTATAGCAAAGTCATCTTTTTAGAAGCCTACATCATGGCCCTAGAAGCAAGAAAAACAAACAACCGAGAAGCGAACCAAGATCCATCAGTCACACCTAAACAAGCAGGCCTGAAAGGTGAGGCTCAGACAGTGGCGACAAAAACCATAGAGACTCAAACAATTACCATGATAGATTTAACAGCGAGCAAATCATCAGTAGAAGAAGCCACTAAAGTAGTAGAGACGAACACACGACCAGGCCAACCAGATATTATACTGAACTCAAATAAACCAGAAATTACAATTGAAGTATCAGGAGGAAAATCTCAAGGGCGAAAAACCATCCAAAAAAAGGGAGAATAAAGACAATGTCACCTAGGCTGGTCAAGCCTGGTACTCAATCAGTAGAAGCGATTTTTCAAGTTTTTAAGCGGCCAGTAAACCACAAAGACAAAGTATGCCTTGGGGAGAGTTCGGACACAAATATAGAACCCAGGAAACGAACAAGATACCATCACCAACGACGACTAACGATTTTCTGGCAAATGAGGAATTGATGAACCTGAGTCAATATGTGTCGGAAGACTCTACTTCAGGCATGAGCCCAAAGAAAACTTCTAATATTTCGCATCCACAATCTGCCAGTAAAACAAATAAAGCAGATAATAACATAGAGGAAAATTCACAAAGGAATGAACAACGTCAAAAACAAAAAATGGTAAAGATCAGCAGTCAAAACAAAAAAGAAACCCAGGTAACTGAAACTTCGAGAGAAATCTTTTTAAAACAAATGATGGAAACAAAAAAGGAGAGAGAAAGGGCTAGATCAAGAACACCGGAAAATCGGAGTAGCAGAAACATGGAGAAGGTAGATCATCATTCCCGTGCAAGACCAGAGGCCCGTGAGGATGAACGTTCCAACTGGATACAGCGTGATGACTTTCAGTATCGCCAAGATGAGCAAAAGAGCAAAAGTAAAAGCTCAAGAGGGCATACGCCAATGCACGTTGACACGAAACCCAAACATAGCAAACGTGGAGAAAACGAAAAGACCTCTGCAAATTCACCAAGGGTCTCAGGGGAAATGGGTTCGCAGTACAGAGCAAGGACCAAATGGTCTAATCAAAAATCAAGGAAATGGGACCAAGCGAAATGGCAGATTAAATCAACTCAAGTGGAAGAAAATGAGGACAAGGTAACACTAAACAGAAATTCGGTGTTAAAATTGTTCAAACACATCCGAAACTTAAAATATATAAAATCAGAAGAGTTACTTGTGGTAGAGCCAAGCCATAGAAACACCAAGGCCAGAACTTACTTGCATATAGCCTCAACGAAGCTAAAAAACACCTTCCTTGAAAATAAAAGAGAATTAGAAAATATGGGATACGACTTAACAGTGTTTCCGGTGACGCAGACAGGGCAGAAACACGAAAGTAAAGAAAGGAAGAGGAAAGAATCTCCGGACATAAACTTGAACAAACAGCAGAATTTCAATTTTCAAACAAAGAAAAGTCATACAAGTCCCGGAGTAAAGGAAAAGACACGAATAATGCAAAAGCGAGAAGGGCAAAAGCCATTGAGCCCGAAGGAAACCATCCACCATGGAAGAAGTGAGAGAGAAGATAAGAGACAAACCTATAGTGCCAGGGAAACATCCTCTCAAAAGGATCAAAATCAGGAACAAAAACAAGAAGATACTAGAAAGGCCCATAGAGTTAGGAAAACAACAGCCCAAAAGGAACAGAATCAGGAACAACAACAAAACAAAATTGAGAGCGAACTTCCACTAAAATGCGTCCCAATGAAAGGAATATGGTCCTGGTTGCCAAAAGCGTTAACAGAAAAGAAGCAAAAATAGCAGTCTATTGGAGACGAGCACATTCAACGAGGAAAATGTAAGTCAGGACAACAGAAGCAGTCCATAAAAATGTGCTTGTGGAACACGAGAGGACATCTTCACCTCCTATCCGCAAGTGATATGATTTTGGGAGCATATGATCTAATATGCCTTCAGGAGACCTGGTTGTGTGAACCACCCTCCATGAGGGGATTTGATTTAATCCTGGCACCCGCTAAGCAGGGTCGTTTGGGAAGACCATTTTCAGGGCTTCTGATCGCCTGTAAAAATGGATGCGGGATCAGACTAGAAGAGACATTGATCAGTAACCTTGATATATTGATGGTGAAAGCCTCATGGACCCGCAAGACAAATAACAAGGAGGGTTATGGAAAAACACCATTAATAATAGCAAACGTCTATTGGAATCCAGCGGCCACAGAAACAACTACCTTCCTGGAAAAAGTTGAAGAAGCCATGGATGAAGCCTTGGCAGGTCACTTAGTAAAACACTTCTTGATCTGTGGGGACTTAAATGCAATCTGCTCTGCATTCCCAGGGAATGGAAATAGACAAATAAATAGATCACCGGGAGAACACTGTGGAGAACTATGGACCCGTCTGATGGAATCGAGAAATTTACACAATTTACATCAAGCCTTCCCAGACCCAAAGGGAATGCCATCATGGGAAGGAAACAATTCAAAGGCAACAATAGACCACATGTTTGTTACAGAACCGATTTTGGCCGTAACGAAAGATTTTGGAATAATTAGAACAAGTGCCAGTGACCATAATCTGCTCTCAACCACTTGGGAGGCATCAAGCCCCCCGAACGACCATATGGAAGTCAATATTGTAATCAATGGACAAGGAAATCGTCTAAAACTATCAAAGGAAAACATTGTGGAAATAGAGAACAGATTTAATTCCATGACGGAGATAGCGGATGCGAATAAAACTAACTATATTCCGCTTCTAACGAAGTACAAAAAAACTGCATTTGTAAAAAAGTTCGGCGTAAATCCACCAAAACATGTGTTCAATAAATCTCTGGTGGAGAAACGCTGTATCCTTCGCAAAATTCAACGTAGAGCAAAAACTAAAGATACACCTGCGGCATACGAAGAAGCAGTGGCTGCAGCAAAACACTTCAAATCCTGGGTAAGAGGACACAGGTTAAAACTCTATCAACAAGACTCGGAAAACATCTTAAAAATTATAGGTGGGAGAAACACAAGGGAATTCTGGAGCACTTTGAGAGCCACGATGGATGTACAAGAAAAATCTTTAGTAAGTGAGGTGGGTGAAGTTACATGGGTAAAACACTTCGAAACAATGTATTTGGCTCCAACGAAACCCACTATCAAACATTTTGGATGTGAGCCTGGCCCATGGCTAAAGTGGATGATCGTGAGGAGATCCGACTAAAGATCTTAAGTTTAAAGAACTCAAGAGCCCCAGGGCCCGATGGGGTCACCAATGTGGATTTAAAAACAAACCCTGAAGAGTGGGCAAGTTTACTGAGTAAAATCTTCAAAAAATGTTCGGATTTGAGAACCATACCGCCGTCCTGGAAATCAGCAACAGTGGTACCAATTTTCAAAAAAGGTGATAAAAAGGACCCAGCAAATTATAGACCAATCGCGTTGCTCGATGTCATAGGGAAAGTGTTTGGATCAATGTTGTTAGATCACTTTAAGCTATGGGCTGCAAATGCTCCATGCGAAGACCCGTTTCAAACGGGATTTAAGAAAAACATGGGCACGACGGCCAACATTTTACTCCTCTCCGTGCTGAAAAACAAAGTCCTGAAAGGTGGTCCAAACATTTTTGTGGCATTAATCGACCTGACCCAGGCCTTTGACCGCATAGACAGGTCCAGGCTTGGGTCTAAACTGGAGGCGTGGGATTGTCCAGCTACCCTGCTAAATCCAATTAAGGCACTGTATACAGACACCAACATGCAGATCCGTTTGGACCAAAACGGATTACTATCAAACCCGATATCAACAGATAGAGGTGTGAAACAGGGGTGCCCATTGGCCCCGGCCTTTTTCTTGGCATTCATTGGCGATATAAATGGCTCAGACACAGCAACACGATCTTTTCCACCAAAACTCTGCAAAACGCCTATAACGAGGCTCCTATATGCGGACGATCTAGTCCTTTTGGACTACACTCCCGTGGGATTACAGAGACAAATGGCAAGTTTGCAGAGTTATATGCAAGAAAATATGCTGGAAATTAACGTCAAAAAACAAAACTGCTGAGATTCGAGACGTCGACCAAAAAAAGAAAAGGACCATGTTTAAATCTAGAGGGCAAGCCGATTGAAACAGTCTTGGACTTCAAATATCTAGGAGTCACATTAGACAGCACAAAACAAGATAAAGCTATGCAAATATCATTAATAGCGAAAGTTAATAAAATGGCAGCCCAAGCCAGGGCCATAGATAGAAAGTTTGGCAGATACTCGCTGATGCCAGTGCGAGAATTTTACAAGAAAAAGGTGATGCCAACACTATCATATGGAGGTGACGCCATGATAAACTTGCCATTGGATATCTGGACCAAAATGGAGGCAAAGTTTTGGAGGAAAGTCCTCACGTTGCCTAACTCAACATCTGGTGCTTCAATTCGTAAAGAGCTTAGTTTGCCGTCCCTTAAAAGCTCCGTGGAACAGGCGAAATTGATGCTTTACAGGAAATGCCGGATAGCGGAGCCTCCATCAATTTATAATTTGATAAATCAGGAAATTGAACGAGCCACTATCAGAAGCCTAATGAAATGGAAAAAAGATAACATCCGAGTGTGAATATGATTGGATATTAACTTTGGAAATCACAGGAAAAAAATAAATTAACTGCACACCTGCCGCCAAATGTTAAAAGACTAAACGAATTACAAGAATACATCAAAAAATTCCCTTGCTGGAAGGGCAGAGACATGTTTTTACGTGCTCGCCTGAACCTTCTGCCTACAAACGAGATCTTGGCAATAAGAGGCAAAGCCGCATCTAACTTTTGTCGTTTTTGCAATGCACAAGAAATAGAGTCGATACGACATTTACTTCTAAAATGTGCCGCAAACCAACAAGTAAGAAGTCGTTACTTAAGACATATTTTCTCAGACTTTATTATAGCTGATGAAGATACTTGTTGGGCTCGTTTAATGGGAGGAGATAAGACAAAATGGCAGATAGCTACGTACAAAATATTGGAATCAGTAAATCTGCCACGGACATAGCTTGCGACAAGGGCACATTTTAGTGAGACCATCCGTTTTATGTGAATTTCATGACAAAATGTCACTTTGTAAAAATCTTTTTGATTAAATACAAATAAAAAAATATATATATTGTAATTCTCAAAAGATGACATTCCTGCAACATATAAAAAAAGAAGATACAGCTCTGTTGACAAGCTGCCTTCATTCTTCCCTTTCTGGACTGAAAAGGTTTGTTGGACATCTCCATGTTTGACTCTGATTTATTTCAGAACAACTTGGCAGCAGGAAACAGTTCCATTAGGCTTTTAAAGAAATCCTTCAGGGCAACCTGAAAATACACTGTAGTCACATACCCCGAACGGTCCCAGTATCACACATCTCTTGGCAAACATGCGTGGTACATATGAATACTGGTTGCAATGTCATGCTGATGTATGTTGTATGCTAAGGAACCTGTGCCCACCCACATGGTTTGTTACTTTAAGTTGTGTAGAGTATGCATGGGATGACATACCATCTGACAAAACACTGTCACAAAAATTGTACAGTGTTGGTATAAATGTGCTCTCCCATAGAGAATGTGGGTGCTATGAAGCTGCAGGTTGTTTAACAGAATTATATGGCGAATCTGAAAACATTGTCTGGCTAAACCTTAGTCTAGCTTCATCCTGAAAAAGAGTACTGAAATCCTACCAAGAGATATAAACAATAGCCACACATGATCCCAACAGCGAGGACATTCTAAAAAAAACAATTTAATTGACACATTCTACCCAAACAGAAGTACTGCTTTGGAAAACATGGGCTTGTACAACATCTTGCGAAACTACTCCTACGACAACAATGTCACACCATTTGAGACAACTGGAAAATATTCAGTCTCAACATGTGAAGGAAGTATAGCAAAACTTACCACACACAGCTTAATTAATCATAAAAAGTTATCATTTAAATCTCCACAATATAGAGAAGTGTATTAAATGGCCCCCACTCCCTAACCTCCCTAACCCCACTTTTTAAACCTTGGAGAATATACGTAGAATTATTAGGTGACTATGATTCATTTGAAACTGCATTCAAAGGAAATGGAAGCAGTATAACAAATGGCAATTTCAAACAATACAAAGAAATATTGGATAAATCTCTGGCAACATTATCAGTACAGAGAACTTAGTCAAAACATGTGTCAGTTTGCAGACCTCACATATGCTAACATTTTAAAAAGCATTAGAACTGGTCTGTTTAGAAAAAATACAAAATCTGTCTTAAATACTAGACTAAACCACGCGCTATATGGCCGAAACACATCTGCTACTGATGTCATGGAAAAATTAACTTAACACAATATAAAATGCATGTCCTTAATGCCAACCCTTGCAAGCTGTGGTCAATTCAATGAGACAATGTTAACAAAATAAATGCAACCCATACTGCATATCACCTTCACAGACAAACTAGAAGTGCACAGCTTGACACATGTCAACAAGCAACAGCATGAATAAATACCTTTAAAAAATCTATCTCCAACACAACTGGATTGGAGACAATATTAACTTTGTGGCTAAACAGCAAAGTAATTCTAACATGTATCCTTGATGTAGAACAAGGTTTAGTTAAATCAGAAATTGGTACAGTTGTTGGATTCCAAACATGTCCACATGACAACATTCAGTTTGTCAACATCCACTTTGACAATCTTGCAGAAGTTAAAGAAATTGGCCACACAATAGCACGTTTCCTACTTTTCAAAGACATGTACGTATGGAGAAAACAATGTTCTCTTTCTCTTCCATATGCTGTCACTATCACTATTCACTACACTAACCCTAGATCACGCATTGATTGATATTGGCAGCACAGTATTTAAGGAAGCTCTGAATTATGTAGGACTTTCACGTCTGCATACACTCAATGATTTATCCCTAGTTAGCTTTGATGCAAACAAAGTGAATGTTGGCATTCCTTGCATCCTAGAATACAACAGACTACATGGACTGTACACCCCCCATCTAGATATGTATGGTGTACCTCGAAAAATGTAACCTTGAAAAAGAAGTGTTGCAAAAAGAATCTACAACAGATCGCCCAAAAATACTGCTAAAGAAACAACAACCAAATCCTTCTCCATCTAATAATACAACCACAAAACTGTCTACTACAAACTCAACTGCAGGTCCATCAGAAAAGAACGAAAAAATATCTCTTCTCCAGAAATATCTGCGGCCCATCAAACAATGCAGACACACAACTCCCTGGTCCATTTAAATTCAACAACGCAACCGGAGTAAATTGAAATGCAAAAGTAACAATCAATCTTCTCTTCCAATTGCCAACAATTGTTCACAACATTTACCTAAGCAGCTCAGACCAGTTGTGTTTGGAAATGCTCCTCCTTCATAGAAATGGCACAAATAATCCTGACAGCACTTAAAGTGTCTCAAGTATAAGGCACAAATTGGACTACTGTGCAGGAATGGCAACATTTACTGTAAACACACAAGAAGATTATCCAGAATTCCTAATGTACATACTACAAGTACTGGAAACCAAAAACATCCTTATAAATGAAATCTTCCAGATATCTTCCAGATTTCATACACTTGGAAACATACATACATTCTCTGCAACCATGTTTCACAAGAGCACATTCCTAATGAACGATTTGTATATGTATCCATACCAAATTGTGAATACATTCCATTTCACCAGCTTCTGCAGAATGCAAGTCATGGGATATTATGCCATTTTTGCAATTCAGACAGCCATTCCAGCATGTAAATCAACTCACATAGCCAATATTTCATACTAATGCTTCTTAGGTACAATGCAGATAGTACCAAAAATAACTGTAAACTTACTAGCTTCACACATGGCTAGGGCCATCATGAGGGGGGTCAGGAGGGGCAAATTGCTCCGGGCCTCGCACTTGTGGGGGCCCCACGGCACCCTCTCCTAAGTAGAAGGCAGCACAGTCAACCGGTGTCCTTAATTCACATTGGGGACTGTGCTGTCCCCTCTCTGCCCCTGCATTGATTTCGCTGTTTGTTGTAAAACTGTTTGGCTTAGCAACAACCATCAATATAATGGGAAACAGGAGGGCTCAGAAGTGAGCTCTGCTGCCTCCCATTATTCAACTGACAATTTAGACATGCTGAATGACACGAGAGGACTCCGCTCCTGTCAGTCAGTGTGTTCATGTTGCTCAGCGTGAACACGCTGAGTGATAGGAGAGGAATTCTCTCCTGGCAGGATGCATGTCTACCTGTCAGAGTGAATGGAGGACCATCCATTCCCCTGTGGCTGCGCGACTGCTGTGAAGGGTGCACGCAGGTAAGCTGTTTTTATATTTTAAATTAAATGTGTATATATGTGTATTTAAATTAATTAAATTAGTACGTTTATGTGTCTGAATGCATGCATGCATGTTGGTGTTTATGTTTGTGTCAATGCTGTGTTTGGTTTTATGTATGCATGCATGCAAGGAGTTGTGTGACTGGTGGATGAATACATGGGTGAAAGTGTTGTAAGTGAGTGTGTGTGCAGGCCCACCCATAAATGTAGCCGCCCTCAGGGCCACTAGATTAAGGGATGGGCTCATGGCATCAGAGCCGCACCTAGGCTAAAATGGCAGGTGGGAGGGTGACTAACACTTCAAATGTTGGGAGAGGCAATAACTTCAGAGGCTGTGAGGGAGGGCCAAACGTACTTGTGTGGGGGCATCTAACATCTTTCCACATTCAAATGAGAATATTCTGGTGAAGCTTCAATGTTACAAGCAGCTAACTCTCACCTTCATTTCTGAAACGTCACACTTAAGTACTGCAGTGAGAATGAGATGTCTCATGTCACCGCTTCCCTTCTAATCACTCCCCTGGCATGCAACTGCTAATCCCCCATGCAAGTGCTAACCCCTCCCCACCCAAAACACCTTCTCATTGGAACTCTTTCAGCTAGCTTTAATCAAGCATTGCCATCAAACTTTGCCCTCAATGTGCCTGCAAGTATTTTCTCAAAGGAGTCTTCTGAGAGTTAATGACTTCATTGGAGTTGTAAACATGGAACTGGCGTAATAAAAATGTCTTGATCAGATCTGCCTTCAGCAACTCGATTTCGAAGCACCCTGCGTGTCTTTGACTGAAGTCCTGTTAACACACGCATTGGCAAAGCCAACAGTTTTGGCTTGTGCATAAGTATTAGGCATTTACCAGGCACTGCTATTAGCTGCTCAGGTACCTAAACCATTTTGCACCTGGTACAATCAACGACCAGCTAATACCAATACAGAAGTGCCTCTCCCATGCCTACATGAAAGCCCAAACTGTTAGCATTGCAAATGCTCTTTTTGCTTTACCCTTGATGCACAGGACTATGCATCAAGGTTAAAGCAAACATACTACTTGGCTAAATTGGCCCACGTTGAATTTAGGCTAAGCTAGTCAGTAATAACACTTATGGTGCACAGTCAGCCCAGACATACTTTCTGTGGCATGGCATTTTTACCTGCCGGGAACCGTACATGGTAATAATGGCATATACTGATACAACCTGCATGGACATACATGGGAACAACCAGCATGAATATATTTTTATACTGGAATATGTTGTGTGGAAAGGCAGCATGAAATGTATTGGAAAATATTCCTGTGAACGGTTTGTAATTTGTAACTATTGGGTTTGTGCATGTGCTTCCATACAAAACCAATGTCAAACTGTATGGATTTCTACCGAATTTTGTAAAGAACATGCTGTAAAATGCATAATTTTAACCCAATGTTTCAAACATTCTTGGGAGTGAGAACCCCCCCTCAAGCAACACTTGTTTGGTTTGGACTCCCTCATTGTGCTCTGTTGATCCTGCATAATTGGCGCAACCATTTAAGCCTCTTAAATTCAGAAATGTACCAGCCTCCACTGTACATCATCTATCAGTCACTATGTAGGATGTGTTTTAATGCGCACACAGGGGCAAGGTGCCCCTTAATGCTGGCGTCATGCACCACATGCATCACGCCATCCTATATATATTTATGCATATGATAAAAAGGTTAGTATGGAATAAACCTTTCTTCATTTAGAGAAATCTAACTTTGCTGTAGTTGATTTGCAGTTGTAGTAATAAACAATATTTGCGATCCTTCAAACAAAGAGGAGATTTCTAGAGTCTCCTGTTTGTGGAGGGCCACCGCTAGCCCAGGGCAAAGAATTGTAAGGGGGCCTCACCAATTGAGAATGGTCCCTCTTCTATGTCTATGTCACACAGGTTGCTTGGTCAATGAGCTAAGCATTATGGTATGTGGAATTTATTAGTAACTCGATCTGATACTGTTAATATTGAGCAAGAGCTATTTGATCTAGCTAGTGTGCGACAGATCCAGACGTCTCTCAGCATTGGTCAAGGTGCTAATGTAAGTATAAAGTGCCTTGATCATGCATGTAAAAGTGCTACTGCATACACCTAAATCTGTAAGTGACTGCTAGCTGTGGACCTCACTAACTGCATTAGTGAGACAGAATTATCTCAAATCTGCCTGAGCATCTCCTTATTGGAAAAGTGCTAGTGCTGATGTTTATGTAAAGTGCGTATATAATGCATGTTAAAGTGCTAGTGCTTTGTCTCTGTGCATGAGTGCCATGTTAGGTGGATTTACCTGTCTAAAAGGGTGAAGCATCCATATTATGACGTTTGCTACGTTGAGATGTTGGTCATTGCATCTCCCTGTCTGTGCAAATTGCACTGGTGCAAATTAGCTTAGTCTAAAATGGGCATAGTAATATAAGCATTTCTAGTAAATCCACATATTTATCTCATCAGCATAGTGATAAGCAGAATTAGTTTAAAATACATACAGTTCAGAATCCACATTCAAGCCTTTGGGTCTGAGCGTATTGCATTTGCAAATTAACTTAGCCTCCAGCTGCCTCAGCCTGAGCTCTCTATTCCCTCCTCTTTCAAGATCAGGTTTATGCTTTCAGTTAGAGCCAGGACAGTCCTCCCTCAGCTCTTCTTTCGATGCCGCTTTCGACTGGCAACCTGGCCTATTATTGGCGGACAATATGCCCCATGCACAGGAAGGATCTTGGAAACGAAACCAAACCAGCATGCAAGTTTGTTTTGTTTTCTATTCTAGCAAGTGCACAGGTAAAGTGAACACGATACAGTCGAGAGCAGAGAAGAACAGGTAATCTGGAAGAACAAAGTAGTAGTGTCACTGGACTGGTGAACTTTGCAGTAGCCAGCATGTATGCTGCTATTACCTTTTAATGAGGTATGTTTACTTATTTGCATACATTTTGTCTATCCCTCAGACAATTTTTGGGCCTTCTCTGTTCTCATTTTCCATTAACTCTCCAATACATCGGTCACCGACCCCACCCAACCTGACAGAGAGAGAGACCGACTTGACCTTTCAACAGGCTGTGCGGTTTGTTCAAGTACTGATCATTTTACTTCATGAAGTCGCTAGATTTAAACGGGGCCTCAGTCTAAATCCAGCAACTTCATAAAGTATAATCATAATGAAAGGTATTCTCAATGAAAAGTTTTCATTTTACTTTATGGGGGATGGAAAATATTGCTTGTTTCCCATCACAAAGTTGCTGGGTATAGACAGGGTAACAACACGGTACACTTTAAAATGAAGCGGGCTGGTGAAATGTTCTAAACATATTTACACAACTAATCACTAATCACTGAAATTGTGCGTGTATGTTGCTCCACTGACAGCACCACCTCAGACAGAATTCTAATTGGAATAGCATTTCTTCACAGGGCAGGGGTGTTGCTAGGTCTGGAAAAGATCAGGGGCTAAGCTAATGTCGGGGCTGGCGGGATTCAGGGCTAGCTATAGCCTTTTGGTTGTAGTCCCTGAGCTTCTATCCGGGGCTACAACCAAAAGACCTGGGGCTATAGCCCCCTCAGACCCCCTAACAACACCTCTGTCACAGTGACACACCTATTATGTGCGGAGAAGAAAAGCAATTCTATTTCCATACCGATTGCTAAGCATTTTCAGATTTTCCATAGATTTGCCAAAAATGAAACATCAAACCAGTTCACAAAATGGTCTGTAAGAAAGCATTGTGCATGTAAACTGCACAGTTCCAATCGGTCTAATTGAAAGAAATACAGTTGCAGCACATTTTAATTGCCACAGTGCAGCAGTGCAAGACTAGTGCTCCCTAACCCCACTCTCTGAACCAACTCTTTCTAGCCCCACCCACCCGACCCCCACTCCCTCCACCCCCACCCACCTACACTATCCCCATTCTCTCTACCCACACCCACCAAGCCTACTCCCACTCAATCTACACCCACTCTACCACCACTTTTTCTACATGTAGCCTACCACCCTAGCTCCATTCTCTCTCGTCCACTCACCCTACCCCCACTCTCTCTATCCCCACTCTCTCTACCCTACCCATGTGACCCCCGCTCTCCCTACCCCAACACACCCTACATCCCACTCTGTACCCCTAACAACCTACCCTACCTCCACTCTCTATAGCCCCATACAACCACCACTCTCTCCAACCACTCTCTACCCCTCACTCTCTCTACCCCATCCACCCTGCCCCCACTCTCTCTACCCCCATCCAGACACACTGCCCCATTCTCCCTACCCGCACCCAACCCCTAGCCCCACTTTCTCAATACATCCACCCACACTACCTCCTTTTTTCTACTAAACACTACCACCTCTCTCTCTACCCCACCAGCCTCCATACACCCTTTATTGCCCCCACCCACCCTACCCCATCCTGCCTCCTCTATTCTCCCACCCACTCATTTTACCCATCTCCCTATCCCCTCTCATCCTTACTCTGACACTCTCGCTTTATTTCTTACCCTCTCACTCTCACCCTTTTCTGCTCATATTTCCTCTTGCTCATCATCAAAGGCACCCTCTATCAATTGCTTCTACACTTGCTCTATTCCCCTTCTCGTTCTATTGCTCATCTGCAACCCTTATCACATCCTCCTTTGAAACTGTGCACTCTCCCCCTTGCACCGTGTTGCCTACAAATGCAAAATGCAAAGTACAGCAGTAAACGCCCAAACAATTGGCATTGCCACTGCTTGTTATTTTCAACTTGTCAACAATTCCAATAGTATTTTTAGCCTATGGCAGCACTGTGCTTTTCCCTACAACTGGCATGCAACCGGTGAGCCCAGGAGCTGTAGCTCTAGAATGAACAATATTAAACAGCACCCTGATGTGAATTGGGAGGTGCTTTAACATGTGTTTTACTCTCCCCAGCCTGCTTTTCCACCCAAAAGTGAATCTGCCATCGCAAAAGCATTTTGTGTGATTATATTTACTTCTGTGAATTACCTAAGCGCACAATGCTGGTGTTTTGTCCACTTAACTGTGTTCAGGGCTCAAGTGAGTGGACACAACCTTTCGTGAATCTGCCCCTTTGAATGAGATTGTCCTGCGCCTTCCCTGCCACACTCAAACTCAGTTCAGTGCCAGTTAAACGTAACTTGGAGCCTGCAATACCTTGACAATTTGCAATCTAAATGATTGTGATAGTTACTTTTACATTTAAATACGGCTAAGACTTTCCTCATGTAAACTTGTGAGTCAGAGACAGGACCAATTTGAGTTGAAAAATGAGCCTGTTAAGCTAATGATCAATTAAGGTTTGAATGATGGTAAACATTGATCAGTGTAATTTCCTCATGGGGAATCAATATGCATTTACAAGTAAAGAAAAATACTTACGCTGTTCAACATCATACGTGTGATTGATAAAGTGTTTATATATAAGTAAGACAAATTAAGTGCTATTTGCAGTTGTGTGAACACCGGTCTGTAAGTGCTCACTGACTGTGGTTTGCAGGGAAGGACTCGACACGTATTTATATGTTATGTACGTGCCAAACATTTTTTCATAGTTATGCTTATAGTTAAGGTTACGACAGCACCTATTACAAAGTTAATACCTACAAAGTTGGGTATGTCAAAGTTAAGGATTAACCTATTATTAAAAACAAAAAATAGAATTGAAATTGCTGGAACCTTAACTTACACTCTTTTTAATTGTTTTTAATGTTAATGTTTTAATGTGTGCATGCCTTAATTGTATTTTGTGTTACGTTTTTATATTGGTGTTGTGTGTGTGCGCCTGTTTGTGCTTTACTTGGAAAACATAGTTGTTGTTTGGAGTGAAAGTTGACACGAAGAATGTAGTATGAGGTTATTTTACTTTGAGTGAGTAAAAAAGTTAGTGTGTATCTTTTGATATCATTTAATTTGTGGCAAGTATTATTTGTGATTATTTAAATGGTAATGATATGTGTTTTAGACTGTAGCGCACGTTTACAATGTATGCTGATTTCTTCTTGCATTTTGTAAAGCTATATATATATTCAGTGAAAAAAACTTTGTTAAAGGGAAGTTATGGTTAAGTTGCACTACTAAAAACCTATTAAAATCAGTTAAAAAAAAACGTTGTTAAAGGGACGTTATGGTTCGAAGTAACACCGAAAACCCTCTGAAATCTGCAAGTTATGGTAAGCTAAGCAACCATGACTCGCTCCACCACCGTGCACTGCTAAAACTAACACCCAGGACATCAAAGATGACATCACACATGTCATTGATGATATCACTGATGCCATCACATGTGCAATTACTTTTCATGAAAAGTCTGTACAAGGGATTCTTATTATAATGTTGACAAAAAAGTGTCAAGGATCATTGGAATAAATATCAAGAGCTACGTAGTGCATTAAGAAATGCATTGATATACATAGCATTCTATTATGAAGTTCTTTCCAGTATACTAAGCTACTCATGTATAAACATAAGCATTTTGTGCAGCATACATGATGGAGGTGCAATAGTCATAATCTTGCCATGTTGAATAGTGAAATGATAAATGCTTTCTTATTAGAGTTTTGCGTACTGTGAAACATGTAATAAGCAGTTAATAAAACCCGATTACTACATAATTTCATTATTACATACAAAACAGAAAGACACAACAACACATACAAATATGAGTATATAGAGGGAAAGTGAAGTAAGCAAAAAAGCAGCAATAGTACCAGAAAGTGTTCATAACCTAACTGATTATCTTCATGCAGAGAAATGATTGCTCTGTTTCAAAGCTGCTACTTCCCCTATCTATATGATAGTTTATTGATATAGCGCCTATACACAATGTGTTTCAAAGCGCTTCAAGGCAAGGAAGGGAACAAGGGAAAATACGACAACATTCTTACAGGCCATGAACAGTAAGGATGTGAAATTAACTATCGTACTCGGCCTGACGACATTTCACATGATGTGACTGGACCCTAAGGAAAATAGTGTGAGTACACTGTATACAAATATGAGCATATACAGGGAACGTACAGTAATAAAAAAACAACAGAACTATCAGAAAGTGCAGATAACCCTACTGATTATCTTCATGCATAGAAAGGATTGCTGTCTTTTAAGCCTGTGTCTTCCCCTATGTATATGTTTCATATGTTGTGACTGGACCCTAAGGGAATTACTGTAAATACATACTTGAAGGATAAGTCTACAAATATAGTACCTTTTGAATTTTTAGTTCCTGACTGGCACTGAAGAAATCCATGTAGCCTAGATATGTCAGTAAAAGAAAAAAGGGGGAGACAGACATGTAATGTCATCAGTGATGTCATCAATGACATTTGTGATGTCATCTTTGATGCCCTGGGTGTAAGTCTTAGCAGTGCACGGTGGTGCTTAGCTTACCATAACTTGTGAATTTCAGGGGGTTTTCGGTTTTACTTCGAACCATAACGTCCTTTTAACAAAGTAATTTTTTACTGATTTTCATAGGTTTTTAGTAGCACAACTTAACCATAACGTCCCTTTAACAACGTTTTTTTCACTGAATTTCATAGGTTTCTAGTAGCGCAACTTAACCATAACATCCCTTTAACAAAGTTTTTTCCACTGATTTTATATATTTCTAAACTTTCTGTATTTAGGTACAGTAAAAATAATATATATATTTCTTTTTACACAGAAATGTCGACTACTTTGGAATGGCTGGAAGAAGATTTCCCTTGTGATGAAATAAGTGAAAACATGCAGGCGGCTGCCTGATGTGCCTGCCTCCAAGGGGCGCCACCGCCAGCAGGTGTGAATGGGAGTGTGAACGAGGTGTGAATGGGAAGCAAAATTAACATGCAGGATTAAAAGAAGGGCTTTTAATCCTGCAAGTTAATATTGACATTTCAAAAATACATGGCCTGTTGCAAAGACCGGCATTGCCCATACACACACACACACTTCACACACACACACACACACTCTCAGACAAACATGCACTTGACGCACTTCAAAACTCTGGCGTCTATGATGAACCTTCAGACACCCAGGGACGCCTGTAGCATAGAAGTAAAGCGCTGTGGGAAGACTGGGGATGTAGCACCAGACCACATTTGTGTCTGGGGAACAGGACTGGGTCCCCGTCAGGTTGAACCTGCCAAGTCACTTGTCTTAAAGCACTTAACTTTGATCTCTGTGCCTTCTAGAATGTGTACTATCATGCATTTATAACCGGAATTGAAAACCCTAAGAACCTGAATTCAAATTAATAGGACTTAAGAAAATAACCATTTGCTGAACGTCTCACTACTGTGGGCACCATGAGGTGTTCTAAGAAATAACGCACAGTCTTCTTAAAAATATAGGGCTCACACATACTTTAGTTAACCTATAAACCCACACGTGGTAACACATCTGCTACAGGAGCCTTTAAAAGCACACAACTGGGCATAGCAGAGTGTGAAGAACAGTCGCAAAACCTTCCGGGCGCATGAGTTTTTGATGAACACTTGCATAGCTGCCAAGTCGTCCCATATCATGCCCGATAACACGAGCCTGTTCTTGCTTTTGACTTTACATGCTGGAATTTGTAGGCCCATACTTAGCAAGGGAAACATGAAATTACAAATCCAATCATGCAATGAGAAAAGCCAGGAATGGCTCTTAGTGGCTCACATGGCAGCTATGCACTTGGACATCAAGTAGTGGCAGGGAGTTTGGAAATGCAAGCAAGGCTCAAAAGTGCACTGACGGGTCAGCAGGATAGGAAGACGACCATTGAATGTAGCGTGAAGCATATCGTACTGAAACCAATGTTTGGCAGACTAGTTACTGATACAGTGATCGGAAGCATGTGTCTATTTATGCATTGAAACATCTTCCTTTATAGCACAGAAATCCTCCTTCATCGTGTTTGAAAATGCCAGCATAGTCAGTTGTATACAACCTCTTAGATGTCTGCTAAGTAGGCTCACAGTGTACACCCCCTCAACCGACAACTCGGTGGCATTCCTTTTGTAAATGCCTGCGCATTGTAAAGGTATGTGGACATTGGACCTATCAAACACCTGCAATGACGCTTGTATCACAGTATTGCCAAGCAATATGATTTAACCATACCTTTTGCCTCTCTCCATCTTGCTAACCTTACATTTAGTTGGTGCAAGATACACATTTGCATAGTGAACTGTACAACTGAAGTCATACTAACATACCTCTTTTTATAACCAGTTTCCAAGAGAATGGATAACATATTTAAGTTTGTGAATAATGCATTGTATGGTGGGAATATTCTGCAGGGAAGATCATGCAGGTGTAATTAGTTTATTAATTCTAAACATAGCTCACCCTGAATCACACACCCAAAATACTATAGTAAGAGGGTTTGTGCTCATCTGCACCCAAGTTATGTTGTCATTTTTTGTTGTGGGGAGGGGCGCCATGATGCTTCCTGCCTGGGGTACAATCAGGTGTAAAACCGGCCCTCCTAATGGAAGACACCACACTTCTCTATATAAACAAATTATTACCCATTAAATTATGTTTACTTTCCAATTTTTTTGTAAACATACCATACAGACATTAAAAATAATATAGAAACAGACCTTAGAAAATCATCTGCAGTGAATGCAGCAAAAAATTGATCTATTAAAATAATAGTGCACTCAGAAATATTATTTTCCCAAGTGTCCGGGCATGTACTTCTAAGCATACATTGATCGATCGTACAAACATTTCCTATGCACCTTACTGTAATTTTCCTCTTTTTTACACATGCAAAATCAGGCAGCAGGGCAGGGCCATCTTGTGATAATCTTATCCGTTCCTGCATCGCCCAAGGTGAACTGCCCTGGCAGCACTACATCATATGACCCACCCCTGAGGCTAACATCACCAAACCTAGTGATATGCTCCACTATCTCCAGAAAATTACTATACAGCGTAATAAAACACACCCAAACATCACCTACGTGATAACATTACTTGATGCAGAACCCGGAATATCAACACACATCATCTCACAACACAGCGTGTCACAATTTTGAATATGAAACCACACTTTTAAAGGAAATAGCAAAACTGTACAATTTGTAAAGTACTTTTATTTCCCAATAAACGCTCCGAGAACATCCAGAGACTTACATATGCAAGCAAATAGGTAATTGTTTTCTTCGTTCTCGATCCACAAATGTTTATCGTGAGTCACGCGGTTTTCCTTTTCGATATAAGAACGCATTGGACGCACTGTGAATCGCAAGAATTTGGCATGAACTTCGCGCTAGGCCACCATAAATGATATCAAGTTTCTCCTTATTGCTGGTATGGCATACAGGCAAATGGGCCCGTGTCGATCATCCCAAAAGAGCATCATTGTGATCCACCCACTCATGTGTATCTGTAGCTGACGGTTAAAAAACCGTCAGTTGGTATCTGGAATCCATGACAATCGCAGAAAGTCAAGATGTAGCTGTTTAAAAAAAGATAACAGATAGGTGTCTCAGTAACCAATCTTATTACAGTTTATCATTTAACCATTAATTTGGGCCCCTGTTACAACTATTGATAAACGCTGACGACAAACAATGATAACTCAAACAAAACAACGTGCAAAGTACTCTTCAGTTTGCCATACAAGTTACTGCTACAGAGTATGGTCAGCTCGAAATGGGATGCTAAGGCTGACGCTGCAATCTGAGAGCTAAATAAAACCAAGAAGTACACAAAAACTGAATTTTAATTAAATATTAGCGTTTAATTACGCCTTTGTGAACCTGGGGGAGCCCACTACTGAACTACACCCATCTCGATGCTGCACTGCCCATGTTCCCACGACAAAACAAACTACACACACAAGTTGTAATTGCTGGTCATTGCAATATACCACACACAACAAAAAATACAATGTACCCCACCAATAATGTCACCAAATGATAATTTGACTAGTTTGTGTATAAAATCGTCCAAAGTAAAACTTTGTAATATTTGGCATTTCCATTCTATCAGCGTGAAACAGACATTCCGTTCACGTCAATGAATTTTCATAAAATGAAATTACATGTTCCTTTGTCCAATTTTCGAATGGTGAACATTATCATATTTGAAAGTCTTATATCCCTCCCTTCATGCATTCCGTTCGCAATCCTCCCGTCGTTTCAAGGTCAAAAAACAATTGAACCATAAACTGTGTACACGGTGGGTTTGCTCAGCTAGGAAACAAAAATTCAACGGTGCTGACCTTCACTCAGAATGGGAGCCGATAGTGCTTCACACCACAGTGGCATTACAAATATTTTTGAAAAACATATGAATTGTTTGCTACCATTCACCAATGCGGACAACATTTGTACGGATTTATTTTGTTACTCTGGTGAACTTTGCACTCTCCCAGCGACTCCCACAGTCAGGCCACACCACCTGTCACCTCATTGCATCTCCTCTTCACATGGCAACTCACGTAAACATTTTTGAAAGGAGCAAGTGTCGAGCCCTGACAAAAAGTGGTCATATGAGAATGTCCGAACAAACCCTGCTACAAACCCCTCTGGCCACGCAGCGGACCCTGACCCCAATGACTGCACTTATATATTAATGGCCTATAATTTGCACACGTGTGTTTGTACTATGCCACTTTCGGTCACTAGTAAAATGAACGGTGTGGGCGTTTTACCACCTTACAAATACAGACACATAGTAAATACACAATAGTAATGCTTTCACGTTAGAATGCAAATTGCACCAAAAACAACTGCAAGCGAACTGGATTTACAAATAGTAAACTATCACTTGGTAAAAAAAACATTCACACCATTAGGTATATTCTACCACGTAGCAGCCACAACCAATACACGTCACTAACCTGCATATATAGAAAAGAATTGTGGATGGGTCCCATATAATGATACCACCATTACTGTAAAACAGGGAATGAGAAGTTCTGCCACCTACCTCAATAAACCACACCCTACATCTTCTTCTTTCCACCTGATGAGCACAAAAAACAAAACTATTGTCCCATATTGCCCTAGGTACTAAGCCAGAAAAAATAACCTTGACATTTGGAATTATTTTCATTACTGCCTGAACCAAATATTCAAAACCTGCCAACAAAGTAGGGGCGCTGACATACCCCAAATACAAAGCACCACAGTGTAAAACAACTACATGTGCAATGTTTACCCTGCCCATATCTCCACAAACGTGACCAGTTCCCTCCACATTAAAACCAGGCATAGTGCTCCACACCACCTCCACTCCTTTAACATCAAAATTGTTGCGACATTCCTACATTTAGCATACCACTCCAAACCATGCACAAACATATCTCCAGCGATCAACACCCTGATTTCTCCACCTCCACCATCTTCACTACATACAGCCTCTTTCAACACAAACCACAACCTCAACATCTGATTGGTTCATCCCTACAGTCCCCTTTAAATGCTGCATTTGCTGAGAAACCCCAGCTGTCGCACACTCTGCCCACGGACACCCACGATGTTCGAGGAGCGCGTAACACTGGGGCAGCCCTTCTACCCTTTCCACTTCACTCTCTGCACCATTTCCTCATTGGCTACTGTTAAACAGTCACACAATCATCCACCAATCACATCCAAGAACTCTACATCTTACTCTGTCATCACACATCAGCACTTTAGATGTACTATTGATCACTCTCAGTACAATTCCGCTGTCACTGCGACAGACCTACAGAAATAACTACGATAAAATTGGCCAATATTTCTACTTGCAGATTCATGCACGAACACAGACTACAGACAGGCATGAATATTTTCTACACAGTACATGTACAGCTCTTCTAAGAATCCATATAAACAGAGTAACTTCCGGTTACCCTGTATAAACTGTAAAATGACCTTAATTCATTTATCCCATCTGGTATGATGAAGTATCAATTGCAAACCTGTCTCCTCTCCAAATGTTTGTTTACTCACACAGCTATCTAAAACAATTTTTATTTCATATTAAAAGATGGGAGAAATAACAGTATAATTATGAAAAAGACTGCCCAGTGTTTTATAAAATTACCCGCAGCCAGGATGAGTTCATTAAAGCACACACACAGACAATATAATTACAAAAGCTCCCAGCAAAAAACACCACCACTGCCTATATATATGATATCTTACTCCTTTATTTCCCACCAGGGGCGTTGCTAGGGGGGGCTAAGGGGGCTATAGCCCCTGATCTTTTGGTTGTAGCCCCTGATAGAATCTCAGGAGCTACAGCCAAAAGACTAGCTAGCCCCTAGTTCCAACAGTTCCAACATTAGCTTAGCCCCGGGTCTTTTCCAGACCTAGCAACTCCCCTGTTTCCCACACCTTCACATATGCATACATTGCATGCTTCTCTGTACAATCTCTGCCGTTTACCCTGTAAAAATAGCAAAAAATGCATATGATTATTTCTTCCACCTCTTACCATCCAATAACATAACATTAAAAAAACAAGTGTGCTCTATACATTTACTATTATACTCATTTGTAAAACATATTCAACTAATAGATTCTAAATAAAATATACAAGATGCACATCGACAAAGGAAAGTGCATAGGCATACTATGCTCAGTAGTAAGAAAACACGACTACTACAAAAACAAAATAAAAACAATGTCTACATTAACAAAAGTGCTATAAACACACATATTCACTAACTTCTTTCTTTTACAATTGCAGTGAAGACCACTCTCCTGAAAAGCAGCAGCGTCTAAAGTAAGAACAGCGACTTCGAAGAAACCTACTCTTTCCATACAAAAAAGTAAGTACAATACTTACATAATTTTCTGTTACTCAAACACACTAGCATTTTACTGTTGTAGAACAAAGAAGTGTATTAACCCTTTCCCATTAGATGTATTATTACTGCTTCCCCTTACCTGTAGCATACTTTATATTTTCATCTCAAGCCCAGTATACTAACACACAAATACAAGAATAACCTTCCCAACTTAATATAGCTAGCCCCTTGCACAATCACGCACCTCCACAAACATCCTTACCATCATACTCAGACACTCATGCATAAAGCCCGCATACACTGCACAACAACCCAACCCACACTTTCTTTTTTTCTCCAACAAACCCCAAAGAATGCATACCAAAAAGCAACTCCATTGAAAGCAACGCAGAAGTAGAGCAAATCAAAATAAAAGTGTGCAAAATAATCATCCATCTCTACCAGATTTTGTACCAAAAGTTCAAACAAAACAGCTAATACAGTCATTGGGCCTCATTACGAGGAAGGCGGTCAGGGGTTAACAGGGCCAGTAGAGCTGCCGGCCCTGCTAACCCCCTACCGCCTCATTACGAGGTCCTCTCACGGGACCCGCTAAGGACGGCTGGTTTTACCAGACATCCTTAGCGGGTCCCGCGAGCGGTCCAGCATGCTAACAACAGGCCCGTCATTAACTGGCCCATTGTTAGCATGCTCCCCATTCCCATTGAGCCCTATGGGGGCTCAAATGGGAATGGGGATGGACTGGGTCGGGGTTCCTTGAATGGGAATATACCGGGCCCTCCAAGGTCGGAATGGCCCGGTATTTCCCCATTCAGGGAACCCGGACCCAGTACCCGGAATGGGGGTAGCCATGCTGCAAAAAGCGGCATGGTTACCTCCTTCCTCGTAATGAGGCCCATTACGTGAATCAACACAAGCTTCCGCTACAGAAACTTTCCCTCCTCAATCAAAATGTAAAATGAAACAAAAAGTGATTAACAAGACTTCACTTACCACTACAACTAACGCTGCACCTTTTAGTCTTGATATAGTAGCAACTAACCATACCAAAAAAAATATTTTACAAAAAATATTCTGCCACAGACTCCTTCTGAACCTTATAAAAACAGGAGAGAAATCATTGACAACCCTTAAAACCTACCATAGAAAAGTAATTCTAAAATCTCTCATAAACAGTGAAATCATTCTGAAAAGGAAGTTATTTATATTACTTTAAACAGAATGAAACCACTAACAAAACTAACTACTAAATTACAAAAACACTTCTGAATAAACTGAATATCAACAAAAATAACTCCTTAACCATCTGTGGAGGTGAATGGAGTCACACCACGACTACAGAACCATATTTTCATAAAGAAGCAAATAAACAAAAGCAAACAAACACAACTGCCATACATGACGGTGGACGAGGGCATGAAAAACATAATAACACCATTATGAAACAAGAAACTCTGCTCTCAAAAATATCCCCCAAAAACTCAGTATCAACTCTCCATTCTAATAAACCAAAATGTCCAGTCTCCAAATGGCCGTACACATCAACGTGTAACATTGCAAAAAAATCTTTCAAATCTTTACGCCACTTCCTCAATCAGTATGTAAAAAGCAAAGACAAAATCAAAATGAAACTACTACAGATTATGGATGCCTGCCCAGTGCGCAAATTCACGGGACTACAAGCAAATTCATTAGCCTGCATTTCAGGACCTATTTGCAAAACCACCTTCCATCATATCAAAATGATATCAACACATCATGCAACTAAAAAAATCTGGTCCATAAACTCTACTATGCTAAAAGTCCTGCTTTGCACTAGTCAATTTAAATAACAATCATCTACATAGTACAGTCAAACAACTACTCGAAGAAATAGAGCAAATCCAGAGAAAATATTTTGGAAGTGAAAGCCACTTACAAAATGCATTAGCTTTACCACAAACTACCAACTACCATACAAATAGCAACCTTATATTAAACACATACAAAAAAGAAACAATAAAGTTTAAAAGTACCTCTGCTGAAGTACCAAACCATGTGTGTGTGTTGCATAACACACCTATAATACCAAACATTTTGACTATGGTATATGGGTTCCTTATAGGGGATATTAATTACAATCAATCCTCTGCTACCAACCCAAATCCAACATCATACTAAAGTGAAATAGCCAGCAGTGCATTGATTATATCCACGGACAACCGCTGCGACCGCAGACATGGCGAACACATCAGGGGCACCTGCCACCTAAACAAATACAGTGTTTGACCCATCTCTTACTCCCCAACCCTCCCCAAGCACTTCTGCACACCAACCACATTCCTCAAGATTGCATTTTGCCTCTGTTTGCCACAGCGTTGTCAGTACGC
The DNA here is from genome assembly GCF_040938575.1 of Ambystoma mexicanum. Lineage (NCBI taxonomy): Eukaryota > Metazoa > Chordata > Amphibia > Caudata > Ambystomatidae > Ambystoma > Ambystoma mexicanum. Next base: position 440,350,772 of record NC_090927.1, on the reverse strand, counting down.
CTTCAACAAAAACAGCAAAATTACCTCTCTCTAAATTAGTGAAAGGCATTCGTGGCAAAGTAGTTTATTTACCATTAGATCTAAAAGAAAATGTACACAATCATACACCACAATCCAAAATATTTACTTCCAAAGGAATCTTATAACGCAGTCCTATTACAAACTCTACAATCTTAACTGCATAGTCTAGCCAAAATTCACATACAAACTCTACAAATGAAACAGTACACAAACTTTTGCGTTCTGGATATTTGATGGGTGTTTGATTCTATGGGTGTGTTATGCTGCGGTGGTTGTGTCCAGGGCGTACAGTCTTGGGTGCATGGCCTACGGCCTTCGGCCATGCACCTGAGACTCTACTCTAGGACCTGGCCACAACTACTGCAGCTTAACACACCTATAATACCAAACATTTTGACTGTTGTATGTAGGCTGCTTAAAGGTGATATTAATTACAATCAATCATCTACTAACAACCCAAAACCAACATCATACTAAAGTAAAATAGCCAGTAGTGCATTGATTATATCCGCGGACAACCGCTACTGCCGCAGACATGGCGAACAAATCAGGGGCATCTGCCACCTAAACAAATACAGTATTTGACCCATCTCTTACTCCCCAACCCTCCCCAAGCACTTCTGCACACCAACACACTCCCCATAATTGCATTTTGCCTCTGTCCGCCGCCACGCTGTCGGCGGATCCAAGATGGCGGGCGCATTGAAACAATGTGACACACCTCACGCCTCACCCCAGCCAATCAGAGAACACGTTGCCTGTCCGCAGACATGACGCAAGCCGACTAGCCAATCGGTGTCCTGTCCGCGGAGCGAACAGGGAAGTGTGTCCACGGAGCGGACATCGATATCACAAATTTTTTGCCTTACGTTTTGGCCGTTCAGAAAAAAATGATTAGATGACTTTACACCAAATTAACAAAAGCACGCTTTTGGGACTAAGCTGCCGCTCCTGCTGCAAATTTGGTGGAAATCCATCCAGCGGTTTGAGCTGTAGGCGTGTGCAAACTTTTTTCCCATTATGTCTATGGGAAAAAAAGAAATTTTGGGACCCCCCCTATAACTTTGCCCCCCCTGAATCAAACCTCACTAAAATTTGCAAAACAATTCAGAGTGGGCCATATACTTTTTATTGCAAAGTTTGGTGAGGATTCGTCCAGGGGGAGCAAAGTAATAAGCCGCCCAAAAAGTGCTCTTTCTATGGGATTAGCGACTTAACCAAAACTACACAGCCACTACTGTGGCTGTGTAATATATATATGTATATACATATAGTTGCTGATGTTACTAGTTTTATTGTCATTGGTGAGGGTGAGTTAAGATTCCAACAAGGTTTTTTAATGTTTAGCATTACATAATAGGTTACACATTAACATTGTCAGTAATTCCCAATATTTATAGTTTTAAGCTTTTATAGGTAGTAACCTTAACTTTTCCAAATTTGTATAGCGCACCGAACTCTGAGGCATCTGGGTTTATATGTATATATATATATATATATATATATATATATATAAAATAATACATATATATATTAGGAAAGTTCATTTGAGTCAAGTCACACATTCCACAACGCCACCTAGTACCCATCGCAGGAAGTTCACCTGCAGTGCTGAGCCATTGTAAACACACTGCAGCCCCACTGGCGAGTCACTATAGGGAATTTCAACACTCCTCAAACAATCTACTTTTGTGGATTCTGGATACGTGGGGGTAAAGACAATTGACAGTGTTTGCTTTATGGCTTATTAAAGGCTATCAAAGGTATATAAGGCATTAGCAGTAATATCTGCACAACATTTCTCTGTTTTACCCTGTTGTTGTTTTAACATATTTCTAATAATGGGTCATGGGAGAAAACTGAGGTAGATTGAAAAAGAAGATTGTAAGTGTTAGCACATTTTTAGAAATAAAACATTTGTCACTGAAACGTGCCAGATCAGGAATTAATCAGAACCAATCGAGACAACCCTGCAAAAGATAGTTTTTATGTTACCAACACGTTGGCAGACCCCAACCTCGTAAAATAGAGTCCATGACATTGATGTCTTCACTTTAGGCAGACTCTAACCTATGCGAGCAAACTTTTGAATATGAAATTCTCTAAATCACGAGACCGACACTGAGTGTCAACCACAGATTAAGTCTTTTATTTACGTATTTGTTTTATACACTCACAAAAAGTATTTTCTTTCACTGTGTTTTTTTTGTGTTTCACTTTGTGGATACCTTATCCATTTCTATGCAATACTATGATTTTATTCAACACATTGCGCTAAAAAAATCTTGCTAAGGAAACCTATATACTGTATATATACATTAACTGTTGTTGAATCATAATTTTCTTGCTATATGTTGTAAACCTTACATACACTATTTGTTTTAATTTTTTGACCAAAATAAATAACAGTCCTCTTTTTTCTCTTTGCACTAATTACTTTCTTCACAATATCCGTTCTTTAGATCACCATACCTGGAGTACTCTACGGGATATCTGGCTGGGATACCTGTACACATGAATTCTAATTCACAAATAAGCTAATATGAATAAGGCCCCACAGTGTAATTAATATTTGTAAATGTTATATTTAATCCTGAGACTTCTATGTTTTACATATACAGCATAGAGTCCCGAAGTGGTCGTGGCACCTGTTTGGTATATTATGCCTACTGTGGTGAATGTTTTTTCCACCAAAGGAGAGCTGTGCATATGTGAAGTTTGTGACTTTACAGTGATTTTTGTTCCACTTGCTTTGTATCTTAACAGCATTAGTATAACATACTGGCCATATTTTTCTATTGTTATTCCTGATAGAATGTTTGAATTGCATAATCACAATTTGGTATGGATACATACACATATTCATTGGGAACATGCTATTGTGAAACATGGTTGCAGAGACTGCATGTATGTTTCTATGTGTATTTTATATGTAGATTTCATTAACAGGGATATTTTATTTTGCCGATTTTAAGAGTACATGACTGAAGTACTGATTGATTGAACGAATGATTGAAAATGTTAATTTATAATTCAGTCATACAGTATACAATAACGGGTCAATTACATGAAGGCACTAAAAGGGGGGGCGGAAGTGATCACCAACAGTAAACAATCACCTATTTGTAACCATGGGGCCTGAGATTAACCATTCCACCAGTGTGTATGTTTCATAAGGAGAGGAGAGGACCATGCTGTCAATGATGGCTCGGTGTCTGTGTTGTCTCAGGGTTTTGATTCCTGCTGTGGTGTATTTCTTGCATGCTATTCTATTGCTGACTGGGGCACCTGACTGACATCGAGACATATATTAACTGCATGCAAAGTGCCAGTACTGCATTGAGGCCTGGTGTCCCTCTTGCAAAAGTTGGACATGCACATTTGCTATGGGTGACTTCTATCTACCTGGAATCTAAGGCTAACGGATCCTAACGATTAGGGTGTCATGCTGACGGGGCTGTTTTTGCATAGCAGCTTGTGAGGCCAACTTAATCAGATCTGGATACAGTGAAATCTCCCGACTTAAGTCTATTCACAGCATACACTCTATGGGGCAACCCTTAAACATCCACGATGGGTTTCCCAGAGTCGGAGGGTCACTTTATGATAAAATAAAATGAATGTGCTCCAAGCCAGGTGCAATTTTATGAAAACAAATTACATTGGCCCTGTTGATCATACTGTAGTACTTCACCATTTTAAGTAATGTTTATTTTTTTGGTTTGTTTCCGACTCACCGAAAACCCGACAGGCATCAGGGTGCAACAAAAACACACAAGACGAACATAAGCATAAGACAACCTAGGAGCAGGACCAGAAGGAAAACAAGGGATTTAGTCAGATAATATTGTTTTTGGTTGTTTGTGAAATATTAGTAGATTTTGTTCCAGTCGCAGTGCTGGGGAAAGGGGCTTCCAGGCTTTAGCAGCAAGGAAAGGGAAATATCTTCCATTTCCCCTAGCGCGGTTTGGCTTAATGGAGACCAGAAGCTTAGCATTGCTGGGTCACAGCAGCCTTTGTGGTCATTTATCAGTCTTTCCTTCAGGTATGAAGGAGCTGTACACTTGTGTGCCCGAATGAGTGTCTTGAAATGTACCAATGGAGTTTTTTCTGTTGTTTGGAGATGTGTTCGCCATGGGTCACGTTTTTGATTATGCGAATCGCATTTTTCTGGAATGTCAGAAGTTTGACCAGATTTCCTTTGGTAGCTTCCCCTAGAAAACACATTACAGTAGTCAAGTCGAGAGAGGATTGTTGCTCTGGCCAAGATATGGCAATTCTACTCAGAGATAAAAGGTTTAACTTGCCTGAGCAACTTCAGATGGTATTGTGAGGACTTTACTAAGTTATTAACCTGTGGATCAGAGCTCAATGAAGAATCCAAATATTTGCCGAGGGTTGTAACCTTACTCTGTGTCAGGATGGTGCAGCTGTCAATAACAAAATTCGCGTAGTGAGGATCTAATCTGGATCTGACACAGGGTGGGCCAAAAAGTAAAAACTTGGTTTGGGAATTATTTAAGCACATTTGGTGCATAGTCATCCAGTGCATTACTTTTTTGATAGACAGTGTTACGTTTGATGGAGTTTATATCATAATCGCTATCCAAATTAAGTAATAGTTGTGTGTCATTTGCATAGTTTGAAAATTGAGAGCTGATGTCAGCTAGAAGGTCACACAAAGGTGTTATGCACACATTAAAAAGTGCTGGTGAAAGACAGGCTCCCTGGGGCAATCAGCAACAGATGGTGGCAGGATCAGAGCAAGAGTCGCCCCAGTGTACTGTCGAGATGCTATGAGATAAAAAGGAATGAATCCATGCTACAGCTTGGCAAGAGCATCTGACAACCCTTTCTAGAGTAGGAAGAAGGAAGTCAGGGTCTAGCAGATCAAACGATGCTGATAGTTTCAACAGCAGCAAGAGTCTGCACCTACTATTATCAACCATTTCAAGCATATTGGTCTGAAGGGGACTCTCAGTGTTGTGATGAGCCCTAAAGCTAGATTGCATGGGATGCAAAATAGCATTTTGGTCCAGAAAACATTAAAACTGCCTAGTAGCCATTTTGTCCACTATCCTCACGAGGAAGAAAGAGTTGGTAATAGGTCTGAGATTGGCCGTGTCTTCTGAACTAAGCGCTGCTTTCGTGACAAGGGGTGTGACAGTCACTACTTTGATGCTGTCAGGGACAATGTTATACTGGAAGGAGGAGTTAACAAAAGTGAGGAATGGGTCGAAGAGTGTTTTGTTATCTAGAATGAATTAGGAGGGTAGGATATGCCTGCAGTGGAGGTGGGGCGCATATTCATAAGAGCTTTATCAATTCAGGAGAAGTTATAGCCCTGAAGGAGAAGGCCTGATGTTCCACTACTTGCTTTTGTCCCTCTGGTCCAGAAGGGTTCCAAGTGGTACACACTGAGGAGGCTTTTGGTTTGGCATGGGCATTGACCTTTATCTTGTCCCGTGCAGCCAGGATTTTGTTAGCGAATTCTCATTGTACCCTCGAGCAATCTTCCTTTGTTGGCACAAATGTTTGAGATTGGACTTTTGGTTTTTCCAAAATTTTCAAGATTTTGAAGAGTTGTTTGTGTCCATTTTTAGCTTTCGTCATTTCTACATCCAATAGTTGGAGGCGGAACGGTGAGTAGATCAGAGAAGCTTGACAGATAGCTTAAATAAAGCTTTACTTACACAATTGTAGCGACTAAGAGTGGAGGTGCAGCACTCATGGAAAGAGCCTAGTGAGCGGCACAGCGCATACAGCGAGGACCAGCACAGATTGGCTTGTCCCTGATGCGCCAGCGCTGATTTGCCTGAAGGACGGGAAATAGCGCAATCGACTAGACAACTGAAGGAGGTTGTAGTTTTTCATGCATCAGTCAAGATGCAAGAAATTCATATCTGGGCAGTTTTTAAACAAAGTGAATAAGGGCAATACAATACGGCACAAGTGCAGTAAATGGTACAATATGGAAGGTAGATGTTAAGGCTAAAAATGAATTCCTAAAATCACGTTTTCTAAGCACGTAATAAAAACACAGCTAATCAATACAAAGCTAAGAGTTCATAGTAACAAAGTATTCAATAATGATCGCCGCAAGGCAGGCAATCTTATTACCGGCACAGATCGGCTTGCGCCTGACGCGATCGCGCAGACGTGCCTGAAGGAGGGGAAATAGCATGATGAACTACACAACTCAAGGGAATTGTAGTTTTTCGTGCAAATCAGGCAAGATGCAAAAAATTCAAGTCTATGTAGTTTTTTAAACAACGTGAATAACGGCAATACACTCACTTCAATACGATCTCTGCTGTGAAAAGGGAAGTCCTTCCTTCTTTGTTCAAGTACATCAAGTGTGGTGCCCTCCGAATCTTGCATGGACAAAAGACAGGATAGTGGTCCACAGATTAAGTGGCACAGATTCCTAGTTGTCTGACTCACAAAAGATGACAATTTAAACCATTATGGGCACTATTCAAATGTAACCAAATGCAATTACAATGGCCTAGTCATTCTCCTAGGTCAATGGGTATGAAAGACATATCTTCCAGGGGGAATCTCACAGATGTTTTAAATATTATGACCTCTAATTTTAGATTATGCTATGACAGTAAGATCTGCTGAGCTGGCTAACTTTCAGACTGCCCTTTGTGTTTTGAGAACAGGGATTGGTGGAGTTGTACTCAGAAGGCCTTGCTGGCCATTGGGTCCATGAACTTACCAACTTCCACACATTAGATACCACATGCATGCATTCTGCTTGGCATCAGTATCTGGCAAGCCAGCAGCTGGTTAGGGCACTGAGCACCTAAAATAAAAGTATGCACACCTGAAAATGGCCATATGCAGACGCATAGTATAGTTTTGAGTGTTGATTTCCATTTGAATGTGTGATTGCACTAAGGAAACCCTTTAACATCATACAGATGTCTTTTGATACATCTACCCTTATTAAGTCAGTATTGTAGGGTGGGGGGAAAGTGTGGTGTGGAATTACAACCAGATGTGCCTGTCTGCAAGTTGGTTCCTCTCACAATAGGATGAAAAACCCAGAACTAGAGTCTTCCTTTGTTCATGGCTGTGAAGGCTTGTCACCTTCCCAGGTGGCATGGTGGAACCCCTGGTATCAAAGGAGAAGCTCTGCCAACAAGAGAAGGGCTGCACCAAGAGGGACTTACTGAAATCTCCTTTGATGTAGGACACCCAGGCGATGGGGAAAGCGTCAGAGTAGCAGAGGATTGTACACCACATTGGATTTTCCTAAGCCACTCATATTTCCTGTGCCCACTCCCTGCTTCCTGCAGGCAAAGCACGGTGGGACTCACTTCACCAGGCAAATACCCTGATCACAGCAGTCAGGAGTGGACCCCTACAGGAAGCTTGAAGTGGAAAATTTTCCGTGTCAGAGTGACTATATAAAGAGATGTGACCACCCCTTTAATTGCATCATCTTTGTAATGCAGAAGAAAAAGGATTTCACTGAAGCTCTATCAGGGTACGGTCTAAGCAAAATCCTCTACCATAGAGCTGAAGGAACATGTGGGGTGAACTTTTGTTGGACAAAGACCCAGGTCCCTGTTCACTGGGCGTGGCAGCCCCTGCAAGTGCTCTCTGAAGACCTTCCTGACAGTGAAGGGCAGATGAGGGACTCACCTTATCCGTTGAGGTTCTGGACTGGGTCTAACAGCATCACAGGGAAATAGGAACAGCTTTGGGCCCTGGCTCCGATTACAAACCACCTGTGAGGAAGACCCACCTGTACATTGCCTGCCTGTCCAAAGCTTCTTTGTGCCAAGTGCTGGTGCCTCCGGTTGAAAGACCCTGCGTGTTGGACCCTATCAACCCGCTCACAGAGCTGACACTCAATTGCTACCTTAGAAATGTTTTCAGACTACAGGGTTAATGCTGTTGAACCTCAGGAAGACGTCTGAAAGGTATTTGAAGTGGGTCTACCCCAGGCCTATCATTATAGGCCTTAGTGACAATTAGGACCCCATTCTCTACCATTTCCCAGACATGTACATTCAACGTGAGCATTTCTGATGACATTTTTGCCTGAGCCCCCTTGTATTCCAAAGTCTGACTTTCTGTGCCTTCTCTTGTGGGATATTAGTGTTTTTATTAGTTGTTTGTATTTTTTGTTTAATTAAAGACTCCTATTTATGTACATAACCTTGTTTGGACATTCATTATTTTAGTATCACAGTACTATCTTTGTTTGGATGTGTCTATGGTAACTCACACCCACCCTTGAACAGTATTCCTTCTCTCAGCCCATGCTACCTTAAATAGATGAAGGAGGTGAAATATTCATGTTGTACTTGATTACCTTCATGATGGAGGTCACTTCTGGGTAAGTACTGCGTGAGGCTGTGAATGAGTTCCATTCACTACGCCTCCCTGTACTCCGGGCCATGTGTGTTCTTCTTCCTTGGAATCAAGGGGCACAGGGTTGGAAGGAAGGATCAGGCTTACCGGGGTGCTAATGTCCAGTCACACAAGGAAGCAGTATTGTGGGGGAAGCTGTCATGGGAAATGCTCTCAGGGGATAGGTGTCAGGGGATATCAGCAGTCAGGTCGGTGGGCAGGGTGTCAATGGGAGAATGAGGGGTCTGGGATGATTGCTAAACATGTATTCAAGGCAGCAGTCTGAAGAGCTGCCTTCGATACCTTTATGGAATGCTGGGGTATATTTTCATGGGCATTTTATGCTGGGATCCTTTCTCAATGATATATTGCGCATCTAATGTAGAATGTGCCTCATGTTGTAGCTTGAGATTGTTATCATGATGAAAGAAAACAGTAGCTTTAATTCTCAGCAGGATGAATAGGCAACGTATATTCATAGAGATTTCTTGCAAGAAATCAGACAGCATTCCATCCTAATCCCAACACCTACCTAACACGCTCTGCCCCACAGCTCTGCTTTTCTGATACCTCTCAAGGTGTGGACAGCAAATCTTCGAAAAGGTAGGCCTTCCAGCATGCAATTCCTGCTTACCATATAACAGAAAAACTCATTATGTTGTTACGAAAGTCTGTTCTCTCTTTCCACAGCTCTCCAGTATCAAGTGGCAATCAGCTTCTGGGTCATGAGGACCAATGTGATGCTTTCCGTTCCATCCTCCTAAGGTGAGGGGCGTAGGTTCTCCACTCCCTGAAACACATCTTGCCCTCAATGTGAAGCTTGTTGTTCTTTCCAGTTTAAACCGGCACAGACCACAAAATGGCAGGCCGATGGCCTTCACCCACTAACCATGCGCTCCTGAGCTCAGCAACTCCTGGGGTATGCATGCCCAGTTCTTATTATCACGCACAAGCATTAGCATCAGTAAACGCAATAGAAAAGCCTCAGCAGAGCCAGCTGTGACTTAAAGAAAAAGAAACAATAGGGCTAGTGGCATGTGGGTGTGGCGAAGGCATTAAAAGTGTAAAGAAAGTTTCATATATAAAAGACCTTGGATACCATTGCCACTATTGCCATCACCCTCCCCACACCTGATTCTCTACTCATGCCATAACTTCTAAGGTGGGGGTCCGCACGTTCACAAGATGTACAACCAGCTCCCTGTGTTCCTTTTCTACTGTCTTTCCTAACAGATGTGCATTGGTCATTAGGAATAACAAATATCACTCCTGAGGCTTTGGCGTTCATGAACACCGGCCAAGGATAGCTCTGCCGGTACACTGCTTTTTTAAAGGTGCCAGGAACGCCTTCTTCCTAATATGAAAACATCCCTGCACTTCCAGAACTGAGCTCTATCACCGAGATTTTTGGCAGGTTCTGCCCGATGTTCTTTTTCCTACTCCATGGTGTCATCGACTGGCTTTGTGTGCGCTTCTTGCATCTCCATTCCATCCCTGAGAATGTATGCAGGATAGTGTTGCACAGTGACAGTGCCTCCATGAACATAAGGTCCAGCACTCGTAGGTGCAGCTGAGGTGTTGGTGCTAAAGAAAAGAAACATAGAGCGTGTTGTTCCCTTTAACAGTGTCAAACCGTTCCAAAGCCAAGAGAACATTAATGACATCCTTGCAAATGGGAAAAGCACACAATGCAAAATGCAAAATGTAACAGCTTTATCGCAGCTGGTGGCACTTTATAACCAGTCATTTTCTGACTATTCAGCTGCCATTGTATGCCAACATTCAAATGTCCTTTCCAGAGTGTGCCCTCAAGGGTCTGCCATTTCCTCCCAAACTCATTTTCTCTATTACCTTTTCTTGACCTTATCTCAGCAGGAGCCCTTCCTTTGGCTTTCGCTTGCACTGCAATGAGTTGAGGTTCGTTCCCAAGATCCACACAGTATTCTCCTCAACTATAGTGTCTTCACTGCCAACAATAGGATTTGCCTGGATAATATCTTTTGTGTCTTGTTTTGTTAGATACTCCTTTAACACTACAGAGGCAGCACACTTAAGTGAATACACTCATCACCAGAGGACTATCTTTCGCCTCAGTCCCATTTTGCGATTTCCAGAGAGAAGACTGCCCATTGACGCAAACCTGCAGCATTAATATTTGCATCGGTTTGCCCTACTGATTTCTTTGAAGAAAAGGAAGAGTCTATAGTTCCAAGCAAATCTCTTGCTGAATGCTCTTTGCTTTTCTTTTCATGTTTCGCTATGTAGACTAGTTGCTATACTAATAATAGGTAGTGAACAATTAAAAGCAAACTAATACAGGTTTTTTCTCCACTTACTGTTTTTAATCATATTGTAATAAAATGTTAAAATCATCAAATTACACCAGGTAGATACACAATCTTGGGAAAAAGAACCAGATGTTTCTGCTAGCCCCTAAAGATTCAAAGGCTACAGTGCATATATGTCAAATAATGCAGGATCTAGAAGAACGCATGCCGTGGAGTAACATACTTTGCAGCACAAGCTATCTGATAGAATCTCTGTACAGGGTTGTGCCGGTGTTCCATTTCCAGAAGGAAACTGCAATATGATATGATATGATATGGCATTTATAACACGCCTATACACAAGTATTTCAAGGCGCAACGAGGCAAGGGAGGGGCAACAGAGGGAAGACAGACAGCGGACTTACTAGGCCAGGTGAACATTGAGATTGCGCAAGTGCAGGGGAAGGGGAAAAGTGCAGAGGGGAGGAGGAAGAGGGCACTGCAGTACATGGGATCCATAAACAAAAGCAACAAGTAAAAGCATCCAAAAGCATTGAACAAGGTCAATACAGGGCTGTTGGGTGAGCTAAAATAAATACATAAATTACTTTTGCAGTAACATGGAGCCCAAGACACAAATCAATATGGTGCCATTGATAAAGATTTCAGTTAATCCCCTGGCCAGTTTATATTATTCACTGAAAGCCTTTCAAACAGCCCCAGGCCAAACCCTGGAGACTACTCCACTCCTATGTAAATAAATGGACTTGCCTGTGAGCGCTGTTTTGTTCTTTTCCTGGTAAGGATCCAGGGAAATCACTCACTGCGGACACAACAGGCCCTAGCAGGGTCGCACAGGCTCTGTACTGAGGAAAATGCGTGCAAGTCACGTCTCAATCACAGGTAGTGGCCCCGCCACCTCTAATCATAGCAGCACCTGATGGACTACCGCCTTAGCATTGACCCTGAATTCTAAAATAGGGGTCAAAGCAAATCAAAGCAAATAAAAGCAGGACAGGTGAGGATAAGGAAAGGCAGAATTCAGGGGCAATCCCCTGCACATCTATAGGTAGCTGCAGCAACCACATTTTTCACAGCCTGCACGGACTGCCAGTGACTGCACTTTGTGCCACTTCAGCACCTACACCACTAGATAGGATCTAATTGATGTCTGATGTATGCCTTCTGTGTGTGGGATTTGTCTTCCAGTGCCTCACAGGTTCTAGTGCTAGCAGTCTAGTAAATATGTAAATTTGCAAATACTGGCCTCTGGCTGCCAATGTTAAAAAATATTGTTATATCCTCCAATCCCTGTCTCTGATATATTACAGGGCCTGTGGTAGCGGCCCTGTAGTTATGGTTAAGTTTCTTAACTCATAGAACAAGCACTTTTGGGTGGCTTATAACTTTGCCCACCCTGGACAAATCCTCACCAAACTTTGCACAAAAAGTATATGCCCCACTCCCTCCCAGAATGGTCTTGTGATGTTTGGTGTGGTTTCGTCCAGGGGGCAAGGTTATAGGGGGACCAAATATCTGGAAATACTCATAGGCGCAATGGAAAAAAAATGTTGCTCGCACCTACAGCCCAAACCGCTGGATGGATTTTTACCAAATTTGCACCAGGAGTGGCAGTTTGGACCCGAAAAAGTGTGCTTTTGTAAACTTGGTTTAAATCCAGCCAGTACTTTTTTTTTAAATGAACAAAAAGAAGGTAAAAAAATGTGTTTTGTACGGGTCTGGTCTGCGGATTCATTTCCTGATTCGGAGTCCGTGGACTTCACTGGGCCAATGAGAGAGCAGCGTAATATTTGCAGGCACAATATGTGCTTGCTGATTGGTTAATTAAAAACGTGAGGTGCATCAAAACTTTTGAAACAAATGCCATGTTGGATTCGAGAACAGCAGGTAATCCGTGGACATCATGGTAAAAAAATATTAAATAACACAACATTGTACTTGTCAAACTAATGAAACTATCTCTGGGGAGGTGAGGAGTGATGAGGATGGGATGGGACATGGCCATAAAAAACCCAAAATCGGTTGTTTTTTCATCTGCAATGTCCACAAACATCCAAAATGTTCAGGGACGGTACGGTGATGTTCACTAATATCTCTGATGTTCAGTGACATCCATGCATATTTATGCATTACAGGTCGGTGAAAAGCAGTTTTTAGATGGCTTGTAATTTTAGCACCACTAAATTATACTGTCTGAAATGCTACAATATGATTTTAGACCTGACCCTGAATGGTTCTGCAAAGCCTGGTGCTGTTTTGCTAAGAGGGAGCAAAATTAGAGGGGGGTCCCAAAATATTTGAAAGGCTTATAAATTTGGTGCCGTTTGACGAATGTGCACAAACGTTTGCAAAACGATTTTAGACCCAGATTTGAATGGCTTTGCAAAGTCTGGTGGGATTTTGTCAAGAGGGGGCAAAATTAGAGGGGGGTCTCAACATTTTTAGATGGCTTATAGCTTTGTTGCTGTTTGATGAATATGCACAACGTTTTCAGAAAGTTATAGACCCAACCTTGATTGTTGTTGTCAGTTATATGACTTTTGTTTGTATGTGCATTTTGACACTTTTCAAAAAATAAAACATGACCAATTTACCACAAACTCATGCAAGGAGTATTGGCAAGGACCTGAAATCATGGTTTTGCAAATGTGTCCATGTTTTGTTTTTGAAAAGTGTCATAATGTAGGTACAAAAAATAGTAATATACCTTTGGTGACAGAGGTATAGCCTGTGGCCATGGGCAGTGGCCAGATTATCCGGGTCAGCCATGAACCAGACAATCTGGGTACTGGCCATGACCACGAGGGACCGGCAGTGGGGTTAAAGTGGCCATGGCCACCAGCGACCGGCTATGTGGTAAGGTTTTTCGAGATCTAGATAGGTTTGAATGGGAAAGAAATTCTGCTTGTGGCTACAGCCTGAAGTGCTGGACAGGATTGCAGTAAACATTTGCGAGGTGGATCAGCAGATGTTGGCTGAATGTTTTGAAGGTCAAATCCTTTGTGGTTCAGAAGGAGCATACTTTTTGTATAAACTAGATATGAATTTAAACTTTAGTTTTAAACTTATGATTTGTTATGTGTTCAGTTCTGTTCCCCTTTTCTTAGAGGTATGTTGACACTGGGTCTTTATTACACATAGATCATTTATATATTGTGGTTTGGGTTCAGTTGTATGTGTAGATGTGTGTGTACTTGTGTGTTTGCAACATTGTCTAGAGTGATGCTACTGTAGTGGGTGTACTGTTGGTACACCCGTGCATTTGTGTGCAGGCTTACTCCATTTGCCTTCAATGTCTGGAAGATCTAGGCCCGTGTTGGATATGTGAGGGTCTTCCTTCTTGATATGTCCGTCAATACTCTATATGCTCTGTATATTTTCCACAGAATGCCGCTTTGAACTATTTCCCTTTTGGAATGCTGTAAGGTCAAGCACTAACATTATGGCAGAGCATTATGGAATTCATACCCAACTGCTTTGACATCACTGCAGGAGGAAACAGCATTTTCTCACAAAGGAGTTTTTTTTATTTCTTTTTTGAGTTGGTGTGGGGTGAAGGCAGAGAGTTATTTTTCATGTTGTCTATAGTCCCTCATGCCTCCACTCTACCCCCCTGGCAATGTTGGACCATAAAGGGCAGAGGCTGAAAAGGGACACATGTGGTCCATTAACGATATAAAATTGTTTATAAGTAGCTTTCAATTATGGGATGCACTTCACCTCAGGGTTCCAAATGACATCAAAGGCAACTTCATACTCGCCCTTGTCGGATCTGGTAGAATTCACTGTGGCACACCCTCTTTACTCTCTTTGATGCACTTAATGGATCTGTCACATCCTAAAATCCAAATAAAACTCTAGCTATACTGTGAACTGTGAAGCCCCCTACAAAATGCTGCAAAAGGAAATGCCCTACAACGGCTATTCACGAAATGCAGTGAAATGGTGCAGTGAGTTGGGCAGATACCCTCTCCTCTTCAATTTTCAACAAAAGCACTCTATCGCAAACCACCAACAGCACCCACCCACGTGCCTGACCTATTTGGGCTGCTGACTGGATCCTAACCAGCCACCTAAGTCCTAGACCGGGGAAAATGCACACATGCTTCTCCTAATCTAAAACTCTTAGAACCTCCAGCACATTGACTACGTTCACAGAGGGCATTCCAACCACAAAACGCATTGAGGCCATTCAAATGGGGAAAGAGCACTATATAAACAACCAAATAAAATACAGTACAATACAATCTATCAGATGCCACTCAGAACCCCTTGACATATATTCATGGATGTGATTACTAACCATTTGGAATTTAATCGCCCATTTTACAGTCATTGTGAAAACTGCAATTGACTGTGCATTGGGTAGACGAGATAACTTGCATGTCACACAGAAACATCACTGACTTCTAAGAGTCTTGGGAGGATAGCTCAGTGGCAACGTGCTTGCCTTGGAAGCAAGCCGACACGAAGCAACATAGGTTCAATTGGTCCGTCTTGAGCACAAGAGGGTCTTAGCTTATAAATAGAAAAATATAGAAATGGGAAATACAAAGTAATCCTATTTTGCTCCAAAGACCAACGGCATAAGAAACAGTGCATATAAATACAAAGGTATTATTCTCATACAATATGAACCTAGCAAAACTATTTGAAATGAATAATGTGAAGCCACTCTAGACATTAAATAAATGTATCAACTGGATACTTTATATCATTCCAGCCAAATATAATAACTTACACCATCATAATCCAAAGAGTGCTGCACCAGGCACCACCAGCGACAGGCAAATAGAACACGCAGGAGGTATCTGATTGCGAGCGGCCCCCGTAGGGACGCAGAGCTTCAGCAATTTACTGGCATCTTTGATGAAATTTTTAATGACATTGTCTGTGTTTGCAGGCTGGCGCTAGCACCATCTCCTCTGCAATTCCGATTACATCATTTACTGGCTGCAGCCTCCCATCCAGTCCCAGCTTTTCAGAGTTTCACATTTTCTCTTGCAGTCTGCAGTAGACAGTTGTACATGTTCTGTTTTACAGAGAGACTGACCGTGCAAGCTGTCGCTCGCTCGCCATCCAATTCAAATGTATTTATTTATTTCTATTTGTAGAGGGCGCTACAGCCCAGAAACATCGAGGCACTGTTACAGGTGATTGTAAGTAGGCTTGGTTCAGGGTCACATTGAAAGAGGCCCAACAGTAGGTTTCTTAGTTACACATTACAGTAGATAGTTACAACATTAGTGTGCAGAGAAATATCAGGTAAGTTCCATACCAGATTTTACCATCTAGAAGAAAGCAAACTAACAGTAAGGTAGCAGGTAAAGGCTCCAAAATCATACAAATAACCTGGTTTTGATTGCTTTGTGGAAGGCTGTGTACGAGTCAATCATCCTAATGTGGGATGCAAGGACATTCCAATGATAGGCAGCCAAGGATGGGAAACTGGTGCTGCCTGCATGAATTCTCCGGGTCCTATGCAAGGAGATCCTATTGGCGTAGGCCATCCTAGTAGGCCTAGATGAAGTAGGCTTTGCTATTCTTTGGATCAAGTAAGGGGGTGGCAGGTCATGGATGCATTTATGCATAAGGGCAAGGGTTTTAAAGACAATTCTCTCTTTAACTGGGAGCCAATGAACCTGCCTCCGAACCTCAGAGATGTGGTCCTTTTTAGAGATCCCGGTGGCGGCCCTAAGGACATCGTTTTGTACCAGTTGAGTTTGACAATATTCTTGCCAGAGGTCTCTATAAAAAGGGCGTTGCAGTAATCCAATCTTGACCCAATTATAGCCCTCGCAATGGTGAGGCAGTTCTGTTGAGATAGGAAGGGTCTGGCTCCATTAAGCAGTTTGGAGTAGTATGCGGAGGATGAGGCAATGGCATTCACCTGTCTGTTCATGGTAAGATTGGAATCAAGATAGATACCAAGAGTCTTGACAGCTTGAGACACCGAGATATTTTGTCAATGGTGAAGGATCTGTACTGTTTGTCAAGTTTACCAGGGTGACTGGAGATCCAATTAACAGAAGTTCAGTTTTTTCAGTGTTGAGGCACAGCCAGTTTTATGCCATCCAGAATTGGATCGTTGAATAAATGGAATTGAGAGTGTTCATGTCGAGCTTGTAGTCCCCTGAGAGGGGGATAAGCACCTGGGTGTCATCTGCATAGTTGGTGTATGAGATGCCCAGTGCCACCAGAAGGTTAAACAGAGGCCTTGTGAATAGGTTATGTAGGGTGGGCGCAATACACGAGCCCTGTGGGACTCTGTTTTTGAAATGACTTGGAGTGGCAGAGGCTGAGTCAGAGAAGACTTTCATAGCCCTTTCCTGTAAAAGAGAGGTGATCCAAGCACAAGCCTTGGGGGAGAATTTAGCCTCAGTGGAGAGAGGGTGGCGTAGTGTCTTGTGGTCCACCAAGTCAAATGCGGCGGATAAATCAAGGAACAGAAGGAGTGCTGGATTGCCTGCATCTCTAAGGTCATGCATTTGATTTTTCAGGTCTAATAGAGCTGTTTGGTGCCATGTCGTGGACGGAAGCCAGACTGCTGAAGGCCAAGGAGACTGTTGTCTTTGAGGAATTTTTGGACTTGCAGCTAGGCTGCTTTGTCTGGGATTTTTAATAGAAAAGGGACAGTAGTGATGGGTCGGTAATTCCCTGGGACCTTTGGGTCGAGGGAGGGTTTCTTAAGGAGAGGCCGTACCCAGGCTTCCTTAAGGCTGGTCGGGACATGGCCAGACTGGAAGGATGCATTAATAAAGGCAGTGAGGAAAGGGGCAAGGGTAGGGGTGCAGTCCTTGATGAGCTGAGCATGGCAGACATCCCCCTTGCAGTTGGATGGTTTAATAGTTTTGAGGGCAATGACTTCAGGTTCACCCATGTCCTTAAAATCAAAGGGCGGAGATTCATCAGCAGTGGTAGCTGGTGACTGATTACTGTGAAGGTTGGCTATTAGGTGAATAAGAGCCTGTTGATGAGCTAGGATTTTAGTTTGCAGGGTGTTTAGTTTATCCAGCATGGCAGAGTGAATGTTATTACACCAGTTTTCATCTTTACAGACAGTGGCAGGCATGGTGGCAGGGTTTTCTAGCTCTCTAAAAATGGCAAAAATGTCTTTCATCTCCGTGATTTAGAATTAGCTGTCCTTGTATTGAAAGAAGTGGCTTTGGCGTTGATTATAGCAGATTTGTATTCTTTAGAGATAGCCTTAAAGGCTAGCTTAGAGGTGTCATTGAGGTTTGCTTTCCATGTCGAGAGTACTCTCTTCTTGGAGCGAAGTTCAAGAAACTCCTGAGAGAACCATGCATTACAGTGCTTAGCTCTCTTGGCTTTCCTCATGGTGAGTGCAGCAATGGCCTTGACAGCTTGGGTGATGACCAATTTAAATGCACTTGCGAGAGTTTCAGGGTCCTTGGAAAAGGTTGACAGAAATGCAGGCATGTTAAGGTAAGGCGTGATCTTTTCCTTGGTTAGCTGACGGGCACTTCTCGTGAATGCGGCAGGCAGTGGGATCACCGGCTTGGGAAGCTCTTTAGATGTATTAAGGTCAAATTGAATGTAGTGGTGGTCAGACCATGTTATGGGGGTAATGTTGGTGACCCAAATAGGGCATTTGTGATGGCTGACCCAATACAGCGTGCAACCTTTAATGTGGGTCCATTCAGAGATTGCTTGAGAAAACCCTAAGGTGGATAGGGCTTTATTCAGGGCAGCCACATGGGCATCATTAGGGTCATTAAGACCTAAATTGAGATCTCCCAAGAGCATAAATTTATAACTTTTTTTCAAGATGTCAGAGAGAGAGAGGATCAAGGCTTCATGGAAGTCTGTTACTGAACCGGGATGTGGATAGACAATGTGGAGAGAGATGGTACAATTGGGGTTAAGACTTATTTTGAGCAAAAGGTAGTCAGAATTATGGCCAAGTTCTCTTTCAATCCTCCTGATTGAGATAGACTCTTTGGAGATGAGAGCTACTCCCCCACATCTATGGAGGGCTTGGTCTTGCCTGAAGATGGCATAACCAGCTGGAATGGCGAGGGTAAGGGCGGGGCCAGATGTTTCATTTAACCAAGTTTCACTAAGTATAAGTAAGTCGAGGTTTTCCCTGATGATAAGGTCATGCAAGTCTAAATCATGGGCTGGAGGGGAACGGGCATTAACCAAGGCACACTTAAGATGGCCATTAGGTGGTGGGGCACGGGCAGCCGTAGGAAGAAGGATGGACACCTTTGAGACATTTGTGGCAGTGTTGGGTCGTTGTGATGCATGGTTAACAGGCCCTGCAACCTGTGGATCACTAATCATGGACGTCATGGCCACGTGCAGATTGGGCCGACTGGACCTGAGCATATGTATCGCAGCATGCAGGACAGGGGTAACAGGCAAAGGCAGTGTAGCATCAGCAACATCGTGGGGAGGCATGTGCTCAGCAAGGGACACAGGCAATATTACATGAGCAACATCATGTGGAGGCATATGCTCAGCGAGGGACACAGGCAATATTACATCAGCAACATCATGGGGAGGCATATGCTCAGCGAGGGACACAGGCAATATTACATCGGCAGCATCATGTGGCCTTTGCTTTGGGGGACACACCTCCCTCCCTAAGGCTTATTCCCATCATGGTATGTATGTATATATGTATTTGCTTATGTATGTGTGTCAATTTAGTGTCACCTCAAGGAGAAGGGGGATTGGCAGGAGTAGAATTCTCACAGTCCTTGGTCATTCATGTGTGGTAAGTGTGAGGAGGGGGCACACAGGGTGAACAGCGACGCAGGTGAGGCAGCATTTAGGTGTTTCAACAGCCAGGACAGTGGTATCAGGAGATGCAGGCATGTATCCCATTGGTCATGGGGAGCTCCCTACCTTTGGGCCTATGGGCCTCATTATGACTCTGGCGGTAGCCATGCCGGTAAACACCGGCAGGGCTGCCGCCTGAGTAATATTCTTTTAGGCAACCGGCAATGGGGATTTACCAGGGCATTACAGCCCCGGCGATCCCAGTAATTCCCTATTGCCGGGTGCCAAAATATATTACTCCCCATTCCCATTTGAGTCCCATTGGACTGAAATGGAATGGGAATGGGGAGGACGGATGCACCATTCATGAATGGTGCTGGTGCATCCATCGAGGTCTGCGAGCAGGTGCCATTCCGCCCGCCAGGTCAGACCTGGTGGGCTGAAAGGCACCCGCTCGCAGAACTCATAGTTTGCCGGTCCGGGAACAACAGTACCGGCAAACTTACCAGTACTGTTGTTTCCGGACTGGCAAACTCCTAATAACACTCTATGTATTTGCCCTGATTTCAGGAAGCACTACAAAGAATTAGAAACTCCTCTGCTTCTGCCAAGAAGCTGGGCCTGGCTGCAGACAACAGGCCTGGTACTGTATATTCAGACTCCTGCCTTTCTCTTACCACCTATTCACCCCTTTGGATGTTTGAAATATAACTCCATTCCACCTTCTTCACCCAATTAAATGTCCTATCTGTTGCAGCTCCATTGTCATCAATGCTTCTGGAAAGAGATAAACAAAGAATGTTATGGTACCAGAAGAGTGTTACATTACGTGCCTAGTGTGTCACTAAGATCTCCAGCGATTACATTTTAGTGTAGGCTAGCAGGCATTTGCATAGCAAATGTCCACAACAGCTTGTGGCCTTACATAACTATTGGCCCTTCTAAAGCATGAATGAGTGTATGGATGGAGTGTAGATTTTGTTTGTAATGTACATCAGGGCCAGCAATGTGCTCCGATCGTGGTGCTTTGCACTTTTCACTGAGGAGTGTGAGTGGCGCAAAACGTGTGGGGTGCTTGATAGGAGCAGGTGGAGAACAGACAAGTTTAAAAACACAAGTAGAACAAATAAATTGCTGAGTAAACTGGGCCTGGTAGCGGCTAGTGTACCTATGGTTGACACAAGCACTTGACAATAATGACTGACTTGCTCTGTTTTGGTTAAGACAAGGTGCAAGAAATTAGTGGTGAGTCCTGGACAGTGGCATTCCCAGAGCATATGTAAGAGGAATCCCTCTGACGTACAAATACTGCTCAGGATCCCTAACGGAGGTTTGGCTTCCATGCTTGTGATCACGTGTATTCTGGGATTCTTATGACACACTTTGGAACGGTCTTCCAGAGGTGTTCTGTAGAGGTCCACCTCTATGGATTCTACGATGACCTTCAAATAAGATATAGCATTTTACAGGTTCTTGCAAATGCTTAGAAAGTGGAGAAGGTCCCAGCAGTCTCTATTGCCAATGATACGCCATTCTTCCATCTGTGTCCTATGGCCATAAAGGCCCTGCTCTCACTTTTAGGTGCGACCATGGCAGATCCTTCTGCTTTGGCACATTTCTTGGTTGTTCGTTTTATATTGGGTTAGTGTTTTTATTGTATTATTGTGGCAATAAGACCCGAGGCGGCGGGCCAATAGCGCCCCAGGTAATGCCCCCGGGGCCGTAGTTACAACGAAGCCCCAGGTGCATTACCGTGGGCAGTATTGGCCTGCCGCCGAGGGTTTTATAGCCATTAGTACCCTGGCCTGTTAGACCTGGCTACTAATGCATTTTATTCTGTTTTGAAACGCTGCCGCATTTCGAAACAGAGAACGAAAAGTGAAAAAAAATGGCTCCCGGCAAGGGGGAAAACATCAGTTTTCCCTTTCCATGGCGGCCATCGGGAGCTGACGCACTGGGAAGAGAAGTGTTTCCAGCCCATTTGATCCCAATGAAAGAAGAAAAAAGAGGGTAGGTGGGGTTGGGAGGGAGGGGATAGTTTGCAGGGGAGTGGGTGTGGAGGAAAAAAAAAACTTTCCTGAGTCCCCAGGACGAAGGCAGTCTCCAGCCATGGGGAGGCTCGTAGCAGGGATTGCCCCGTTTCGAGCCTCCTCATTGGCTAAGGGGCCACCACGCCCCCCGCTGGGAACCAAAGGCATATACAGCGTGCAAGGGTTTCCCGGCGAGGGCCAATCGGAATGCATGTTGCATTTTGGTTGACCCTCGCCGGGTACTAATTGTGATTTTTGGTATTTGTGCTTTCCACAGGAGGGATCCCCTTTGGGTAATGCTTCTAATGAGAAAATCTTAGTGGATTCACTGTCAGAGAGGCTGGATTTAAAAGGTTCATCTTCTCCCAGTCCTGTTGCTCCTATCACCCCTCTTTCCCATTTTGGCTTCGATCCAGTGTTAGATTTGTCTCTGAATATTTTTCACCTGCTGTTTTGTGCTCCTGTTTCTCTCCAGATTGAGAGGCCGATTCATGGAACAAACGTGCGCCGAAAATCTTCGCTCAAGCAGGCGCAAGCAGGCGCAAGCAGGCGCAAGCGGAACAAAACAGGCGCACGCGCACGCGTGCGATTCATGGAAGTCCCTGCGCGTGTACACCCCGGGATGTGCGCCAAACCCGTGCATGGCGCACAAGTCACTGCAACATCCGGAAAGGCGTGCGCGACGCGCACAGTGAAAGCGCACAACCTCCGCGCATACACCAGAAAGTGGGCGGGACACGGGGCGTAACGCGCGGAATGGGGAACAACACGCGAAAATAAGGGCGTAACTGGGGATGTACTGCAAGGAAGCAGACAGAACGCCCACACGCACTCGAACCACACGTATTCATGGAATCAAATAGGGCAAAGCCACGCACAGCCAAAGACATGCACAAGCCGAAACACGTCCGCCACACGAAGGCAGGCGGTAGCGTCCCTGCGCATTACAAAAGTGGCAACATACAGCAATTGGGCCTGTGCGAGCGGACTACGTGTATTTCAGGGGTTCGCGTGAACTTTTTCATGCGATCGGGCCTGGGGGAGCGGGCTACGTGTATTTCAGGGGTTTGCGGGAACCTTTGCACGCGATCGGGCCTGGGGGAGCGGGCTACGTGTAATTCAGGGGTTCGCGTGAACTTTTTCACGCGATCGGGCCTGGGGGAGCGGGCTACGTGTATTTCAGGGGTTCGCGTTAAGTTTTTCACGCGATCGGGCCTGGGGGAGCGGGCTACGTGTATTTCAGGGGTTCGCGTGAAGTTTTTCACGCAATCGGGCCTGAGGGAGCGGGCTACGTGTATTTGAGGGGTTCGCGTGAAGTTTTTCACGCGATCGGGCCTGGGGGAGCGGGCTACGTGTATATCAGGGGTTCGTGTGAAGTTTCTCACGCTATCGGGCCTGGGGGAGCGGGCTACGTGTATTTCAGGGGTTCGCGTGAAGTTTCTCACGCGATCGGGCCTGGGGGAGCGGGCTACGTGTATTTCAGGGGTTTGCTTCACGCGATCGGGCCTGGGGGGGAGCGGGGCACACTCACCGTCTGCCTTGCGTGTAGAAGAACGCTTAGCCAACACCCGCTGTGAAGTAATAGCGTGTGAACCCCAACGGATGCAAAACACACGCACCGCACGAAAAGCACGTACAGAGCAGTTCAAAGGCACGCGGGATCTGCAAGCTATGCCAGGGCAACGCCCATGCGCGAAACGTCACAGACGCGCATACACAGTAAGGGCCTTTGGTCCAATGAAATCGCGTACGCGTGCTGACGCGCTTACGCGCTAAGGGTCTTTCCTCGAATATCACGCTAACGTGCAGGATTTTCACGTGCCAAATCACTCCGTATCAAGCTGGCCACGCGAAAACACACGGAAGACCACGCTCCTGCCCAGAAGGCCGAATTACTGCCCCCCAGTGCCCCGAGCAGCCTCCCACATGCCATCTGCTGCTGCTTGTCTGCCTGCCTGCCTGCTGCCACCGTGCCCTGCCATTTGGTGCCTGCACATCAGCCATCTGCAGGGGTCCAGTTGCTGTGTCCACCCTTCTGGAACAGAAGACTCCCGACTCGGATAACATCGCTCCACAGCCCAGCCCCAGGACCCAGTTGCCCACCCACTCCTGCCCCTGGGGTTGCCATGTCGGGCACATCAACATCTGGCACCAGTGGCAACCCCCGGCCAGAGGGGCAGAGGGGCACCAGCTTCACTGCCACCGAAGTTGGTGTCTTGGTGGAGCAAGTCCTGGGACAGTATGATGCCCTCTTCGGATCGTCCTGAGCCAACAAGGAAGGACGGGAGAGGATCTGGGCCGACTGTGTGGTTGCCATCAATGCGGAGGGGGTGGCAACCCGCACCATCCAGAAGGTCAAGAAGCGCTGGGAGGACTTGAGGTCCAGGACCATCATAAAGGCCCGGCGCTTCGTGGAGGGGGGCCGGGGTCGCATGAGTTCCATCCAGATGAGGGTCCTGGAACGCGTACACCCAGCGCTCCACGCCCAGGTCCTTGAGAGGGAGACCTGTCTGGAGTTGAGCGGTAAGTGGCCAAGCATTGCTGTGTGAGACAGGGCATGTTGCAGTGTTCTGGTTGTCTGATACTTGCCTGTGTGTGTGACATAGGCCATGTACACATGTATGTGTGCAGAGACATCATGGTAATGCATGTGCGACCAGTAATGTGTGAACCGCACGGTTGTTGCATGTGTTTAAATGCGACATGGGGAGCCCTATGCAGATTGTACACATGAGAGCATGGCAGTCTCTGTTCCTGGACATGGGTGGGGTGAGGGATGGGTGCTGATGCCAGGTACATATATGGTATCCATGTCTGTGTGCCTGACCTGCGTGTCTGTGACTTGTGAATGCCATGGATGCATGACACATGTCTGTGACAATGTACAGATTCACTGATGCAGCCTAGTCATCCTCGTATCCACTGTGATTGGGGTGTACGGGGCCAGATGGATGTGACTGAGGTGAAGTGTGTGCATGTGATAGGCATGACCCATGATGCATGTGAGTTCCATTACATTGTATGTTTCGGGAGTCCATTGGACATGTATGGAAAAGTCCATGGCATGCACCATGACTGTCACTGTGTGTGTTTTGCCTGGACTGACACATGTGTTGTGGAGGGACATGATGGAAGTGTACTTTGACAGTGGCACTCATCTGCTATTGCTTCCTGTCTAGGGGACCATTGTACAGTACCCTGATGCTTGTGTTCTATGTCTCCCTCTTCGCAGCGGCTAGTGAAGAAGAGGGTGGAGACGGCGCTGTGGAGCAAGGCGGCAGGGATGCCCCACGGCTGCAGCGGAAGGGGTGGGTGAGCCCCCACAGGGGCCTGCTACGGCGGAAGACGGTGAGGAGCCATCCAGGTTGGTGGTTTCCACAGAGGAGGAGGAGGCCGCCACTGAGGCGCACATGGGGCCTGGTGGGGGCATCCCTGCTGGTGCAAGTGGTGCAGTCCAGGGGCAGGGGCAGGAGGCAGCACAGGTCACCGTGGAGGGGCCTGTGCATGTCGCTGTCCCTGACCCTGTGGGTGCACCACCATGCACCAGCAGGGATGCCCCGTCCCAGGCCCGTCCGCAGGTAGAGGGGATGTCCATGTCATCTGACTCCCCTCCACCTGCGGACGAGGGGACCCCTGGCCGCATGGAGAAGGTCCTGATTGGGGTCGCGATGCGCACGGCTGTGATTCGTGATGCTGTGCATGCTTCCCAGGAGGAGCACGCACCTCATCACGAAGAGCACCGTGCCGACGTGGCCCAATTGGGATTGTCCATGTTCGGGGGTTTCCTGCATGTGTCGGCCAATCTGGCGGCCCTCTCCTTCTCTGTGGAGACTATACGCCAGTCGTTCTCCTTGCCGTCTTCCGGCCCAGATGCCACCAGGGCCCCCTGTGGACCTGCCCTGACCAATGCAGTCAGCTCGGTGGGGATCCCATCCCTGCCACAGTTGGGAGTCAGAGGTCCAGCAGGGGTGGACACCACAGCAACTGTACCCCAGCAGATGGAGGATGTGCCGGCATCATCAGGCAGGGCACATGCACGACGGCGTCGGTGGATTCCATCAGCCTGGATGCCGTCGTGCTGGCAGAGGCAGTGGCGTCGGAGGCAGCAGCGGAGTCAACGTGGGAGGCATCATGGCTCAGGGCCATCAACATCGGAGGGGCAGGCATCGGCCGGAGGGCAGGAGGACCCAGGACAGGAAGTGTCTTCCGTGTGGCAGCGGTTGGGCCAGCAGATAGGTGCGGAGCGGCGGCGGGCGAAAGAGGCACGGCTCACAATGGTCAGGGCGGAGAACTCCATGCGGAGGGCCCTGAGGCGGGCCGAGTGCCTCGAGGCAATCCACAGGGGGTTGGAGGAGGAGACGGCGTTGTCCCTGCAGACCCTCGGGGCCATGGAACAGGACCGCCTCCGGGACATCGAACAGGAGTTCGATGATGCCCTGGCCCGGAACACCACGGAGTGAGCCGCTGGACTTGCCCGCCGCCTTTGTATATAGTTATATAGTTAGTGTTAGGTTTCCTTTATTTATATTCTTTATTTGGTTGCGATTGGACAATGCGCCACATTTTTGTATGTAGTTCAGTTTTTAGTTAGTTGTCATAGTTAGGTTTCATTTGGTTGGGCTCATGGACCCGGGATTATCTTGTAAATAGTTCTTCAATGGATTTTTCTATTTTTTGGATTTTTTTCATCGCCATGGAGCAATGGTTTTTGTTTATCATTTACACTTAGATTACTTTTCTGACTGTGACTTTGAACACCATTTTTTTGGATTGTGCTGTGTGTTTTTGATTTTTTTCCTGGACATTCTTCTTCTTTTGGTTGTTTTGCTTTGTGGTTTTTCTCATTTCATTTCCATTCAAGTTGATTTTAAATACATTTTTATTTTCATCCTTCAATGTGTCGTATCATCTCATTGCTTCCATGCATGTCATGTTGGGTGTTTTAACATTCACTTTCAGCCATTCTGTGTGACAGACATGTGTTCATTTGCATTATTTACATTGGGTGTGTAACATGTCATTGCCTTTGATATGTGGGTGGATGTGATAGTTGGTTGGGCCTTTTGGCAGGGGAGGATGGCCATTACGGACATGATTGGGGATTGGTGGGACCCAGGTGCAGGGGGGCATGGATGGGACATGGGTGGGGGCCTGGTGGTGGGTGCCCCACAGTGCTGGGGGGTGGGGGTGCTGGGAGACATGGGTGGGGGCCTGCTGGCAGGTGCCCCACAGTGCTGGGGGGTGGGGGTGCTGGGAGACATGGGTGGGGGCCTGGTGGAGGCTGCCCCTGGTGGCTGGGGGGTGGGGGTGCTGGGAGACATGGGTGGGGGCCTGGTGGAGGCTGCCCCTGGTGGCTGGGAGGTGGGGGTGGTGGGAGACATGGGTGGGGGCCTGCTGGCAGGTGCCCCACAGTGCTGGGGGGTGGGGGTGCTGGGAGACATGGGTGGGGGCCTGGTGGTGGGTGCCCCTGCACTGCTGGGGGGTGGGGGTGCTGGGAGACATGGGTGGGGGCCTGGTGGAGGCTGCCCCTGGTGGCTGGGGGTGGGGGTGGTGGGAGACATGGGTGGGGGCCTGCTGGCAGGTGCCCCACAGTGCTGGGTGGTGGGGGTGGTTGGAGACATGGGTGGGGGCCTGGTGGTGGGTGCCCCTGCACTGCTGGGGGGTGGGGGTCCTGGGAGACATGGGTGGTGGCCTGGTGGAGGCTGCCCCTGGTGTCTGGGGGTGGGGGTGTTGGGAGACATGGGTGGGGGCCTGGTGGTGGGTGCCCCTGCACTGCTGGGGGGTGGGGGTGCTGGGAGACATGGGTGGGGGCCTGGTGGAGGCTGCCCCTGGTGGCTGGGGGGTGGGGGTGGTGGGAGACATGGGTGGGGGCCTGGTGGTGGGTGCCCCTGCACTGCTGGGGGGTGGGGGTGCTGGGAGACATGGGTGGGGGCCTGGTGGAGGCTGCCCCTGGTGGCTGGGGGTGGGGGTGGTGGGAGACATGGGTGGGGGCCTGTGGAGGGTGCCCCTGGTGGCTGGGTGTGCAGGGGGACATGCGTTGGTGGGCAGTAGTGCAAGTTGACATGTGGGTTGGCAGGGGGGCATGGCCATGGTGGATGGGGTGCCTGCAGGACATGTGCAGGGTAGGCCCCTGTGGTGTGAGCCACCTGCAGGGGCCGTGGAGGGTGTAGAGGGAACACCTGGGAGGACCCACACGTGCAATTCACGTGTGGTGCTCCCCGCGCACCCCTGAAATACACGTACCCTGATGGAATCGCATGTGGAAATTCCCGCGCACCCCTGTAATACACGTACCCTGATGGAATCGCGTGTGGAAATTCCCGCGCACCCCTGGAATACACGTACCCTGCTGATTTCGCGTGTGAATCTTCCCCCGCACCCCGAAATACACGTACCCTGATGGAATCGCGTGTGGAACTTCCCGCGCACCCCTGTAATACACGTACCCTGATGGAATCGGGTGTGAAACTTCCCCCGCACCCTGAAATACACGTACCCTGCTGATATCGCGTGTGGAACTTCAAGCGCACCCCGAAATACACGTGCCCTGATGGAATCGCATGTGGAAATTCCTGCGCACCCCTGTAATACACGTACCCTGATGGAATTGCGTATGGAACTTCCCGCGCACCCCTGGAATACACGTACCCTGATGGAATCGCGTGTGAAACTTCCCCCGCACCCTGAAATACACGTACCCTGCTGATATCGCGTGTGGAACTTCACGCGCACCCCAAAATACACGTACCCTGATGGAATCGCGTGTGGAACTTCCCGCACACCCCTGTAATACACGTACCTTGATGGAATCGCGTGTGGAAATTCCCATGCACCCCTGTAATACACGTACCCTGATGGAATCGCGTGTGGAACTTCCCGCGCACCCCTGGAATACACGTAACCTGCTGATTTCACGTGTGAAACTTCCCCCGCACCCTGAAATACACATACCCTGCTGATATCGCGTGTGGAACTTCACACGCACCCCGAAATGCACGTACCCTGATGGAATCGCGTGTGGAACTTCCCGCGCACCACTGAGATATGCGTACCCTGCTCGCACGGGCCCAATCGCGTTTGGAAATTCCCGCACACCCCTGAAATACACGTACCCTGATGAAATCTCGTGTGGAACTTCCCGCGCACCCCTGGAATACACGTACCCTGCTGATTTTGCGTGTGAAACTTCCCCCGCACCCTGAAATACATGTACCCTGATGGAATCGCGTGTGGAACTTCCCGCGCACCCCAGTGATACACGTAGCCCGCTTGCTGTGCTGGTACAGGGTTAGCGCAGCCCTTTGCGCTGGATTGGGTGTATTGATGGCTTTTCCCTGCGCGAGAGGCGTTCTTGGGGGCGTAACTGGCGCTGCTGCAGGGTCGCTGCGCCACTGTGCGCCACGGCTGGTTTTGGTGGCTGGAATCCATGAATACGCTGTGCGCGGAAATGGATTTTAGCGCACGCGGCTGGCGCAGGGATTCGCACGCGCACACTGTGCGCCGGCCGCGTGCGCCACTTGTGCACTGGATTCTATGAATTACCCCCTGAATCTTTTAGAGACCCAATGCCAATATTACCAGGAATTCTAAGACTGACTTCGCAAAGCAGCAGGTTTCCTTAAATAGTTAAGGGGAAGGTTTTTTTCACAATTTAAATACAAATACCTTAAAATGTAAGCTGTACATACCCCATAATGTTGATTAAACTTCAACACAATACCGATGTTGACCCCTGTGTCACATGAGCCCAGCAAGTTATATTAAAGTTAAATGAATGCTTATAAATTGTTTCCGAACATATTCCAGATTTAAATCTCTCATGAAGCTTGTGCATCTTTTTCTGAAGTGCAATGTGATGTCACTCAGCTGATGCAAAGCACACATAGTGCTTGTAATTGGTCCATCACATATTGACTTGGCTCTCGGATTGACCCATTACATTCTCTTTTTCTTGTTGGAGTAGGTGGATGTTATATAGTGTGTCCATCCACAAGCAGAAATATATATATATATATATTCAATGAAAAAACTTTGTTAAAGGGACGTTATAGTTAAGTTGTGCTACTAAAAACCTATAAAATTCAGTAAAAAAACTTTTTAAAGGGACGTTATGGTTCCAAGTAAAACCGAAAACCCCCTGAAATTCACCAGTTATGGTAAGCTAAGCAACCATAACTCACGTCACCACCGTGCACTGCTAAGACTAACACCCAGGACATCAAAGATGACATCACAAATGTCATTGATTACATCATTGATGACATCACATGTCAGGCTCACTCTTTTTTCTTTTGCTGACATATCTAGGCCACATGGGTTTCTTCAGTAACAGTCAGAAACTAAAAATTTTATTTTATTTGTAGACGTTTCCTTCAAGTAGGTTCTTACAGTAATTCCCTTAGAGTCCAGTCACATCATATGAAACATATACATAGGGGAAGACACAAGCTTGAAAGACAGCAATCCTTTTTGTGCATAAAGATAACCAATAGACCTATCAGCACTTTCTGATAGTTCTGTTGTTTTTCTATGGCTGTACTTTCCCTGTATATGGTCATATTTGTATACATTGTACTCACACTACTTTCCTTAGGGGCCAATCACATCAAGACATACATATACATAGGGTAAATAGCAACTTTGAAACAGAGCAATCATTTATTTGCATGGAAATAATCAGTTAGATTATGAATTGTTTCTGCTACTACTTTTGCTTTTTTGCTAACTTCACTTTCTCTGTATACACACATATTGGTATGTGTTCTTGTCTCGTTGTGTTTTGTCTATAGTAATGCAATTATGTAATACATGGGTTTTATTAGCTACTTATTACATATTTCACAGTACACAAAAATCTATTAAGAAAACAATTATCATTTCATTATTCAACATATTAACATTACAAATATTATACCTTCATCTTGTACACTGCACACAATGCTATGTTTCTGCATGAGTAGCTTAGTATACTAGATAGAAACCCATAATAGAATGCTATTTATATCAATGCATCGTTCAATGCACTAATTAGGGTATGATATTTATTGCAATGATCCTTGACACATTTTTTGCAACATTATAATAAGAATCCCTTGTACACATATTTCATGAAAAGTACATACACATGTGATGTCATCAGTGATGTCATCAATGACATTTGTGATGTCATCTTTGATGTCGTGGGTGTTAGTCTTAGCAGTGCATGGTGGTGGCGTGAGTTATGGTTGCTTAGCTTACCATAACTGGTGAATTTCAAGGGTTTTTCGGTTTTACTTGGAACCATAACGACCCTTTAACAAAGTTTTTTCACTGAATATATATATACATGGTAGTGGCTGTGTAGTTATGGTTAAATGCTGTTTTCATATGAAGAGCCCTTTTTGGGTGGCTTATAACTTCGCACTCCCTGGACGAATCCTCACCGAACTTTGCAAAAAAAGTATATGGGTCACTCTGAATCCTTTTGCAAATTTGGTGAGGGTTGGTTCAGGCGGGCCAAAGTTATAGGAGGGGTCCCAAAACTTATTTTTTTCCCATAGGCTGAATGGGGAAAACACTTTGCTCACGCCTAAAGCCCAAACCGCTGGACGGATTTTCACCAAATTGGGACCAGGAGCAGCGGCTTGGTCCTGAGAGTGTGCTTTTGCCAATTTGGTGAAAATTCGCCCAGCAGTTTTTTAAAAAATGACCAAAAAGTAGGTCACAAAAAATTAGTGATATCTATGTTCGGTCCGCGGACACACTTCCCTGTTCGCTTCGCGGAGAGTGTCCTGATTGGCCAATCGGCTTGCGTCATGTCCGCGGACATGCAACGTGTTCACTGATTGGACGGTGAAGAGCGTGAAGTGCATCAGATTTGTGGAAACACCCGCCATCTTGGATTCGCAGACGTCCGCGGACAGCACGGTGACACTTGGTGGAAAAATACTATTTAGTTAAGTGTTTTGGTGTGTAAGACTGTTTGGGGAGGTTGAGGGAGTAAGAGATGGGTTAAATGTTGTATTTACTTAGGTGGCAGGCACCCCTGTTGTGTTTGTTCTGACCGCGGACAATGCTCGTAAATAAAGGAAATGGGGTGTTCTGACGACACTAAGCCTGTCCGTATGGTTCGTAGGCAAGTTGAAACTATTCTAAGAACAAATCAAGGGTCCTGGGTTGTTCATAAATAAACCAAATGGGGGTGTTCTGAGGACGCTAGAACTTTGCGAATTGTTCGCAAGCAAGCTGAAACTGTCCTAAGAACACACGCGGTATCCTGAAATGTTCATAAATAAACGAAATGGGGTGTCCTGAGGACGCTGTCCGTATTGTTCGTAGGAAAGTTGAAATTGTTCTAAGAACATGTGTCCTGGGATGTTCGTAAATTAACAAAATGGGGGTGTCCTGAGTACTTCATACCTGTCCCTACTGTTCGTAGGCAAGTTGAAATTGTTCTAAGAACACATCAAGTGTCCTGGGCTGTTTGTAAATAAACAAAATGGGGGTTTTCTGAGGACGCTAAGAAATTGTTCTATGAACACATCAAGTGTCCTGGGATGTTCATAAGTAAACAAAATGGGGGTGTTCTGAGGACGCTAGAACTGTCCAAATTGTTCGCAAGCTAGATGAAACTGTCCTAAGAACACACGCAGCGTCCTGAAATGTTCGCAAATAAATGAAATGGGTGTGACCTGAGGATGCTATGACTGTCCGCATTGTTCGCAGGCAAGTTGAAACTTTTCTAAGAATACAGACGATGTTTGAAATGTTCGTAAATAAACAAAATGGCGGTGTCTTGAGGACGCTGTCCGTATTGTTCGTAGGCAAGTTGAAAATGTTCTAAGAACATGTGTCCTGCGATGTTCATAAATAAACAAAATGGGGGTGTCCTGAGGACGCTATACCTGTCCGTACTGTTCGTAGGCAAGTTGAAACTGTTCTAAGAACACATCAAGTGTCCTGGGATGTTCATAAATAAACGAAATAGGTGTGTCCTGAGGACGCTATGCCTGTCCCTACAGTTCGCAGTCAAGTTGAAACTGTTCTAAGAACACTTGCGGTGTTCTGAAATGTTCGTAAGTAAACGAAATGGGGGTGTCCTGAGGATGCTATACCTGTCCGTAGTGTTCGTGGACAAGTTGAAACTGTTCTAAGAACACTTGTCTCGTTCGAGGACATTAAAAGTGCCCATATGGCATAGTTAAAATGTTTGGCTCTATGGGTGTGGTATGCTGTGGTGGTTGTGGCCAGGGTCTAGAGTCTTGGGTGCATGGTCAAGACCAAATGTATAAACACTGAAGTTATAAGTCACTATGGGTGTGATTTGCTGCGATGGTTCGACTTATTATAATATACTTACTGTTTGGTTTAGTAACTGGAGTACATGTATTCCTTGTTAATTTCTGTGATAAAAGAAAAGATCATGTTAGTATTGGTATTTTGTAATGACTTATAACATTGAAGGATCAACATTTTTTTTTTTACCCTCATATTTAGTAGATTACAAACCAGTCTACTGTGCAATTTGCTCAGTTTCTGTGTTTGTTGCTAAAATCATTGGGTTTGTGGGAAAAAAAATCCTTGTTGTATTAAAAAATGTTTTTTGTTATGCTACAGTCTATTTGTTTGTTTGTTTTCAGTGTTCACTTGTTGTTTCTGGCTAATGTTCTATATGTTGGCTTGTTGCAGATTTTTGGAGCAGTTAGATATGTGTTGACATATTGTAACTGTCTATTTTTTGTTATAATGAAGTGGTATTGATTTATCTTTTTGGATATTGTAAACTCTTGGGGCAGTTAGATACCAGTTAGCGTATTCTAACCGTCTATTTTTTGTTATAATGTAGTGGTATTGATTTATCTGTTTGGTTATTGAAAATCTTGGGGCAGTTAGATACCAGTTGGCGTATTCTAACTGTTTATTTTTTGATATAATTTAGTGGTATTCATTTATCTGTTTCGTTGTTGTAGAATATTGGGGCAGTTAGATACCTGTTGGCATATTCTAACAGTTTATAGTTTTTTAATAGAAGTTTTGTCAATGTATAAGTACAGTTTAGTTAATAAATTTTGGTTTTAAGAAGATTAAGTGGGTAATTCATGGATTATTTGCGCCGAAAAAAGCGGGATTTTTGCGCCATTCTGCCCGCAAATCCCTGTTTAACAAATGGGGATTTGCGGGCAGAATGGCACACAAATCCCGTTTTTTTTTTTGGCGCGAATAATCCATGAATTACCCCCAATATAACCGTTTGGAAGATTTGCTGGTAATCTCTGCTTTAGAGTAATAGTACTATCATTACATTCGAACCATCCAGATTTTTTTTTATATATGCAGTATAGTGACCTGCATTGGTTGTGGCTCCTGTGTGGTAGATTATACCTATTGTTGTGAAGGTTTTCTTTCCAAGTGATACTTGACCATGTGTGAATCCAGTCAGCTTGCAGTTGTTTTTGGTACCATCTGCCTTGTAACATAGAAGCATTAGTATTATGTATTTACTATGTGTTTGTATTAGTAAGGTGGAGCGATTATCCGAATTGCAGGTAGTACATAATCTACCATGGTTTGCATTTTGTACAAGTTGCTGAAATGGAACGGATTCACAATTAGGTATTGATACATACACAAATCGCTCATTGGGGATTTATTCTTCTGTCACATTGTTGCAGAGAGTGCATGTATGTTTCTACATGTATGAAATCTGGAAGATTTCATTTATAGGTATGTTTTGGTTTTCCAGTACTTTTAGTAAGTACATTGGAAATTCTTGTGGATCTTCCTGTGAGTTTATAGTGAATTTCACCATTGCAGCACAGTAGTCCAATTGTTGGATTATTCCATAAACACTACATGTGTTGTCAGGATTGTTTGTTGCGTTTCGATGAAGTACTAACATTTGCAAACACAATTGGTCTGTACTGTGTAATTAAATGTTGTCAACAATTGGTGGTAATTGAAATAGAATATTCATTGCTACATTTGCGTAACAACTTACTTACACCAATTACATTTGAAAGTTTAAATGGACCAGGTAGTTCTGTATCTGAGTGTTTTTTTTTTAGTTTGTCTCTCCTTTTTTGAAGAAGTACCTGGTTTACTTTCCCTAATAGTTTCTTTTTTGATTGTGGTACTTGATGAAGTATTCATTTTTTTTTTACTCTCTTTGGAGGATTTGCAGTGACATCCTGTTGCATTTCTGTTTGATTTAGTTTTCTTTTACAACATTTTACTTTTTGTGGAACAGGATATGTTTTTAGATGGGGGGTGTATAGTGAACAAAGTCTATTGTATTCTAAAATGCAAGGAATATCAGCATTTACTTTACTTGCATCAAAGTTGATTAGAAATAGACAGTCTAGTGTACGTAAGCGTGATAGTGCTACATAGCTCATGCCATCTTTAAAGACTGTGTTACCAATGTCTATCAATGCTTTGTCTAGGGTTACGACCTTGTGAATTATGAATGGTGACTGCGTATGCAAGAGTTAGAGAAAATTGTTCTCTGCGTAACATACATTTCTTTGAAGAGATGGAATCGAGCTGTTGAGCGTCCTATCCTTTTCACTTCTGAAAGTTTGTCAAAGAGAATATTGACAAACTGCATGTTGTTGTCACGTGGGTATGTTTGAAAGCCAACAACTGTACCCAGTGCTCCATTAACTAGTCCTTGATCCATGTCAAGGTTATGTTTAAGCATTACTCTGCAATTTAAGGATATTTTTAATATTTCTTCCAATCCAGCTGTGTTGGAGATTGAATTTTCGAAACTATTTAGTCTTGTTGTGGCTTGTTCACACATGTTTAGTGTCATACCATGTATGTCTAGTTTGTCTGTGGCGCTAATTTCAATTATTGGTTGCATTTCTTTTTTTAACATTGTTTCATTGAATTTGAAACAGCATGCAAGAGTTGGCATTAAGGCCATACAATTGACATTTTTGTGGGCTAATTGTTCCATAACATCCGTAGCACATGCATTATCGCCATACAGTGCATGAATGTGCCGGGTTTTCAATATTGCTTGTGCTTCTTGAGATAGTATACCAACCCTAATACTTTTTAAGATGTTGGCATAAGTGAGATCTGCAGATTGCTGCATGTTTTCTGTTCATTCTCTGTATTGGAAATGTTGCCAACGGTTGACATTTCCTATGCTGCCAACAGAGTTTGTGTCCTAAGGTTTTAAAAATAGGCTCACCTTTCACTGGTGTCAATTGAAGAAGATCTCTGAGGTGAATCAAAGCCAACATTAGGTTGGAGACAATGCTCACTTCATCTATTAGTAGAATTTTCATTTGTTTTAATACTCTGTGTAGTTCCATTGCAGCTTCTATAGAAAGTTTGTAATAGTCTCATTTGGTTTGGTGTTCTACTGGCAGGAGTAGTAATCGGTGTAAAGTGACACCGCCTATGGTGTAGGCAGCTAAACCTGTGGGGCAGTGACAACAGCTGACAGTTTGTTGTTTGTCAATTGTTGAAGGAATTTGCTGATGATTTTGATTAAGAATGTTTTGCCAGAACCAGCTTCACCACTGACGTACAGTAGTATAGGTTTGTAATTTTGGCAGGTGCATTCTTTGTTTTCATGTTGTACACCATATGCAATTTCTTTTGTTACTTCTTGAAAAATGATACGTTGCTCATTGTTTAGTTTTGATTGTAGTACAGTTAAGTCTTCCTTATCTTCATACTGACACATGGTGTTTTCTACTTCTGTCATAGCTAATTCTGCCTCATTTGTTATTAGTGGCTGTCCCAGTGGTTCTTGGCTTCCTGTTACAGAAGGTTGACTACTGTCAGGAGTGTCCTTATCTTGTTGGGCCTGGAGTACTTCTTCGTGTTGCTGTTCATTGTGCAACATTGTTTTGTAGTGTGTAAAGTTTACATCGGTTATAGTGCTTTCATTTGCTTTG
Source organism: Ambystoma mexicanum (assembly GCF_040938575.1). Lineage (NCBI taxonomy): Eukaryota > Metazoa > Chordata > Amphibia > Caudata > Ambystomatidae > Ambystoma > Ambystoma mexicanum. Next base: position 440,314,421 of record NC_090927.1, on the reverse strand, counting down.
AAAGAGTCTTCTTGGTTATCTAGTATTTCTTCTTATTTTCCCCATGGTTTATAGAGTTGTAGCAGTGACATGTAGTATAATTCTTTATGTTGAGGAGTCTTTAATGACAATTTGATATGATTAATTAAAGCCACCCTGAGTTGCTTTGACCTGAGGGAATCGCTTGCCGAGGTCTCAACAAGAGAAAATCAAATCATGCAAAATATCCGCAAGTCGGCATGTGAAAATCACAAACCTAGTACCCACAATGAGAGAAAATAGCCATGATCTGTAGGGCGTGAATCCTGGTGCGAGTTCCTATCCTGGAACACGAGAGGGTTCACGCACCTTTTCAACGACTTTGATATTAACCTACAGAGGGTAATTGTAATTTCCTTACAAGAAACGTGGCTTGGCGATGCTCCGACAAGAGACGGCTTTGAAATCCACTTAAATTCGGTAGAGTAGAACCTCCAAGGTCGTCCCTACTCGGGCCTATTGGGCCTCCTAACAATGATAAAAATCAAAATTTGGTGGAAAATGCTGGAAACTTTCAATCCTAATCCTTTATTCATGGAATTGTCATGCAATCATCCCACACCAAACCAGAAGAGCGTCAGCATCTATTGATTATTAATGGATACTGGAATCCTCACAAAATCAGTACAGTGTCCTTTCTAAAAGCTACCACTCATCTTATAGATAATGCAGTACTATCCTAATGAAACCTGTCTATAATTTGTTGTGGAGACTTAAATTGTTCCTGGTTTGGGTTCGACGTTGACCAACAAAAAAATCTACCGTTGAAAGAAAATGAGATCTCTAGTCGTAGTCGGGCCTGGAAGATGGCTCTAAAAAACCGTAATTGCCATATGGTAAACGGAAATGCTAAAGGGGATGATCCCCCGGTCTCAACCTGGCACCGTGAGGACTCACATAACATTTTGGACTACTTCTGGGTATCACAAAATATGGTGGAAAAGATAATTCAGTTGAGTGTCGATAAAATGATTAACAGTGATCACGACCTTTTGCGACTCTCATGTATGATGGAGTGGGCACATTCCGAAGGGCACTATGAAATGCCGATCACAGTCAACGCAGGGGGAAATCGCCTACGAATCAATGGACCGCAACTTCGTATATTGAGTGACCAGCTATTTAAACTTCATGAAGATCATCAAGTCAATTATGCCCTGTTGGTCAGCCAATTTAAGTTCTCAATGGTCGCGGCTCCATCTCTGGGCATGTCTCATAAACATATGTCATGTACAATCATTGCTGAACAAAAGAAAACCATGCGGTCCGATATAAGACGGCTGAAAAGGAACTTTAGTCTTCTCAAAAAGCCAGACGAGCTAAGAAAGGAAATCAAACAAAGGCGACAGACGTACCGAAATTGGTTAAAATCTCATAAAATGATTATTCAACAAAATAGTGCCGAAGAAATGATGAAAATTTTGGTGACCAAAAATGTGAGAGAAATATGGGCCATCCTAAATATGGGAAACTCTCGTTGCCCTGCTATCATTTCTAATGAAATAAATAGTGTGACTTGGGAGGATCACTTCTCTGAAGTTTATCAGAAGCCACAAAACGAACCGTATACAGTTACAAGGTCCGCCAAAGTTATTTGGGAGGTGATGATGTCTGCCACTGACATAGAGAAAATGAGCAAGATCTTAAAGAACTCTCATGCCACTGGTCCAGACATGATTACCAACGTGATGTTGAAAAAACATGCCCAACAATGGGCAGTTGTAATTGAAGTCCTGCTCAAAAGGACATCCATTACAAAGCAAATTCCCGACTCGTGGATGGAGGCAATTGTAGTACCAATATTTAAGAAGGGCAATCGGGCTGTTATGACCAACTATCGCCCAATTGCCCTTCTCGATACAATCAGAAGGGCATATTAGGCAAAGATTCTGGATATTCTGCAAACTGGCTTCACTCCAGGAGTAGGTGTTGAAGTAAACCTGCTCATTTTAAACATCTTGAAGCTGGAAAATCTTAAGACGAAGAAAGAATTGTTTCTAGCCTTTATTGACATGCGTCAAGCCTTCGATAAAATTAATCGTGGCTTGCTTTGGAAGAAACTGCAGACCTGGGATTGCCCGAAATCCATATTGGAGCCGATACAAGCTCTCCATACCGGTACATCAATGCAGGTTCGGTTAAACAATCAAGGCGACCTGTCAAACAACATTTTTACACACAGGGGCATGAAACAAGGATGCCCCATGGCAGCAGAGCTCTTCAAGCTCTTCATCGCAGACGTACCAGATCACTTGGACCAGGTTCATTGTTTTCCCCCTAAACTCAACAGCACGCAAATAAAGTGCATAACATATGAGGACGATCTCGTGCTTATCGACTGTACTCAAATTGGGCTCAAATTGTTGTTGGGAAACCTCAATGAATATCTAAAATCCAATGACTTGGAACTGACTGTTGAAAAAACAAAAATGATGTCTATCGGTTCCTCAAGATCTCGGAAAGAGAAAGCATTTAAATGGAACATTGAGAACGACATCCTGACGCCAGTGAACTCTATTCGCAATCTTGGAGTCATGTTCAACAACTCTTTAAACGAGCATCACTGGAGGCAAGATTTAGTTGCTCGGATGACTCAGTTTGCCATTCAGGGAGCCAAGATAAACGGAGATTATGGGAAATTCAGTTTATCGCCCACTATAACATTCTACTTACAAAAAGTAATCCCAGCGATCACTTTCAGCGCCGAGGCCGGCTGGAATATGGCTCCACAGATATGGCACAAACTCGAAGCAATATTTTGGAGGCATGTGCTAAGATTACCATGTTATGTATCCATCACTGCGATTTTCGTTACAAACTTTACCTGAATTCTTTATATTCAGTGGTAATTTGGGAATCAATAAGTGCCTGGCGGAAAATGTGTGTAGTTCCAACAATACCTGCCTATAAAATCTTTGTCACAAATCCTGATGTCGCCAAAAATAATCTGCTGGTCGAGTGGAAATCAACTCTGGCTAATCATCTAACAAATGCTGACATAAAAATGGACGACTAAATTAATCTTCCGCAGTTGGCTAAAAAGAAATTCGAAGCCTGGTCTTGGATTTATAACTCAGAACAACGTGTCAAATTGAAATCTACGTTGAAAGCCGAAACCTGTTTTCATAGATTGAATAAACCTTGCAGATACTTATTAAAGTGTCCCGCACGCTACTATCGAGAACAATTTTTGAGGTTTAGATTAAAAGTCATGCAAACAAAAGAAATGTTGTGGCAACGAAAGAACAAAGATACATCAGACAATGTTTGTCAATATTGTTTGAATGACATAGAATCGTTACATCAGTTGGTGATAGTATGCCCAGGGTTGATTACTCAGCGCTCATGCCATCTTGGGTTTTATGCACCCCAGGATGATGACATGGCAAACTGGTGGGGTCGGGTGATTGCAGGGCATGATATAAAACTAACATGCGCTGTGGTAAATTATCTTGATTCTCTTATTTTTTTACGAAAAGGTGTACAAGTAACTTCTGATAGTGAAGCCAAATTGAATGACACTTGTCCAAGTTCTGTTTAGTGGTCTTAATAACGTTTTGTGTGGCCTTGGCTTCACTGTAACCCCCTACTTTTTACTTTTTATTATCATCAAGTATAATGCGGATGTCATGCGTTATATTTGACGTATTTATCTTGTTGAGATGTTTAGATGTTTAGATGGGAATTTTCTTTTGTAACAAAAGTTGTGCTTGATCGACTGTTCAGTTGTGATTGCTTGACTGAAGTTTCAATAAAACAAACAAACAATTAAATTTTGTTTGGTGAGTTGTACTAAGCTGCCTTCACAATTTGACACTCTGTATCTACCTTTTTTCATCGGGTTTTCTATTATTTTTGTATGTGATGTTTTGGGCTATTTGGTATAGACACATGGTTTCCAAAGTGGTACTTCTGTTTGGGTAGTATGCGTCCAGCAAATTGTCTTTTAAAATGTCTTGGCTGTTGGGATCATGTTTGGCTATTGTTTCTATATCGTTGTCTGATTTCAGAACTCTTTTTCTAGATTTAGCAGGGCCAAGCCTTAGCCATACTATATTTTCAGATTTTACATACAAAGCAGTACTGGTTAAACGATCTGCTGCTTCATAGGAGCCACATTCTCTATGGGAGAGCATTTCTATGCCCAAGCTGTATAATTTCTGAGACAGTGTTTTGTCTGATGACAGGTCATTCCAGAGGTCTTGGAGCTCTGTTTTTCCTGCATTGGTTAAGTATGCTGTAACATATCGTGCAACTGCAGTGGAATTGTCTGCAATGTACTGCACATCTATGTTTGCATTCCATAAGTGGGAAATGATTGCATTGTAATCATTGAAATATTTTTCTTCTTCCGTCCTTTTTATGTAATATGTATTTTTAGGTGATTTACCTTTAACACTAACAGGCCGATTCATGGAATAATTAGCGCGGCGCAAGTGGGCAAAAACGTGCGAATCGCAGTGGAATAGCGAAAATCGCAGTGCAAGTGCGAAAATCACACGAAAAGCAGCGCACATCGATTCATGGAAGGCCGTGCGCGAGAAAACCGGCAGATGTCCGATAAAAAGTGCGCGGCGCACGTTGGCGCACAGGCCATCTAACAGCGTGCGCCAGGTCACAGCGAAAATCGCACAGGCCACAGCGAAATTCGCACATAGCGCGGCGCACGCAACAAAATGAGGCGGAAAAAGGCGGTACACTCGGAATGGGGAACAACTTGCCAAAACGTGGGCGTCACGGGGGAAGTACAGGGCACAAGTGCGCGGAGCGCCCACACGCTCGCCTACAACACGTATTCATGGAATAGAATAGGGCAAAAAAGTGCACGCTCAAACCAGCACACAGGCACAAACACGACCGCCACAAGAAAGCAGGCGGTAGCGTATCTGCGGCTGTAAGAAAAGTGCGCCAAAAGGTGCGCCAACAAATAGCACCTATATACTGCCATGATGAATGTCCTATACTGTGGCCCTCCAGGACAAATGACGTGCAAAGGGGTACCCACAAACACGGACACCCGCTGACAAAAAATACATGTGCGTGTATACCGGGGTGCGCGGGAAGTCTCACACGCGATTTGGCCGGGTACGTGGATTTCAGGGGTGCGCGGGAAGTTCCACACGCGATTTCAGCAAGGTATGTGTATTTCAGGGGTGCGCGGGAAGTTCCACACACGATTTCAGCAAGGTATGTGTATTTCAGGGGTGCGCGGGAAGTTCCACACACGATTGGCCCAGTGCGAGCAGGGTACGTGTATTTCAGGGGTGCGCGGGAAGTTCCACACGCGATTTCAGCAGGGTACGTGTATTTCAGGGGTGCTCGGGAAGTTCAACACACGATTGGCACAGTGCTTGCAGGGTACGTGTATTTCAGGGGTGCGCGGGAAGTTCCACACGCGATTTCAGCAAGGTATGTGTATTTCAGGGGTGCGCGGGAAGTTCCACACGCGATTTCAGCAGGGTATGTGTATTTCAGGGGTGCGCGGGAAGTTCCACACACGATTGGCCCAGTGCGAGCAGGGTACGTGTATTTCAGGGGTGCGCGGGAATTTCCACACGCGATTTCAGCAAGGTATATGTATTTCAGGGGTGCGCGGGAAGTTCCACACGCGATTTCAGCAGGGTACGTGTATTTCAGGGGTGCGCGGGAAGTTCCACACACGATTGGCCCAGTGCGAGCAGGGTACGTGTATTTCAGGGGTGCGCGGGAAGTTCCACACGCAATTTCAGCAAGGTATGTGTATTTCAGGGGTGCGCGGGAAGTTCCACACACGATTGGCCCAGTGCGAGCAGGGTACGTGTATTTCAGGGGTGCGCGGGAAGTTCCACACACGATTTCAGCAGGGTATGTGTATTTCAGGGGTTCTGGGGAGTACCACACGTGAATTGGCCGTGTGGGCCCTCCCAGGTGTACGCTCCACAACCTCCACGGACAATGCAGGCAGCCCACACCACGGGGGACTACCCTGCACCCATGCTCATGTCCCGCAGGCAGCCCATCCACTATGGGCATGCCCCCCAGCCAACCCACATGTCACCTTGCACTACTGATCAACAATGCATGTCTCCCACCACCCCCACCCCCCAGCCACCAGGGGCACCCACCACCAGGCCCCCACTCATGTCTCCCACCACCCCCACCCCCCGGCCACCATGGGCATCCTCCACCAGGCCCCCACTCATGTCCCCCTGCACCCCCACCCCCCAGCATCCAGGGTCACCCTCCACCAGGCCCCCACTCATGTCCCCCTGCACCCCCACCCCCCAGCATCCAGGGTCACCCTCCACCAGGCCCCCACTCATGTCTCCCACCAACCCCACCCCCTGCCACCATGGGCGTCCTCCACCAGGCCCCCACTCATGTCTCCCACCACCCCCACCCCCAAGCAGTGCAGGGGCAGCCTCCACCAGGCCCCCACTCATGTCCCCCTGCACCCCCACCCCCCAGCATCCAGGGTCACCCTCCACCAGGCCCCCACTCATGTCTCCCACCACCCCCACCCCCCTGCCACCATGGGCATCCTCCACCAGGCCCCCACTCATGTCTCCCACCACCCCCACCCCCCTGCCACCATGGGCAGCCTCCACCAGGCCCCCACTCATGTCCCCCTGCACCCCCACCCCCCAGCATCCAGGGTCACCCTTCACCAGGCCCCCACTCATGTCCCCCTGCACCCCCACCCCCCTGCCACCATGGGCATCCTCCACCAGGCCCCCACTCATGTCTCCCACCACCCCCACCACCCAGCCACCAGGGGCAGCCTCCACCAGGCCCCCACTCATGTCCCCCTGCACCCCCACCCCCCTGCCACCATGGGCATCCTCCACCAGGCCCCCACTCATGTCTCCCACCACCCCCACCCCCCAGCAGTGCAGGGGCAGCCTCCACCAGGCCCCCACTCATGTCTCCCACCACCCCCACCCCCCAGCAGTGCAGGGGCAGCCTCCACCAGGCCCCCACTCATGTCTCCCACCACCCCCACCCCCCTGCCACCATGGGCATCCTCCACCAGGCACCCACTCATGTCCCCCTGCACCCCCACCCCCCAGCATCCAGGGTCACCCTCCACCAGGCCCCCACTCATGTCTCCCACCACCCCCACCCCCCTGCCACCATGGGCATCCTCCACCAGGCCCCCACTCATGTCTCCCACCACCCCCACCACCCAGCCACCAGGGGTAGCCTCCACCAGGCCCCCACTCATGTCCCCCTGCACCCCCACCCCCCTGCCACCATGGGCATCCTCCACCAGGCCCCCACTCATGGCTCCCACCACCCCCACCCCCCAGCAGTGCAGGGGCAGCCTCCACCAGGCCCCCACTCATGTCTCCCACCACCCCCACCCCCCAGCAGTGCAGGGGCAGCCTCCACCAGGCCCCCACTCATGTCTCCCACCACCCCCACCCCCCAGCCACCATGGGCATCCTCCACCAGGCCCCCACTCATGTCTCCCATCACCCCCACCCCCAGCAGTGCAGGGGCAGCCTCCACCAGGCCCCCACTCATGTCTCCCACCACCCCCACCCCCCAGCCACCAGGGGCAGCCTCCACCAGGCCCCCACTCATGTCCCCCTGCACTCCCACCCCCCTGCCACCATGGGCATCCTCCACCAGGCCCCCACTCATGTCTCCCACCACCCCCACCCCCCTGCCACCATGGGCATCCTCCACCAGGCCCCCACTCATGTCTCCCACCACCCCCACCCCCCTGCCACCATGGGCAGCCTCCACCAGGCCCCCACTCATGTCTCCCACCACCCCCACCCCCCAGCCACCAGGGGCAGCCCCCACCAGGTGCTCACAATCCCCAATCATGTGCGTAATGGACAGCCTCCACAGCCAAAAAGCCCTACTAAGTAACCCATTCACCCACATGGAAATGGAAATCACATGTTACACCCCCAATGTTCATGAAGCTAATGAACCCATGTCCGTCACACACAATGGTTGCAATTGAATGGGAAAACACACAACATGACATGCATGAAACCAATGAGATGATACCACACAGTGAAGTATGCAAACAAAATTTTATTGAAAAAAATAAAGAATGCTAAAGAAAGAAAACAAACTACAATGTGAATGAGAAAAAAAAACCTGCATGTCCGTATAAAGACACAAAACTGGAAATCATAATCCAAAAAATATTTGGCCAAAGTCAAAATTAAAAAAATCTCCATGCAATAAAGAACTATGTAAAAAACTACCAAGGGTCCATGAGCCCAACTGAACAAAGGAAACCTACTAAAAAACCTACCTAAAAATCAACTATATACAAAAAGTGGAGCAGTGTCCGTCGACTCCAAATCATAATAAGAAAGAAAGGAAACCTAAAACTAAAGAACTAAATACAAAGGCGGCGGGCAAGTCCAGCGGCTCACTCCATGGTGTCCCGGGCCAGGGCATCATCGAACTCCTGTTCGATGTCCCGGAGGTGGTCCAGTTCCATGGCCCTGAGGGTCCGCAGGGACGACGCCGTGTCCTCCTCCAACCCCCTGCGGATTGCCTCGAGGCACTCGGCCCACCTCAGGGCCCTTCGCATGGAGTTCTCCGCCCTGACCATTGTGAGCCGCGTCTCTTCCGCCCGCCGCCGCTCCGCACCTATGGCGTGGCCCAACCCCTGCCACACGGAAGACACTCTGTCCTGGGTCCCCCTGCCCTCCGGCCGATGCCTGCCCCTCCAATGTCGAAATCCCTGAGCCTTCATGTCTCCCACCATGTTGCTGCTGCTGCTGCTCTGCCTCTGCCCGTGCACTGCCTCCTGCTGCCTGCACATCCTCCGCCGGCTGGGGTGCACTTGTTGATGTGGCCACCCCTGCTGGACCTCCGACTCCCGACTGTGGCAGGGATGCCTCCTCCACCAGCCTGGCCGCACCGTCAGAGGCAGCTCCACAGGGCACCCAGGTGACTGATGGGTGGGAAGATGGCACAGAAGACGACTGGCGCGTAGGGGGTCCAGTTGAGGAGGGGGTCGGAGCAAGCCCCATCAGACGGAGGAATCCGGCCTGGGTGACCTGTCCCAGCAGGCTGACGTGGTCAACGAGCCATTCGAGATGACGTGCAGTCTCTCCATGAAAAGACTGCAGGTTACCTCGCATGGCCCGTTGACGCAACGCCACACCAGCCAGGACAGGCTCAACCCGGACCTGGATGGCCACGTCCACAGGCAGAGGAAGGTCAGTTGACGTCAGCTCATCCACTGCCTGAGAACGGGTCTGGACGTAGGCATCCCTGCTGGTGCAAGATGATGCAGGGACAGGATCGGGGACAGGATTGCACACAGGCACCTCCGCGGCCGCCTGTGCTGCCTCCTGTCCCTGGTCCTGCACTGCACCACTAGCATCAGTGGGATCCCCACCTCCAGACCCCGTCTCTGGTGCTTGCGCGGCCCCCTCCTCCACCAAACCCCCCACCAACCTGGATGACTCCGTGCCATCTTCCCCTGTTGGGCCCTGTGGGGTCCCAGCTGCCCCTTCTGCTGCCAAGGAGTCCAACTGCAACCTCCGCCTCTTGGACCTCCCACCGGCAGCTGCGGCCTGGGACGCGGCACCGGACTCCTCACTCCCCGACGAGATGACAACACGGGAGGGGAGCCGGGCCTTGCGTCTCCGGCTGGCGGTCGGATCCCCGCCGCTGTGCTCCACAGCACCTTCTCCGCCCGCTTCATCAGTTGACGCTGCAGACAGGGAGAAACAAAACACAGGCATCAGGGCACTGTACAATGGACACATACACGCATGACAGTTGCACATGAGTGGCATTGGCAAACCTCAGACATGTCATCACAATCCCCAACACACATGTCATTGCAACTGGCACACATGAGCCATACCACAGCCATATCGCAACTGCCACCACCATCCCTACACATACAACAGCATCAGCAGCCAAAGGGGAGCCAGACATCACATGCAACACAGGAAGTGCACCACACATGTACACACACCACCACACTTGCATGCATGTCTACACCTCTGCCAAGTGTCGCACTGTTCAGACGGGCATCCATGTCACATCTGCCAATCAGGCTTCCACATACCGCTGTCACATGCATCCATGTTGCATCACTGTTGCACCCTTGTCAAATACACACACATGCACATGTACACAGTGCTCATACATGCAGCCGAAAACAACATACATGCCTGACATCACAGACATGTCTACTTAAATACACATTCATCCAAACATGTGTGCACACACAACTGCATTTGCCATGCAAGCCCACACACACAAGCACCATCCATGTCTCACACATTACAGCCCTCGCATGTGTCAGCCCCATGGCCCTATACACCCCCACCCATACTCGACCCCATACAAACAGATGTGCAACCGGCACAATGCCGAATAATCACCACACGCACTGCTCACAATCAGGATGCATGTACACTCACCACTCGGCTCCAGACGGGTCTGCTTCTCTAGGACCTGGACGTGGAGCGCTGGGGATATGCGTTCCAGGACCCCCATCTGTTCTTCCGACAAGTGGCCCCGGCGCCCCTTGGCATCCACTGCCTTCAAGAGGCGCCGGGCCTTGTTCAGGGTCTTGGACCTGAAGTCCTCCCAGCGCTTCCTGACATGTTGTAAGTCCCGGACTGCCACCCCCTCCGCGTTGATGGCAGTCACGATGTCAGTCCAGATCCGAGTCCGTCCTTCCTTGTCGGCGCGGGAACTTCCGAAGAGGGCATCATACTGCCCCAGGACTTGCTCCACCAGGACACCAACTTCGGTGGCACTGAAGCTGGTGCCCCTCGGCCTCTCTGGCCGGGGGTTGTCAGTGGTCACAGATGGTGTTTGCCCCGAAATGACAACCCCAGAGGCAGGAGTGGGTGGGCAACTAGGTCCTGGGGCTGGGCTGTGGAGCGATGGAATTCCAGTCGGGAGTCTTCGGTTCCAGCAGGGGTGGTCACAGCAACAGCACCCCTGGCTGATGTGCAGGCAGCAAATGGCAGTGCACGTGGGCAGCAGGCAGTCAGGCAGCAGCAGATGGCAGGTGGGAGCGTGCTCGGGGGTCTGGGGGGCAGTAGTTTGGCCTTCTGGGCAGGAGCGTGGTCTTCCGTGTGCTTACGCGTGGCCAGCTTGGTACGGAGTGATTTGGCACGTGAAAATCCTGCACGTCAGCGTGAAAACTGAGGAAAGGCCCTTAGCGCGTAAGCGCGTCAGCACGCATACGCGAATCTATTGGACCAAAGGCCCTCAGCGCGTAAGCGCGTCTGTGACGTGACCCGCACGGGTGTTTCCCACACAGCATGTGATGACAGAGCACAGGTGGAAAGACTGCACGTCAGAGTCTCATCGCGTGTAATTGGACAGCACGTCAGAGTCTCATCGCGTGTAATTGGACAGCACGTCAGAGTCTCATCGCGTGTAATTGGACAGCACGTCAGAGTCTCATCGCGTGTAATTGGACAAAAGTGCGCGTACACGCGATTGGCCTATGTACGTGTATATCAGATGTGCGCGGACACTTACACACGCAAGTACGTCAGCGCACCTGTATCCCGGTGTGCGCGGCAATTTCCACACGCTATTGGACTGGGCACTGGATTTCAGGGGTGTGCGGGTCACACGCTCGCCTACAACATGCGCAACGCATTAATTTGCGCGCTAACAAAATAACTAGCTCAGACCCAGGATGAACATACCGTTCCTAGCAGCAGTGGGCGTGGCCTACCAAAGGAGGAAGAGGAGGATAGTCAGGGCCAGAATATTCACACCCAGAACCAGCCTTTTCGGGATGCCTGATGACCAGGTGCATGGGAGGTACAGGTTTCCACCACACATCATACTGGACCTGGTGAGTGAGTGGGAGGACGACCTCACATCACCCACCCTGTGCTCCCAAGCACTCAGCCCCCTGGAGAAGGTCCTCAATGTACTGCACTTCTTAGCCACTGGATCATTTCAGCGGACAAGTGCCATTGTGGGTGGTGTATCACAGGCCACCCAGTCACGCTGCCTACACCAGGTCTTGAACATCATCACTGCACGCCCATCAGTCCGCAGGCACATATACCTGCCCAGAACCCCTGCAGAAAGGCATGCTGCCGCCCTGGATTTTTACGCTGTGGCACGATTCCCCAAAGTGCTAGGTGCCATCGACTGCACCCATGTGGCTCTACGTCCCCCCAGGGCATCTGAGCACATCTATAGGAACCGCAAGCACTGGCATTCCATCAACGTGCAGGTAGTATGTAATGCCAAGGGAATCATCACCTCAGTATATGCCAACTATCCTGGGTCAACCCACGACAGCTTCATTTACCGAATGTCCACCCTAAGCCGGGACCTAGAAGCTGGCCGGCATGGCGATACATGGCTGCTTGGTGAGTATGAATGCCACTGCACATGCATGCATGTCAGATACTGAGCAAGGTCACAACCCCACCAATGATACCAATCACCACCTCCACAGGGGACAGTGCCTACCCTCTCAGCCCCCACATGATGACGCCAATTCGGAACCCCACCACACCACCCCAGGTAAGATATAACGCAGCCCACATTACAACCCGGGGCATAGTGGAGCGCACATTCGGAGTGCTGAAGTCACGCTTTCGCTCCCTTGACCGTTCTGGCGGGCAGCTGTTGTACGCTCCCCCAGTAGTGTGCAGGATCATAGTGGCAGCATGTGTCCTGCACAACGTTGCAACACGCCGGGGCCTGGCCGTGGACATGGTGGTGCCCCCCCATCCCCAACCACATGCACAGCCGCTGCGCATGGGAGGTGAAAGGGCACGGGGGGAGGCAGCCCGTACACAGCTAGTGGCTAATTACTTCACATAGAAATCACACCCCTGTGGAGTGCACACTGCCCTGGCACATTCCATCTGACAATCAATGATGACTCAACCTGACACTGATCCTGAATGTCTGGAGAAAGAACCGTGAAAACCATATCAGCCTGAGATTGTTCACCTGGAAGTGTCACAATGTGTGCATCCCTACCCACACTGACACCACCAATGCAGTTTTATGAAGTTACACATTCAAGCAGCTAAAATGAATACCCACTTGCAAAATGCAACAAGAGGACAGTGCCATGTCAGCCAACCCAACCCCAGCACCGCCACACGACACACCGTGCCATGTCATGCTATTTGCAGGTAAACAAAGTAATCCCCACAACATGACACTAGTGTCACAATGTACAGTGTCCCTATTAGAAACTTGCAACACCTGAAATGCTCACAGTAATGCCGGACCAACAACAAACTTGAGCACGTACTACCATTAACATGACATCACTAATGTTTAATATTAGTAGTCTCACCACCTGGAAATGCCTGCACTCCCACCACTACCAACTGTGCAGTGTTGTCGCCTGTAGAGTTGTAGGTGCACTGCTGCCAACATGGACCACATCTCCAGACTAGAGGTCCTTGTGTAGACATGAGGAAGGGACCTGCAAATTGGGAGGTAGACACAGAAGATGAGTTGCACATAAATGCAACATGCAGTGTACAACACAACAGCAATATGCACTAGGAATGTATACACAGTATTGACTACAGACTGCCCACACAGCTCATGGGAGTCCAACGTCACTGTGTAATTCACTGTCACTTGGGCACACCCTTTGCAAGCCCATGGAAACGGGAAGCAGGAGGGGTGTGTGTGACTCAAACCCAAGCATCTGAACCAAATACATTACAAGCCTGCATGTGCCCAGCCACAATGCAGCGTATGCCCACAGGAACCACGGAAGCCAACAAATCGTCCCAAAAAAATTGGGAATAAAAGAAATAAAAATAAAAACAAAAATAAAAATAAAAAAAAATCAAAAATGGCCATTGAAGGGCCTGGGGGGGTTGGGGAGGCCACCCAGGAGGTCCGAGGACAGGATGCACACCAGAACCCACTTGCGTGGATCCTGGGAAAAAAAAAACACCTCCATGGGCTCATGGCCCACATGGCCACCCTATTGTGGGAGTATCACTGCTGTCGCTATTATCACCCTGTGCAGCTGCATCCGGAGGTGGTTGCACTATGGGAGGCAGCCCACGCAAGGCCCTAGTCTGCTCCTCCATGGCTGCAAGCATGCGGGTGTGGTAGGTCTGGTTCTGGAGGATGAGTGTGCGGAGGTCCCCATGCAACAACTCACGGGATGCCCGGACCTCCGCCCTCGTTGCCTGCATCTCAGCTGAGAGCGTACGGGTGAGACGCTCCAGCTGCTGTTCTGTCCTTTGGTGTGTAGAAGCCTCAAGCTCAACAAGAGTCGTCCTGAGGTGAAGGAGCTCCTGCCTCAGGGCTTCCCTGTGGCCCTGGGACTCAATGGAGATGGCCTCCTGCAGAGTCGCCAGCGCCGCCCGCCTGTCCCTGTTGGACCCCAACATGTCCTCCCTGTGTGACTGGCAGATGGAGTCGGTTGCCTGCTCTAGTCGCTCCATCAGCCTTTCAGGGGGGACAATGGAAGTGGCCACCCTATCCATGGCCTGAGCCATCATCTCGGATGATGCTGCCTGTTGGGTTGCCATACCGTAAATGGATTGCTCCCATGCAGTATTGCCAGGTGGCGTACGGCCACCACGTCGGCGGGCACCACACCTGTCTGGGGCAAGGCGAACTGCGCCTTGCTGTGCCGGCACTGCCTGAGGCTGCAGGACTGCATTCCCCCTCTGATCTGCTGGCCCAGGAACAGGATCAGATGTCGCGGAGTGTGACCCTGCATCCGTAACCACCAAAGGCGTAGCTGCCAACACTGACATCCCCATTGAGGGTTCTGACCCTGGTGCAGGTGGGTGAGACAGAACAGAATCCCTCCCTGGAACACTCACCTGCGACGGCACGTAGGTCTCATCCGAATCAACACCTGAGTACAGCTCGGGGGAGGTGCAGCCAGAGACACCCCTTGAGAGCAGGACCTGCAGCACTTGTGGGTTCTCACCCACCACCACACCACGTCCCTCACTGGTGGTTGGTCGGCCCTCGGACCCCTCCTGGGTCTGCACCATCTCCACAACCCCAGCAGTATCAGGTGCGTCTTCCCCTGCAAAGACATAAAAACAAAGAAATGGAAACAGGCATTAGCACCATGGCACACAATGAGGGCTGAGAAGCAAGAGAACCAGTACTTGTTTGACACATGTCCCACATGACTAAAACCATCCCATGCATGCACCCTCACTGCGTATGAAGGGCAGGCAAATGGCACACACTGATGACACCAAGATTGAAGATGAACACATTTTCTGCATGCTGCCTGGCAGTGGCATCACACATTGGCCTGTGATTGGCAGGTGAAACACACATGCCATCACACAGATGGCATGTACCATTGCTATTGAGTGAAGATGGAGAGGAGGGCAGCACCTATTCATTCTGTCCAGTTCCCGCATGTAATAGCTTTTCTAATTCAAACAGGTCAGATTCTTCACCTGGAGCTGCCAGTCCGAAATGGTGCAATTGCACAGGGACATGTTTTAACAAATGATATCCAGGTAACAAAGTCACTCCACTTTACCATAGCCATGTCAGACATGTGACTAGAGGACTGCGACATGCCTAGTAAAAGTGGTGGAATGCAAAAAATCTGACTAAATGAACAGTGGAAAATTTAGCAACAATGTTGTGGCAAGGTGACACTTCAAGGGCAACTGGCGTGCAGTTGGGCTAGATGTCTACTGTTGGCAGAAGGGATACTGCTATGGCCAAATGCAGCTGCGCAGGATGTATTGCATGAAGCACATGGCTGACCCATACGACTCAGGCGCACACACTCTCACCTGGCACACAAACAGAAGCCCTCACACACACCATGCACATGGATGACACACACATGCATGTGCACTCACCGGACAATGCCTCGTAATCAGCCAAATCTCCCACGCCTTGGATCTGTTCCTCCGTGACGTAGGTCCCAGCGACTGACTCATGTGGAGTGAGTTCCATGTCTACTACTGGAGACTCACCTCCAGTCACTAGAGTTGCAGCATGACTTGAGGCCAGCTTACTCTTTGCCCTGCGCTTTAGGTCATTCCAGCGCTTATAGCAATCATTGGCTGTGCGCCTCACGATTCCAAGGGCACTTACGATGTCCGCAACGGTCTGCCAGTGTGCCTGGCGTTGTGCAGGTGTGGTCTTGGATCCTGCAACAATGACCATCTCGTTGTCATGTGCGGACACATACTCGACAAGTGCATTCAGTTCGTCATCCGTGAAGCTGGGCTTCCTGGACGGGCCGGACTGTGTAGCCGTGTCTGGGGCATCAGCCTGTGCCGGAGGAGCACTCTTCCTCTTCCGCTTGGAAGGTGGTGGTGATCCTGAGTGTCCTGCGCCGCTCTGGACACTAGGGGCAGGAGCCCTGGTGGACTCTGTATCAGGAGTGTGGGATTGCACACTCAGCATGGGAGTTGGTGCAGGCAATGGCTCTAGTGTGATGGTGTCAGGGGGAATATCAGCAGCATGGACTAGGACCGACACTGTCCGGGCTGGGTGTGTGAGGGCTGGGGTGGATGGAGCCGCAGCTGCCTCTGCAGCCTCTCCGCTCTGCCTACAGCATGGATGCTTTCAGCCATATCAGCCTCAACAGGAGGGGGGGGTGATTATGGGTGCCCTTGACTGGTCCTCCACACATGGGGGGACAGGCTCACCCTGCAAGTAACGACCACGTCCCCTACCGGATCCACCACGGCCACCACTTGTGGCTCTTCCACCTTTGCCACCCTTACGGAATCCTCGCCTCCCAGCCATGGCACTGATGTTAATGTGCGTATGGGAGTGGCTGTAAAATATTGTCCTGGGCAATTGGGGGTCAAAGGGGTTGGGTACCAGATGGTAATTGTACCCTAGTGCTCTTGCAAGGCTGATTGTAACCCCTGGGGAAAGATGACGGGTCACGCTACGCACAGGAGCCCCAAAAAAGGGAGATGACGTGCACGCACCCCTCCTAGACCACGTGTGCAGAAAGAAAAACCTGCACTACGCTGTGGCACCCAGTAACACAAGAATGAACGTATGCGTGTCACACGCAGCCTAGAATGACCTCTGAAGGGGTAGGCTACACACGGGGCAAGCACAGATGTTAGATACGTGTGTGACTCACCGTCTGCCAGGTAAAAGAGCGTGAAAAAGGAGCGCGTTTGGTTGGCAACACCCCCGCCAAAAGAAGATTTGTACGCTGTCTGAGGAGACAGGACAACAGTAGAAGGGAACACTGTTTGAGGGAACAGGCCCAGGTAAACCAGTAAAAGAGAAAAAAGAGAAAAATCTGTCAGAGGTAACAGGGAATACGAACTTGAAACGCTGTGAAGTAAATCGCGTGTGAACCGACAAGAAGTACAGAATTCACCCACTCGCTCTCCAGGAAAAGCACGTACAAGGAAATGGTGTTCTACGTGTACCTTTTATACAGGCCCACACGTCCAGCGTCACTTACGCGGCGTCTACGTGCTAGGGCCATTTCCTCCAATTACACGCTTTGTCACTTATGTGTGTAGGGCCATTTCCACCAATTACACGCTTTGTGACTTATGCGTGTACAGCCATTTCCACCAATTACACGCTTTGTCACTTCTGCGTGTACGGCCATTTCCACCAATCACACGCGATGAGACTCTGACGTGCAGTCTTTCCACGTGTGCTCTGTCATCACGTGCTGTGTGGGAAACACCCGTGCGGGTCACGTCACAGACGCGCTTACGCGCTGAGGGCCTTTGGTCCAATAGATTTGCGTATGCGTGCTGACGCGCTTATGCGCTAAGGGCCTTTCCTCGGTTTTCACGCTGACGTGCAGGATTTTCACGTGCCAAATCACTCCGTACCAAGCTGGCCACGCGGAAGACCACGCTCCTGCCCAGAAGGCCGAACTACTGCCCCCCAGAGCCCCGAGCACGCTCCCACCTGCCATCTGCTGCTGCCTGACTGCCTGCTGCCCACGTGCACTGCCATTTGCTGCCTGCACATCAGCCAGGGGTGCTGTTGCTGTGACCACCCCTGCTGGAACCGAAGACTCCCGACTGGAATTCCATCGCTCCACAGCCCAGCCCCAGGACCCAGTTGCCCACCCACTCCTGCCTCTGGGGTTGTCATGTCGGGGTAAACACCATCTGTGACCACTGACAACCCCCGGCCAGAGAGGCAGAGGGGCACCAGCTTCAGTGCCACCGAAGTTGGTGTCCTGGTGGAGCAAGTCCTGGGGCAGTATGATGCCCTCTTCGGAAGTTCCCGCGCCGACAAGGAAGGACGGACTCGGATCTGGAGTGACATCGTGACTGCCATCAACGCGGAGGGGGTAGCAGTCTGGGACTTACAACATGTCAGGAAGCGCAGGGAGGACTTCAGGTCCAGGACCCTGAACAAGGCCCGGCGCCTCTTGAAGGCAGCGGATGCCAAGGGGCGCCGGGGCCACTTGTCGGAAGAACAGATGGGGGTCCTGGAACGCATATCCCCAGCGCTCCACGTCCAGGTCCTAGAGAAGCAGACCCGTCTGGAGTCGAGCGGTGAGTGTACATGCATCCTGATTGTGAGCAGTGCGTGTGGTGATTATTCGGCATTGTGCCGGTTGCACATCTGTTTGTATGGGGTCGAGTATGGGTGGGGGTGTACAGGGCCGTGGGGCTGACACATGCGAGGGCTGTAATGTGTGAGACATGGATGGTGCTTGTGTGTGTGGGCTTGCATGGCAAATGCAGTTGTGCGTGCACACATGTTTGGATGAATGTGTATGCAAGTAGACATGTCCGTGATGTCAGGCATGTATGTTGTTTTCGGCTGCATGTATGAGCACTGTGTACATGTGCATGTGTGTGTATTTGACAAGGGTGAAACAGTGATGCAACATGGATGCATGTGACTGCGGTATGTGGAAGCCTGAATGGCAGATGTGACATGGATGCCCGTCTGAACAGTGCGACACTTGGCAGAGGTGTAGACATGCATGCAAGTGTGGTGGTGTGTGTACATGTGTGGTGCACTTCCTGTGTTGCATGTGATGTCTGGCTCCCCTTTGGCTGCTGATGCTGTTGTATGTGTAGGGATGGTGGTGGCAGTTGCGATATGGCTGTGGTATGGCTCATGTGTGCCAGTTGCAATGACATGTGTGTTGGGGATTGTGATGACATGTCTGAGGTTTGCCAATGCCACTCATGTGCAACTGTCATGCGTGTATGTGTCCATTGTACAGTGCCCTGATGCCTGTGTTTTGTTTCTCCCTGTCTGCAGCGTCAACTGATGAAGAGGGCGGAGAAGGTGCTGTGGAGCACAGCGGCGGGGATCCGACCGCCAGCCGGAGACGCAAGGCCCGGCTCCCCTCCCGTGTTGTCATCTCGTCGGGGAGTGAGGAGTCCGGTGCCGCGTCCCAGGCCGCAGCTGCCGGGGGGAGGTCCAAGAGGCGGAGGTTGCAGTTGGACTCCTCGGTAGCAGAAGGGGTGGCTGGGACCCCACAGGGCCCAACAGGGGAAGATGGCACGGAGTCATCCAGGTTGGTGGGGGGTTTGGTGGAGGAGGGGGCCGCGCAAGCACCAGAGACGGGGTCTGGAGGTGGGGATCCCACTGGTGCTAGTGGTGCAGTGCAGGACCAGGGACAGGGGGCAGCACAGGCGGCCGCGGAGGTGCCTGTGTGCAATCCTGTCCCCGATCCTGTCCCTGCATCATCTTGCACCAGCAGGGATGCCTACGTCCAGACCCGTTTTCAGGCAGGGGATGAGCTGACGTCAATTGGCCTTCCTCTGCCTGCGGACGTGGCCATCCAGGTCCAGGTTGAGCCTGTCCTGGCTGTTGTGGCGTTGCGTCAACGGGCCATGCGAGGGGACTTGCAGTCTTATCATGGATAGACTGCACGTCATCTCGAATGGCTCGTTGACCACGTCAGCCTGCTGGGACAGGTCACCCAGGCCGGATTCCGCTGTCTGATGGGGCTTGCTCCGATCCCCTCCTCAACTGGACCCCCTACGCGCCAGTCGTCCTCTGTGCCATCTTCCCACCCATCAGTCACCTGGGTGCCCTGTGGAGCTGCCTCTGACGGTGCGGCCAGGCTGGTGGAGGAGGCATCCCTGCCACAGTCGGGAGTCGGAGGTCCAGCAGGGGTGGCCACATCAACAAGTGCACCCCAGCCGGCGGAGGATGTGCAGGCAGCAGGAGGCAGTGCACGGGCAGAGGCAGAGCAGCAGCAGCAGCAACATGGTGGGAGACATGAAGGCTCAGGGCTTTCGACATCGGAGGGGCAGGCATCGGCCGGAGGGCAGGGGGACCCAGGACAGAGAGTGTCTTCCGTGTGGCAGCGGTTGGGCCACGCCATAGGTGCGGAGCGGCGGCGGGAGGAAGAGGCGTGGCTCACAATGGTCAGGGCGGAGAACTCCATGCGGAGTTCCCAGGGAGGGCCCTGAGGCGGGCCGAGTGCCTCGAGGCAATCCGCAGGGGGTTGGAGGAGGACACAGCGTCGTCCCTGCGGACCCTCGGGCCATGGAACTGGACCGCCTCCGGGACATCGAACAGGAGTTCGATGATGCCCTGGCCCGGGACACCACGGATTGAGCCGCTGGACTTGCCCGCCGCCTTTGTATATAGTTCTTTAGTTTTAGGTTTCCTTTCTTTCTTATTATGATTTGGAGTCGACGGACACTGCTCCACTTTTTGTATATAGTTGATTTTTAGGTAGGTTTTTTAGTAGGTTTCCTTTGTTCAGTTGGGCTCATGGACCCTTGGTATTTTTGTATATAGTTCTTTGTTGCATGGAGATTTTTTTACATTTGACTTTGGACAAAATTGTTTTGGATTTGGATTTCCAGTTTTGTGTTTTTATACGGACATGCAGCTTATTTTTTCTCATTAACATTGTAGTTTGTTTTCTTTCTTTAGCATTCTTTATTTTTTTCAATACAATTTTGTTTGCATACTTCACTGTGTGGTATCATCTCATTGGTTTCATGCATGTCATGTTGTGTGTTTTCCCATTCAATTGTAACCATTGTGTGTGACGGACATGGGTTCATTAGCTTCATGAACATTGGGGATGTAACATGTGATTTACATTTCCATGTGGGTGAATGGGTTACTTGGTAGGGCTTTTTGGCTGTGGAGGCTGATCATTATGCACATGATTGGGGATTGTGAGGACCTGGTTGGGGCTGCCCATGGTGGCAGGGGGGTGGGGGTGGTGGGAGACATGAGTGGGGGCCTGGTGGAGGGTGACCCTGGATGCTGGGGGGTGGGGGTGGTGGGAGACATGAGTGGGGGCCTGGTGGAGGGTGACCCTGGATGCTGGGGGGTGGGGGTGCAGGGGGACATGAGTGGGGGCCTGGTGGAGGATGCCCATGGTGGCAGGGGGGTGGGGGTGGTGGGAGACATGAGTGGGGGCCTGGTGGAGGCTGCCCCTGCTCTGCTGGGGGGTGGGGGTGGTGGGAGACATGAGTGGGGGCCTGGTGGAGGATGCCCATGGTGGCAGGGGGGTGGGGGTGGTGGGAGACATGAGTGGGGGCCTGGTGGAGGGTGATCCTGGATGCTGGGGGGTGGGGGTGCAGGGGGACATGAGTGGGGGCCTGGTGGAGGATGCCCATGGTGGCAGGGGGGTGGGGGTGGTGGGAGACATGAGTGGGGGCCTGGTGGAGGCTGCCCCTGCACTGCTGGGGGGTGGGGGTAGAGGGAGACATGAGTGGGGGCCTGGTGGAGGATGCCCATGGTGGCAGGGGGGTGGGGGTGGTGGGAGACATGAGTGGGGGCCTGGTGGAGGGTGACCCTGGATGCTGGGGGGTGGGGGTGCAGGGGGACATGAGTGGGGGCCTGGTGGAGGATGCCCATGGTGGCAGGGGGGTGGGGGTGGTGGGAGACATGAGTGGGGGCCTGGTGGAGGCTGCCCCTGCACTGCTGGGGGGTGGGGGTGGTGGGAGACATGAGTGGGGGCCTGGTGGAGGATGCCCATGGTGGCAGGGGGGTGGGGGTGGTGGGAGACATGAGTGGGGGCCTGGTGGAGGGTGACCCTGGATGCTGGGGGGTGGGGGTGCAGGGGGACATGAGTGGGGGCCTGGTGGAGGATGCCCATGGTGGCAGGGGGTGGGGGTGGTGGGAGACATGAGTGGGGGCCTGGTGGAGGCTGCCCCTGCACTGCTGGGGGGTTTTGGGAGACATGAGTGGGGGCCTGGTGGAGGCTGCCCCTGCACTGCTGGGGGGTGGGGGTGGTGGGAGACATGAGTGGGGGCCTGGTGGAGGCTGCCCCTGCACTGCTGGGGGGTTGTGGGTGGTGGGAGACATGAGTGGGGGCCTGGTGGAGGGTGACCCTGGATGCTGGGGGGTGGGGGTGCAGGTGGACATGAGTGGGGGCCTGGTGGAGGCTGCCCCTGCACTGCTGGGGGGTGGGGGTGGTGGGAGACATGCATTGTTGATCAGTAGTGCAAGGTGACATGTGGGTTGGCTGTGGGGCATGCCCATGGTGGATGGGCTGCCTGCGGGACATGGGCAGGGGTGCAGGGTAGTCCCCCGTGGTGTGGGCTGCCTGCAGGGGCCGTGGAGGTTGTGGAGCATACACCCGGGAGGACCCACTCGGCCAATTCACGTGTAGTACTCCCCAGAACCCCTGAAATACACATTCCCTTCTGGTATCGCGTGTGCAACTTCCCGCGCACCCCTGAAATACACGTACCCTGCTCGCACTGGGACTATCGTGTGTGGAACTTCCCGTGCACCCCTGAAATACACGTACCCTGCTCGCACTGGGCCAATCGCGTGTGTAACTTCCCGCTCACCCCTGAAATACACGTACCCTGCTCGCACTGGGACAATCGCGTGTGCAACTTCCCGCGCACCCCTGAAATATACGTACCTTGCTCGCACTGGGACTATCGCGTGTGGAACTTCCCGCGCACCCCTGAAATACACGTACCCTGCTCGCACTGGGCCAATCGCGTGTATAACTTCCCGTGCACCCCTGAAATACACGTACCCTGCTCGCACTGGGACAATCGCGTGTGCAACTTCCCGCGCACCCCTGAAATACACGTACCCTGCTCGCACTGGGACTATCGCGTGTGGAACTTCCCGCGCACCCCTGAAATACACGTACCCTGCTCGCACTGGGACAATCGCATGTGCAACTTCCCGCGCACCCCTGAAATACACGTACCCTGCTCGCACTGGGCGAATCGCGTGTGTAACTTCCCGCGCACCCCTGAAATACACGTACCCTGCTCGCACTGGCACAATCACGTGTGCAACTTCCCGCGCACCCCTGAAATACACGTACCCTGCTCGCACTGGGACTATCGCGTGTGGAACTTCCCACGCACCCCTGAAATACACGTACTCTGCTCGCACTGGGACAATCGCGTGTGCAACTTCCCACGCACCCCTGAAATACACGTTCCCCTCTTGGCGTTTGCTGTTTGGCAGCCCGGTGAACTGGTCCAGGGTTCGCGCAGCCCTTTGCGATGATTTAGCGATTTTGATGGCTTTTCTTTGCGCGAGGGCGTTCTTGGGGGCGTTACTGGCGCTGCTGCAGGGTCGCTGCGATTCTCTGCGCCACGGCTGGTTTGGGAGCCTGAAATCCATGAATACGCTGTGCGCAGAAATCGGTTTTAGCGCACGTGCCTGGCGCAGACAATCGCACGCGGACACTCTGCGCCAGCCGCTTGCGACACTTTTCTGCGAAATTCTATGAATTACCCTCTTAGTCTAACTGAAGACATGAAGTTGTTTACTTGACCTGTTTTTGTAACTGGTCTTGGGAAACCAAAGCGGCATTTGGTGTAGTATTTCCCTTTGTTTTTGTATTTGCGACGACAATATTTGCCACATTTGTGTCTTTGAAATTGTAAAATTTGTGCATGAAGATCACTATTTGTTGCTTCTGATGGAATTTCACAAGTGACATATTTTTTCGACAAACTGTAACACAGTGGCATCATTGTCTTGACCAAATTTAGGAGCATCTTTAATCCATAAAAGCATGTGGATATTTGGTACTCCTCTGGCTTGGTATTCTTTTCTCCAAAAGAAGTGTTGCACTTTTCCGAGGGGAGGAACAGTTTTATTACAAATAAAGTGTAGCAAAGCAATGAAGCGATGGTGAAAATATCTTGAAACATTAACAGGATCTAGAGAACAAAGTTCTCCAGGTGTTAGTATATCTATGTTTGTTTTTTTTATTTATATGCGTAGGAAATCATGTAAATCTTCCCATGCATATTCTGCACAACTTAATGTAACAAACCAAGTGGGTGGGCCAAGGTTTCTTATCATACAACGTACATCTCCATGACATCGGAACCATTACTCTTTAGTACCACGCATGTTTGCTAATAGATTTGTAATGCTTAATTGTAAAACCTCATCTTTTTGTTGCACTTTTCTAATTATTGTGTAGCTGACATATTTTGAAAGTCGGTTCCTGATTTGAATGTGTGTGCAACTCCGTAACATAGGGTTGCTAGTTCACTTTCAAGGAGTAGGTGGAATATGTATTCCACATTTTGTCTAAATCTGAGATCTTCAGAATACATCTGTAACGAGCGGTATTCTGATGCTGTTATTTGAATAGGTCTATCATCGTACCTTCCTCCTTTGCCAGTAGGAAAGAGTAGAGGAAAAGCACATGCTTCTATACTTTTTTCCCATATGCTGATTGGTGATCCTTTTGTGTGTCACATTTGGTACGTTTCTAGTGCGTCTTCTATGGTGTCATTAGAGTGCAATTGATGAATTGTATAATGGTCTAAAGTATTGGATACTGTAGCAGGATCTAGAAGCTCAAATTGACCAGCTTCTGGTGACTCTTGAATTATTTCAGTGGTTTCCTTCAAGTTTTCTTCAATATTAATTTTTTTGTAGTATTCATTATTGTCTTTTAGATATTGCAAGGCTTGTCTAACTTTATGTAAATCTACCAGTTGTTGCCAAATTTTTTTGTCTTTTGTAGGTATACCATTTACTAAGATAATTAAAGATTGCTCCATTGGACGTTGCACTCCCAGAGTGTGCACATTTTGTTTTAGATCAAATGGTAAATACACTACTTTTCCACGAATGCCTTTCACCAATTCAGAGGGAGGTAATTTTGCTGTTTTTGGTTGAAGGCGTATTATTGCTTGAGAGGGGTGCACTGTTTGAATTATGATGCTCTCATATAAATTGAGTTGTTGTAGGGGTTCTGGTAGTGGAAATAATTCCAAATTATTTGTGATAGCACGTGAAGGAGTTTGGTTGTTGTCAAGTTTTGTAGTGCAGTAACTGCAAAGTATTAAGGGGTCAGTTATTTCATATTTGTTTTCTGCTATAAGGAAGAGAGCTAATTCAAACCATTTAGAATCTTCATTGTCTTCTATTTTGAATGTTAGGTTTACAGTTTTTGTGTTACTTTTATAAAAAGTTATGAGGCAACATACACACACATGATTTGGTACTTCAGCAGATGTACTTTTAAATTTCAGTATTTCTTTTTTGTATGTGTGTAGTAGAAGGTTGCCATGCATAGAATTGCTGCTAATTTGTTTTAAAGCTATTTCATTCTGTAAGTGGCTTTCACTTCCAAAATATTTTTTCTAGATATAGTTGATTTCTTCAAGTAGGTCTTTTGCGGTACCATGTAGAAGAATGTTATTTAAATTGGCTAGTGCTAAATCAGGACTTTTAGCATGGTACAGTTTATAGACTAGATTTCTCATAGTTGAATGATGTGTTGATATAATTTTTATATGATGGAAGGTGGTTTTGCAAGTAGGTCCTGAAATGCAGGCCAATGAATGTCCTTTTAGTCCTGTGTACTTGCGCACTGGACAGGTATCTGTATTTTGCAGTAGTTTAATTTTGATTTTGTCTTTGCCTTTCACATACTGATTGAGGAATTGGCGTAAATACTTGAAAGATTTTTTGGGAATGTTACACATTGACGTGCATGGCTATTTGTATACTAGACGTTCTGATTCAGTTGAGTGGAGAGGTAATTCTAAGTTTTCTGGGGATATTTTTGTAAGCAGTATTTCTTGTTCCATTATGGTATTATTAACTTTTTCATAACCTCGCCCACTGCTATGTATGCAATTGTATTTGTTTGCTTTTGTTTGTATGCTTCTTCATTAAAATATGGTTCTGTGCTTGTAGTGTGACTCCACTCACCTCCACAGATATTTAAGAAGTTATTTCTGTTGACATTTCGTTTATTGAGAAGTCTTTTTGTAATTTAGTCATTAGTTTTGTTAGTGGTTTCATTTTGTTTAACACTAAAATAAATAACTTTCTTTTGAGAAGGATTGCACTGTCTATCAAAGCTTCTAAGATTAATTTCCTGCGGTAGGTTTTAAGGGTTGTGCATGATTTCTCTCCTGTTTTTCTAAGATTTTGAAGGACTCTGTGGTGGAACATTTTTGCTAAAATTCTTTTTTTGGTATGCTTACTTGGCACTATATCAAGATTTATAGGAGCAGTTTTATCAGTAGTGGTAGCTGAATTCTTGTTAATTGTTTTCTGTTTTGTTTTACATTTTGATAGAGGAGGCAACATTTCTGTACTTGAAGCTTGTTTTGTTTCGCTAAATGACTGTATTAGCTGTTTTGTTTAAACTTTTTTTTACAAATTCTACTAGAGATGGTTGCTAATTTTGGACACTTCTATTTTCATTTGCTCTACTTCTGCGTTGCTTTCTACGGACTTGATTTTTGGTAGGCATTCTTTAAGGTCTGTTGAAAAAAATAAAGAAGGTATGGGTTGGGGTGTTCTGCAATGTATGTGTGCTGTGTGCATGAGTGTCTGAGTATGATGATAAAGATGTATGTGATGGTATGTGATTGTGCATTGGGCAACTACAACTAGTTGGGATGGGTATTCTTGAATTTATGTGCTACTAAACTGGGGTTCAGATGACAGTAGAAAGTAAGCTAGTGGTGTGGAGAAGCACAAATAGTAAATCTAATGGTATACAATTAAAACAGTTGTTTGATCTATAATATCAAAATTCTAGGGGCTGAGTTGTGTCATATGTGCGCCGAAAAATGGGAATTTGTGCGCCATTCTGCCTGTAAATAACAAATGGGGATTTGTGGATAGAATGGTGCAAATCTCTGTTTTTAGGTGCAGAAATAGCATGAATTAACCCTACAGTGTGTTTGAGTAATACTACAAATATTATGGTGGTATTTAACTTACTTTTTTTGTGGAATGAGCAGGTTTCTTCTTAGTTGTTTGTACTTCAAGTTCTGCTGCTGCCTTTCAGGAGAGTAGTCTTCACTGCAATTGTAAAGGAAACACACTAGTAATTTTGTTTGTATATAGCACTGATGTTAATTTAGACATTGTTTTTTATGTTTTTGTACAAGGATTGTTGTTTGATATTTGAACATAGTGTGTGCATGCAATTTTGTTTGACTATGTGCACTTTTTATATTTTACTTTAAATATGTTAGTTCAACATGCTTTGCAAACGTGTGTGTAAAAAGAAATTAAATAGCAGATAGGTTTGGAAGTGACAGTTGATTATAGCAGATGGGAAAAATGACAGTAAGTTCATTTTATAGGTTATACAAGCTAAAAGTCAATTCATCTGTTTATATGAATCTATAAGAATTGTACATGTACTATACAGAAAATATGCATACCTGTAGTTTGTGTTCATGCATATGGATATGCATGCAGCTGCAAGTAGAAATCCTGGATACGTGTACAGTATTTCTTGTAGACAGTGCTTTCCAATGATATGACACTTGTACTCAGAGTGATTAACAGTACATTTGAAGTGCTGATCTATTATGATGCAGTTAGATGTAGAGGTCTTGGATGTGATTGGTGGATGGTCGTGTGACTGCTTAGCTATATCCAATGAGGGAATGGCACAGAAAGTGAAATGGAAATGGTATAAGGACTGTCCATTTTACTATATATCCGCGGACATGACGGTAGTCCACGGGCATCACGTGTTACATCCGGGGGTTTTGGGGTGGGGAGGCATGCAAATGAGAATGAGCAGAGCATGGGATTGGTCAATAAAGTTTAGTTGGTGTGTTGTGCCAGGAGAGAGTTTGTCTGATACTCTTTTTCCTGAGAGAAGAACAGGTAGCTATGGCTGTGTGTTTCAGAAAACAGATTGTTTGGATTTTTGGGAGACTCGTGGATACATTGGTTGAAGGGGCATGCAGAAAGCTGTGGAGTAGCTGTAGATCTTGGATACCCACATGTGGAAGCGCACTGGCATCGAGTTCGTGGAATGAAGTGGTTGGACTTGCTACCTCTCTGTGCTACTTTGGAGACAGAGCATCATCCAGACATAATTGTAATTCATTGTGGAGAGAACAGTTTAGGAAATGTGTCTGGAATTTCTTTGCAATTTGCAATGAAAGAAGGACTTGGGAAGGTCATGGACATGTTTCCAAATTCTCAAGTAATTTTTTCTTGGATTGTGCAGAGACAAATGTGGCTGCGTTCTTCTTCAGCTGGTCCACAAATGGAGAAAGCAAGGCGCAATGTCAATAAGGCTGTTTGTGCCTTTCTGAGAGATGTTGGCATGTCCTCTTTTCACAATGAAAATATTATGTTTCGTAGTACATACATTTTTCACAGAGATGGAGTCCATCTTACTTATGCTGGCAATCAGATGTTTCTGAGAAATGTACAAAATGCTTTGCAACCTTTTTGGGAATTACAGCATCCATTTTGTAGTAGGTGTTGACCATTTCAAGTTTTTCAAACACCACCAAAAGGCTCTTTTCAGAGCCACCACTTCCTCCCAGACAAAACTGCAATGGTCATGATAGGGCAGCACCCCAATATTTTAGATGTTGGCGGACTGTCCGCGGACTTCTAAAAAATACGCAAGGCCCTGCTCCATTTATTTTCCACTTCTATTTTTAAACTGTGAAAGGCGGCTCTGAAAAGAGCCTTTTTTTAATTTTTGTTTTTATATATATTTTTTGGGTTTTTTACACACGACACACTAGGAGAGGAGGGAAAAGGAGGGTAAGGGTGGACACCAACCATGGGGATAAGAACGGGCGGGTGGAGAGAGGAAGATGTAGAGTGGGTCTTACTTAGGTAGTGAGCAGATCTTCTCGTGCTCTGAGACCAGAGTCTCAAAAGCACTTCGAAGTCTCTCCCCCCCTGCAGAGTACTGCGTCACAGTACATGCACACAACTGTGACCCTCGAAAGGTAAGGGTCATCAGCATTACGAATAGCCTGTGAGGTAGCTGGAGGAATACGCTGTCCCACAGAAGTGTTCCTTGTGGTGAGAGGATCAAAAACAGAGGATGTAGTAGAGGAAGTCAACCAACTACGCTCTTCGCAACGTACAATCTTGCGAATGGCCCCACTGTGGAACAACCTTAGGTGTCGCTTCATAGTAATCGTACCAAAGCTGTACGAACCAGGCCTCCCGTGACTGAGCACCATTTTGCACTCTTTGCAGGTGACTTGGTTCGGACGCGCCTAAGGTCCGTTACCATGAATGGTAAATAACCGCCACACCCAAGACTCACGGCGAGTGCTGGTAGTAGGGACTTCCACTACCTCATTCTCGTCATCCTCTTCATCCTCCTCTGCATCCTCACTCCTGTTCCCCTCTTCAGGCCCTTGGGGAGGTGGTGGTGGTGGAGGGGGCGGGGGTGGTGCTGAGGCAGATGTAGCACCAGGTGGCAGTAGTTCAGCCATGGATGCCATCACGTTTCAGAAATAAATCTGAAAAAATTGGCAGCAGAAAGGCACAATGAGGATGAGCTCTGGGGTGTGGCCTTTTATAGGGGTGCTTGTGCGCGGTTTGCGGACACCCGTGCTGTCCGCGGACAGATCGAACCCCAAAAAAAGGTTCAAAAAGTCCCAAAAAGTATGTAGAAACTCAGGATTACTGTCTGGGACTTGTGCTATGGTGATTTATTATTGAAAAATATTGTGGATTGCCTGAAAAGGTAGTTTTAAATTGTTCAGGGACACAGTGTCAGAACCCACGCTCAGCATAGGCGAAGTCACATGATAGCTTCGCGAACATGTCCGCGAAGGGGAGTCGGTGTCCGCGGGACACCAAATGCACGGGATCTGTTTTGCGCATGCGCGTTGGTGTTCCACGGACACTGTTCGGGTCCTGAAACTAATTAAATGTGCGACACAAGTGAAACAAACAGTTACAAACAGGCGTTTGTTCTTAGAACAGTTTCAATCCGCTTGCGAACAATACGGACAGGCATAGCGTCCTCGAAACACCCCATTTTGTTTATTTACGAACATGTCTTGACACCGCATGTGTTCTTAGAATAGTTTCAACTCACTTGCGAACAATACGGACAGCGTCCTCAGGACACCCCCATTTTGATTATTTACGAACAATTCAGGATATTACTTGTGTTATTAGAACAGTTTCAACTCGCCTGAGAACAATACGGACAGCGTCCTCAGGACACACCCATTTTGTTTATTTACGAACATTTCAGGATATTGCCTTTGTTCTTAGAACAGTTTCAACTCACCTGCGAACAATACGGACAGCGTCCTCAGGACACCCCCATTTTGTTTATTTATGAACATTTCGGAACACTTGATGTGTTCTTAGAACAGTTTCAATCTGCCTACAAACAGCAAGGACAGGTCTAGCGTCATCAGGACACCCCCATTTTGTTTATTTACGAACTTTTCAGGACACTGCATGTGTTAGTTTGATTACGGACATCTCGGACGCCGAATGTGTTCTTAGAACAGATTGGACTTGTTTGTGAACATTACAGACAGGCATAATGTTCTTAGAACATCTCCATTTTGGTTATTTGCGGATATTCCGGACATCTCGTGTGTTCTTAGAACAGTTTCAACTTGCTAGCGAACAGTACAGACAGGTATAGTGTTCTTAGGACACATCCATTTTCGTTTCTTCATGGACATTCCGGACACCCGCGCTGTCCGCGAACATCTGAACTGCTTTTTAAAAAAAAAAACAAGAAATGAATTAGGACACAATACTTTATTATATATGGTTGTTACATTTATGACAGAGAAGGTGAAGCAGAAACTGAGACAAACACAGGTGAATTGGGGGTTTCAAGAGGATTCATATGAGGTGAAGAAGGGATGGAAGTCTCATCAAAACGTTTTGGTTCATGGAGAGGGTTTGGGGACAATTGACTGGAATATGGTGAGGGGGGACATGTACATGTGGGACAATGGTATCTAGTTTTTTGTTTCAAGTGATCCTCCACAAAGTTTTTTAAATTGTTGAAATTTGCCATGAGTAGGTCCATTTTTTCTTCCATGTGCTGGAGAGCCTTATCCAATATTTCTGTTTGTTTACTATTTTCAATGTTTGTATCGTCTGTACAAAATAAATGTATAGGTTAAATGTATATAAAATAATATTTATTAAGTGGTTTATATAGAAAGGTGTCTACCATTAGGTTCACTATATTCAGACATTTCCTCACGTGCAAAATGTTCCTCTAGCCACTCCAGAGTACTAGACATTTCTGTGAGAAAAAAAATAATATCACTTTTTTGTATCTAATACAGAATGCGTAGAAATATATCAGTAAAATGCAGTATACTTACCAGCTTCTGGTAAGGTGTGTTCTCACTGGTCTGTAGATCTGCTGTTGCTCTTAGTTGTGGAGTTTCTGTGATCTAATCATGTTGGAAGCCTATCTTTCTTCTTTTGGTATATTCCATTTTAGAACATATTGTATTTAAATGAATGGTTGATGTGTTACATATATATGGGTTACAGTTCTTATTTATTACTACATATAATGTGTATGTGTGCTGGTTTGTGAATTTGTACAATGTTCATATGTTATGATATAACAATTAAACATACTCCCCAGACTTTTTGGGTAGTGTTTCTGTTGTCCGCACATGTCCGTGGACATTAGAAGAGTTTGCGGACATCAAATTCAGTAGAGGGGGTTCAGTATGTTCCATGTTACCTGTACATAAAGTCAGAGATATTATGGTTAAGTTGTGCTACTAAAAGCCTATGAAATTCAGTAAGAAAACTTTGTTAAAGGGACGTTATGGTTAACTTGCGCTACTAAAAACCTATGAAATTCAGTAAAAAAACTTTGTTAAAGGGACGTTATGGTTCCAAGTAAAGCCGAAAAACCCCTGAAATTCGCCAGTTATAGTAAGAAAAGTAACCATAACTCCCGCCACCACGGTGCACTGCTAAGACTAACACCCAGGACATCAAAGATGACAGCACAAATGTCATTGATGACATCACTGATGACATCACATGTCTGGCTCACTATTTTTTCCTTTACTGATATATCTAGGCCAGTAACAGTTAGGAACTAAACATTCAAAAAGTACTATATTTGTACACTTATACTTCAAATATGTTCTTACAGTAATTCACTTAGGGTCCACTCAAAGCATACGAAACATATACAAAGGGGAAAACACAGACTTGGAAGAAAGCAATGCTTTCTACATATGAAGATGATTAGTAAGGTTATCAACACTGTCTTATAGTTCTGTGGTTTTTTTTATTAATGTACTTTCCCTGGATATGGTCAGATTTGTACACATTGCATGTACACTACTTTCCTTAGGGCCAAGTCACAATATGTGATAGTTATACATAGAGAAGTAGTAACTTTGAAGCAAAGCAATCATTTCTGTGCATGAAGATAATCAGTTAGGCTACTTCACTTTCCCTGTATATGCTCATATTTGTATGTGTAGTTGTCTGTTTGTGTTTTGTGTGCAGTAATTCAATAATGTAGTTAGTGATTTTTATTAGGTACTTATTAAATGTTTCACAGTATGCAATACTCTAATAAGAATGCATTTATCATTTTAGTATTTAATATCGCAAGATTATTAATATTGAATCTCCATCATGTCTCCTGCAAACTATGCCTATGTTACTACATGTGTTCCTTAGTATATTGGAAACAAAATCATAATACAATGCTATTTGGATTCATTCATTGATTAATACACTACGTACTTCATGATATTTAATTTCAATGATCCTTGAAACTACTTTTAACATTGCAATAAGAATCCCATGTACAGACTTTTCATGAAATGTAAATTCACATGTGATGTCATCAGTGATGTCATCAATGACATTTGTGATGTGATCTTTGATGTCCTGGGTGTTAGTCTTAGCAGTGCACCGTGGTGGCGCGAGTTATGGTTGCTTAGCTTACCATAACTTGCGAATTTCAGGGGTTTTTCGGTTTTACTTGGAACCATAACGTCCCTTTAACAAAGTTTTTTTACGGAATTTCATAGGTTTTTAGTAGCGCAAGTTAACCATAACGTCCCTTTAACAACATTTTTTTACTGAATTTCATAGGTTTTTAGTAGCACAACTTAACCATAACGTCCCTTTAACAAAGTTTTTTTTACTGAATATATATATATATATATATATATATATATATATATATATATATATATATTTTGTTGTAGGAGGGATATTGGCAACACTGCTGTGCTGACTAGGGACTGACATGTTTTTTTCTGCAGGTCATCCATCCCACTGGTGATGACTGGTTTGTCTAGCCGATGAGATGTTTAGTATGGGCTTCCAGAAACTGAGTGGACAAGATTTTGTATGTGGCAATGCAAGAAATGAAATACATAAGCTGGGACATATCCACCTCCCAGGTTCCTCTTGAATTTCAAAGCCCACAAGTTACAATTCTGCCAAGTGGTGCAAAGTATTGATGGATACTAGCATAGCCTCCCACAAAGAATCTTTTACTCATTATCATAAAGTCATCTTCTCTGCCAAGAAACAGTTCCTTGTGAATAGCATCTCTTCAGTGCTTAACACATCCAGTGCATTGTTCCAGACGTTTCTCAGCTTCTTCAAACCTGCCTTCACTAACTGTTGTATGCACACTTCCAAGGAATGTTAGAGCCATTTCAACACCTTCATCATCCGAAAGCTCATTGGAATCCAATATGGCATCCAAGCTAAATCCAAAACCTCAATGGCCCACTTTTCCCTCTTCTCCACTATGTCAATTCCACCCCTCACCATCTTCGAACTCAACAAATCACTCTTTACCTACCTCCATCCCAGTCAATGTCTGATTGATGCCATCCTCACCTCCCTCTCCAATGGGTGCGCTCCTCGCCTCATTCAACCCCTCACTGACGACATTAACTGCTCCTTCACATCAGGCTCTGGATCCACTGCACTAAAGCAAAAACAACATTATTTTATTCTTCCCTTGACAGCTCTTGCTGGTAGTCTGCAGTGTTCCAAGATTCTATGGCAAGCAACGGCCATTCAATTCAAATACTTTTGTGACACCCTCAACAAACTGGATCCATGCCACTTTGAATTCCACCCAAGGCATGGCACATCTCAATTTGGAAATGCATTCTTGCAATAGCTCACAGAGGCCAATTCTCCATGCCTATCCTCCTGAATATTTATTCTGAATTTGGCCTTGTGTCCCATGGTAGGTGTCTCTGTCCCTCATGCCAGCAATACCATCAACAAACTATGACTGGGTCTCCTCCTCAGAACCTACCCAGCTTCTTAGCCAAGCTCAGCCCCTTCTCTTATTCTTGCACCCCTACGTTTACCTATTTTAACTTTCGTTATTGTCCCTCAATGTCTCTTCTCAAAGGTTTTTATATTTTCTTTTACTCCTGTACTGAGTACATTCCCTGAAAGTCTCACTTTTCACCATTGAGGCTTGCATTGAACAAATTTAACTAACACCCAATGGCACCAAGGTGGAAGTCATGATGGTAGGTGTTTGCCACATGCTGACATTGGCAGGCCACCTTTCTCCTCCTTTTACATTCTTTTAAGTTCTCATCATCTTGTGTACCACTGTGAAAAAAGCCAGATTTCCAATGGACCATGACTGTACTATGTCCATACACAAAGGTACAGAATGATGAGCACATTCAATCAACCAAGATTTCTAGGCTAACCCCTTGAATAGGCCCATCCATACCTTAACATCAAAACCCACACCAACAACCCACTGGACTATGCCTACTGCATCCAGTATGTTCTGCTTCACTACCAATTGGACAGACTCCAAAAGGTCCAGAATACTGGTGCCGGGTTTGCTAACAAGATTAATAAAGGAGATCTCATCCCCTCCACTTTGGCCTCCCTTGCTTTTATCTTATGTTGTGCTACAATCAAATTCACAATCCTCTGCTTGACCTACATTTTCCTTTCTGGCACTACCCCAGTCCATCAAAAATAAAATCTCCTGATACACAATGGCCTACCCTTTCAGATCATAGATAACCATCTAACTCCAGATATAGTAAGTAGACCTGTAAGGTTAACCATTAGTTAGGTCAGATAGATGAACAATAGTTTATGGACTGACCAGGGACATGGAAAACCTGTCCATACTATGTGAAGAAGTGAGTTTTTGGAACAGCTTCCACACATCACCAGAGTCAGCTGCTTTCATTTGAACGGGTGACTTTGCAAGAAACTGGGGATATAACGTTTTTACATATTTAAAAATAATGTATTTTTTGTGCAGAACCTGGTATTTGGACCTGGGTGCCGACACTCAAGCAGGTGTGGGTTAGTGGAGCCCAGATTCCGGCACATCTCCACCTTGTGTTGGTCTCTGCGACAACCATTCGTTCTTGCAATGAAAACCGTATGTCTTGGTAGTGGTTCTCTATGAAGAGTTGTCTTCTGCCCGCAAGAGAACTAGGATGATTAAAGGCTAAAGCGCCAACTCAGCTCTCAGACTTCTACAAACCATGAGCCAACACAATCATAAAGGTAAAACAGACGCAGTTAAAAGATATACCTCCTTTGCCTTTTGTGGTAATGTGGGCCATTAGAAGACTATACTCTCAAGAGGGGTGTGAATGTGGTTAAGTAGTAACCAAAACAGTGAAGTGTAACAGTGCAAAATAAAGGAATGTTCAATCAAGTTTCTATAAAAATATATGCTTTAATCAAACACACCATATACAATAATAACTACCTAGAAAATACTGTAAACGCCACTCCTGTAGAAGGAATACAGAATATGTGAAGATATAATAGATGCAGCACTCTGGGTAATGCAGCATGGTGAGAAAACGCAATAAAAGACCACAATGTTCAAAAGATATGTGCTTGAGGTTGCAAAAGAGTTAAAAATTACCTATTCAGATATCAGTCAATAATATCTTTCCAAGGCTCTTGGTGGTTCGACAGCATCAAACCAGGCTTTTCAGCGTCGATCGCAGGTTTGTCTCAGATCGAGGATGAAGCAGTCGCGATGGTCCAATGACAAGCTTGCCCCAAGTCGGGGTCGAACGGAAGTTAGCTGTGGTCTCAAAGCATCTAGTCGAGCTGTGTCAATCGGGTGGTCACTAGGTTCAGTCGACGGTCAAGGTTCAACAGAGGTTGAGATGGTACCACAGGTGAGTTGATTTGATGCGGATGCTTGGAGGTTGCTTTTTAGGGGACACCAAGGTCTGGTCGATCGACTTACAGGAGCGGTGATGAAGAATTTGGTGCCTTGAACAGTGACTCGAGTGGTGCAAGTTATTGGTACTTTCTTGGTTAAGGCCAAGTTAATGATGCGCTTCAGCTGGCACGGTGCAGTTGTGAACAGTAGTTGGCGTTCAACAGCAATTGACACTTCAGAGAACACTGAGTGCCAAGGGCAGCTTCGAAGGGTCCTGGATGTTTACTTGGCATCAGACTTGCTCAAATCACGGCTTGAAAGGGGGTCCGCCTCGATAACATAGGCATCTTGGCTGTTCAGGCGTCTAGGATCTATGAGTCCCACTCCAGGGTCTGGAGCCACAGTTAATCCTTTCCTCTGGCTCCTAAACATGGGGGAGGCTGGCACACACCTTGAGGGATCCTGCAACACATTGAGGTTCAAGGCAACATGATGGCTGGCAGAGATGCAGGTTCTGATCCAGCAGCATAGTTCACTCTCAATGGACTCTGGGGATGGTAAGGGGAGAGGACACGCCCCTCCCTTACAACTGGATGACTCTAGAAAGGACTGCTCTCTCAAGGGTCCAGCTAAAGTTCCTTCCAGGGTTGGATTCCAGAGATAATTCAAAGAAGTGGTGAGAGACCCCTTCTTTTAGAGGTAAACGTCCATAGGTGATTGGACTAAGGTTAACCTGCATTAGTGGTTGAATCCCTGTTCTTGAAATGAGTGTACTTCGTGCTTCTGACATCATACCTAAAGTGCTTGGGGGACAAGAAGGAGAGAGGGGGGCAGAGAGAAACAAGACAGTGGAAGTCTACCTCCACTGTTTAGATGTCCCCCTGGCTACACTAAACCTGCCTCTTCCCTTCTCAATAGAATCAAAGGCCTTAGAAATTCAGCACCTTGATGTGAGGCCTATCCCTTTGTGAACGGGTGTGCCCTTTAATTCTTGTTCCGAGGCCAGCTTCTTTTGGAGTGGCAGTCCATTGGTAAAGAGTGCTACCTGCCCTCACAAAGGAACAATGAGAGGCAATCACCCAAGACTACAGTTGTGCCAGCGGGAAGGGGGAGCCTTGTCTGGAACAAATACACATAACCCTACCACAGCTGAACTGGGCCCACAGGGCTGGCACATTTGTGATATTATTTTTATGTGGCTGGGATAACTATGAGAGATGCTGGCCACCATACCGTAATTCAAGTATAGCTTATTATTACAGTTTAATGTGCCACCAGGCTAGAATCCTCAAAGTTAGGCACATATATTAAATGCAGCCCGTGCACTGCAGAGACTTTATTGTCACTGCAGCTTCCAAGACGGCACCTGTCACCTGAACCTGCTTTGTGCCACAGCAGGCTTCCATCAGGTTACTGGAGCATCAGTGCACAGGTGCATACCTTGTTTTTGTAATGGAGTTTCATGAAAGGGAAATCTGATGAGCTGATTTTCCTTCCTGAAATGGAATTACCCACATCATTTTATTATTTAATCATTTTAAAAATGCCAGGTCTTTCACACCCTTGCAAGATGGCAATTCATTATTAAGGAATTTCATCGGATTGGGAACAACATATGATAATGGACAATCTGGGGAAATGTGGTGAATTGGGAGACAGTGACTAGTATTGTGAGCACCCTAGTACTTATAGTATTCTCGTTGGCATGTCTAGGGGTACAACTTAATGACACAGCTAAGAAACCTGGCAGTCACTCCCGAACGGGACATACATTGAACTCTCTGAGCTGTTCCTAGAAAGATTCAGCCCTGCTATAATATATAGAAACGTGTGGCGAAACTTCAGCCCAGATAAACTAAACTACTTCAATTACTGGTCACTGCTAATTAATTATACCAACCATATTTGAGGAAAACATAAAGCTAGGACTCACCAGTTTCTACTAATTAAAGTGAGCACTGTCTGACAAGATTCAACCATGTTTTTAAAACAAGGACTGCTATGTTGACCTATAGCAGTGTTGCTTGAGCTAATATCTATACGTAGAATAATGTATGTGAATGAGCATAGAGTTTAGCTAATTACTAAGCAGAGGAAAGCAAACACCCAGAAATATGTATCTGGCTATTGTCCAAGTAATGTGATAAAGGATCTGCATATGTACAAGCCATATAACAGATAATATGCAGAAAGAGATATTTGACCAAATATAAATACAGATCCTAAATAAGGTTAGGAAGCAGTGGCGGAGCTAGTTGGGGCCAGCACAGTCGGAACCTCCTTCCCTCCCGTCTCCTTCCTGGTGCCCGGATTTAAATATAAATACATAATTCATATGCAGTACACTGAGTGTGCAGCGTGGTGTGATGATTCCAGGGGTTGCTTAGCAACCACAGTGTTGAAGGGTGTGGGGCTTGTGTTCCCCGTGTGCTCTCATCCTTCTGGGGTGTGCCTTGATTCCATCTGCCTGGCACCCAGAGCTGTACTCATGCCCCTGCCGCATGAAGATAGAAGGGAAGACCTAACGCAAGTGTTTTTGTGTTGTATATGTGTTTTTGAATGTAATGCCATGTGTGTTTGTGTGTGTGTGATTGTGTGTACATATTTCTAACACTAGTTGAGTGAGTCTGTGTGTATGTATGTGTGAGTCTGACGGAAATTGTTCTGCACTCTAAATCTATGGATCTGATTTGGTGTGTTGTTAGTAATGCTAGGAGCTTCATCCCCTTAAGAATTGCATCTTATCTACCTCTTGTGCAATAGTAAATGTGGTTGTTTGAACATCTGGCCTTCCTCTCCTGACATCATCAACAAGAGAACCCGTGTTGGGAAGGAGTTCACGTGACTGATCATCTTATACAGAGACTTATTTTAGTTTGTCTTCTAGGGTGTTTTGGACCAGGCATTTTTCAAAGGGCCTACTCTTATTAATAGTCTCTGAGACTTAGTTCCTGCAAGATTGCCCCACAATTTTCAACTAAATTTTACTTGCAGGGTATACTGGCCATTGTAAAAGTCGTGTGAGTAAGTGAGGCGGGGATTGGTATATTCTTTTGTAAACAATTTAGTGGTTTAGTAGTTGAGATGCAGTCTTGTTCTTCCTTTGAACATTTGACTATACAAGTGATGGGTGGTTTCCTCTGTGTTAATTACAGTGTTATATTGTCCACCCAAATACAATAATATTATAGTGTGGCGATAGCTGGCCCATATATTTAAGGTCAGTCGGACTCCCATAGGAACCCCTTACATTTCTATTGTTAATAACTTTTGATTCAAGAAATAGATTTGACTGAAATTCCAAAAGTGATTAGGGATTTAATATTGTGCAACCTACTGTGATTTATACTATCTATGAAATTGAATCCAGACAACTATGCAAAATTGTTAATGCCCATGTATTTGGTATCCGTTTCTATAACTTACTCTGATTATTATGCTTAGCCTTGCCTAGCCCTACCTCCTTAGCATTTAAGTCACTCATATGAACACACTATGCATCTGCCATTACGCTACACTGTTCTACACAGAACCATCCTCCATTTGATTACCCTACAAGACTTGTCCATGACCCAGTCACAGAACCAACTGCCACATGCCTGTGCATCTCCTAAGTTTGCTGGCATGGCCACCACACCTTGTAGCCTCCTACGGGTAGCCTCCTACAGAGGAACTATAAACTTCGGGCTAGACTCCCAAGAATCTATGATCCCTGATCTAATGCCCACCTTACCATAAATCGCCAGAGGGACGTGCATCCTACTCCCCATATCTCGCCACATAAACATAACAATGGCCAACACCCACTTCAACTCAACTGTCAAATTTTCAGAGATCTAACCTCCTCCTCAAACTGCCAACTCAAAGTCCAGCCTTTACCTGCCCAACCTACCCAAATTGGCATAAAAGGTGCATTAATAAATGCCCGCTCCATGGTAGCCAACGCTACAGATATAGCGGACTTAATCCATAATGAAAACATTGACCTCTTGCCATCACTGAATCCTGGCTTCACCCTGCAGCAGGCCGTGCAATCATGCTAGCCACCCCAGACAACTATACTCTTATTAGATCAGACCGTACCACCTCCAGAGGCGGGGGCCTTGCCATCGTTGTTAAGAATAACCTAACACTAAGACTCTCCACATCCCACATTACTAATTCCTGTGAATCCCTCACTGCTAAACTCACTATTTCTAACTATCATCATCCAGTTGATATACCGACCACCAGGCCCTTTAGGTTCCTTTGAGGAAGACCTTATGAACTTACTATCTGACAATCTAAAAAACTCATCACAATGCCTCATTTTAGGTGACGTTAACCTCAGATTTAGCGACCCACTAGACTCTAACGCCTCACAGATTAATTACTCCCTTGAGGAACTAGGATTCACCCAAAAGATTACTGAACCCACCCATATTAAAGGAAGAACACTCGATTGGGTGGCCGAACACAATTGCCCCACCACTATCACTTCTATACTGCCTCAGCTTTGGTCCGACTACTACTTAATATCATTCTCTCTAGAATCCACACCTCCCACGAACAATAGCAGTGTAGCACCTGCTGTTCCAACTAGAAACAAAAGAAATATTACTCCGGAAAATCTTATCCCCCTCATCCTTCCTACACTGAACGCTATCCCAGACCAGACTGACCCATCCACTATGGTAGATATATACAACAAAGTGATGCTCGCATCCTTAAATGTCATTGCACCACTGAAGGTTAGAAAGAGCAAACTGCGCCAACACTTAAACACCTGGTTCTCGCCCCATCTGAAAGCCATCAGACACGAGAAACATCTAAGTGAAAGAATCTGGAGATCAGACCCTTCAGACCTCAACAAAAACAACTTGAACAAGCTAGCCACCCTCTACAAAAAAGAAATCATCTTAGCTAAACAAACCTCGTATAACTCCCGAATCTCCCAAGCCAAATCAAATACCAAAGAATTGTTTGCCATCCTTAAAGAAATAGAATCTCCCATTCAAGCTCCTGACTCCTGCCTTAAGGACAAAAATTGGTGCACGAGCATACAGAATGCCCTGGCCAACAAGATAACAACTCTCCAGGCAAAGATCAACAATAAAAAAGATACCCTTAGTGCCACTAAGACTGGTATCAACGCTACCACGCCCAAGACTGTCACGAACATCACACCTCTACTCCAGACCACCTAGACCCCACTTACACCTCTGACTCCCAGCTTCCACTTTCATAAAGTCTCCATTAAAGAAGTTGAAAAAATCATCCTCACCCTCAAACCGTCTAATTGCCATGGTGACTCATGCCCAGCCCAAATCATAAAAGTCGCTGCCTGTGATCTCTCCCATTCATCACTAAACTTATAAACGCCTCATTCACATCAGGCACCAAACACAGCAACCTAAAACATTCCTGGGTCCTCCCTCTCCTCAAAAAACAAACTCTTGACCCCTCCATTCCCACTAACTACCGCCCCATAACTACAGTGCCATTCAAACTGAAAATCTTGGATAAAGTAGCATATCTACAAATCCAGCACCACCTGGAACAAAACCACCTCCTAGGAGTGCGTCAGTCTGGCTTCAGACCTCAGCATGGTACCGAGACTGCACTCTTATACCTCAGGGCACAAATAGACACATTGAGAGACGAAGGTGAGACAGCACTCCTGCTACTCCTTGATCTCTCAGCTGCGTTTGACTTGATAGACCATTCCATACTCTGTAACCACCTGGTCTCAGCGGCCTGCTTCTCTCAGGAGGCAGTCGCCTGGATCCAGTCCTTCCTTGATAATAGGACAATGTGGGTCTTCTCTCCTTTAGCAGCTGCGGACCCTGCGCCCATATCATGCGGTGTACCCCAAGGCTCTTGCGTATCT
The DNA here is from genome assembly GCF_040938575.1 of Ambystoma mexicanum. NCBI lineage: Eukaryota > Metazoa > Chordata > Amphibia > Caudata > Ambystomatidae > Ambystoma > Ambystoma mexicanum. The sequence continues at coordinate 440,272,290 of NC_090927.1, read as the reverse complement.
CCTACCTTGTACAACATTTTCACAAAGCTCCTTTTCGATGATCTACACGGTCTAGGTATCATCTACACTAATTATGCCAATGATACACAGATCCTCATCCCGTTGACGGGAGATTATGACAAGGATTTGGCCTTTGTGAACAGAGTCTACCTCATCATCCAGGCATGGGTGGCTTCTCACAGTCTATGCCTGAATGATGACAAAACAGAACTCCTCATTCTAGGCACACCAGCCAACATAAAAAAAACTAGGTACCAACTACGAATAAATATATCACGTCCAAAATCCAGACTCTCCAAAATAATGCCCTGAGAGCCACCCTAAGTCTCCCCAAAAACGCCCATATTTCGGACCTTAGGAGATCCGTTAACTGGCTCTCCGGGAAAGATAAAGTCCTCCTCAAAACTGCTTCCTTGACACACAAATGTCTCAACCAAGCAGCCCCACAATACCTCACAGCCAGATTCACTAGAAAAACCAAACAGCCTCTCGGCCCCTATGAAGAACTAACTTGAATCTACTACTAGTACCCAGATTTAAGCTCACTAAATCCGGAGGGAGCAGCTTCGCTGTTAAAGAAGCACAATATTGGAATTCCCTCCCTCCTGCCTTAAGGGAAAACTTACCCTACCTACAATTCAGATCTAGTCTTATTCACTGGCTAAAGGAACACGACGTCTGACCTCACCTTATCTGTAATCATCCCGTAGTACTTACTGTATATATGTGACTTCACTGTTTTTGCTTTGTGCATGTACTCACACTTATTCTTGGCTCTTACTGTATATACCTATTATTATCTGCCCTGAATGTTGTTGGTGTTGTTGATCATGCATACAGCATTGTAACCTTAGCTGTACTCATTCTGATGCTCCTTGTAACTTAAGCTTAACAACCTTCTTTTTGCCTTCGTGCCTGAATACCTCTGGGTCAGGTACGCCCTACAAATAAACAAACAAACAAACAAACAAACCTGTTGGGACTTCCAGACACCATTCAGCAGGAGACTTGTTGCCTGGAAGAGTTTGTGAACTTTATCTGGTCATCGTTCCCACCAAGTGTAGACAGAGGGGGAAAACAACAGGTGCATCGCCATGCCTTTGATGAAGAAACGAGGCAGGCAAAGAAACTACAGGCTCAAAAAATAAGACAACTCAAAAAACTGGCCCTGAGTGGGCATGACAATAGGAGGGAACTCAGACGTCTATCCTCGCAATATAAGCAATGGTCAATGGATAGAAACATTTTCTGTCTCCAACAGGATGGGGAACTGATGCTAAAATTAATTAACAATCAAGATTCCCGGAACTTCTGCTCAGTGATTAATCAACTGGAGAGTAACACCTACAGCAGTCAGTGTAACTTGGTGATGGAAAGAGGGTGGGTCGACTATTTGTCTGGAGTTTTTGAGGACCCAATAAAGTCCACTTTCTGTCCAGAGAGAGATGCTGCATGGTGTCTTCCCCTGGATGAACAGAGTCTGGAGGCGTTAATCTCTAAGTCCTCTTCCTCAAGGGCAGCTGGGCTGAATGGCCTAACATATCAGGTTCTGAAGAATAACCCAGTCCTTTGGGCGAAGTTGCTTTTTTGGCATTTTGGAGACATCCTGGTGAGGAAAAGATTGCCTGTGTCTTGGAAGACGGCGACCATCATCCCGCTGTTCAAGGGGGGTGACCGGACTTCACCTTTAAACTATCGTCCAATCGCTCTCCTGGACATCGAGAGCAAGTTGTTTATGAAGATACGTTTTGGGTGAACTGGAGGGCAGGGTAAATGAAGCAGGCATCTTGTTTAAACTTCAAACGGGCTTCAGAAAGGGCCTCTCGACGGTACTGAATGAATTGGTGCAGAACGTCCCGAGTGAGAAGACAAGACACAAGGGAGAAAAACAACTCTATGGGGCGTGGGTAGACTTTTCGAGGGTTTTTGATCAAGTAAACTGAAACAGGCTGTGATTAAAACTCAGAAGGTGGGGTATGCCAGAGGGCCTCTTAGCAATGCTGGTCGAGCTTCATAAGGATACAACAATCAGGTTCAGGTTAGATCATGAGGGACACCTCTCGGATCCCATTAGGGTTGAAAGAGGTGTCCATCAGGGCTGCTTGGGGGCCCCATTGTTTTTCAACGTATATTTGGGACACTTGGGGGAGTCCCTGGCGCGTTCGGCATTAGCCAGTCCAGTGATCAATGGCTTTAAGATCTACTGGCTGGCTTACGCGATGATGTGGTCCTATTGGACCACACAGCAGTAGGGCTTCAGCGGTTGCTAACCACATTGGACTGGTATGCAAAGGAGAATGGCCTTGCAATCAACCCAAAGAAATCCAAAATTGTGGCCTTTAGACATCCGAAAAAAAAGGTGATCTTTACACAGTGGCTGTTGTTGGGCCAGCCAATTCCGAGAGTCGAAGAGGTGTTTAACTGGGGCTATAAAATCTATGCTGCACCATCCACCACTAAGGTGGAATTTGACATCAGGAGTAAGCTTACACAGCTCGTCCCACAGATGAAGAAAGTACTGGGAAAGTTCTGTAAATTTTCGATTCTCCCTCTAATCAAATTCTACTCTGGCAAGTTGTTCCCCATATTGCTCTACGGCCTTGAAGCAAAGCCTTTCCTATGGATTGTGGACTGGCAGAGACTGGAAGGCCTGATTTGGAAAAGTGTTCTTGGTCTTCCCCTAAGTCTCCCTATGGCCAGTCTGAGGTTTGAACTGGGCTTACGATCACTAAAGATCATGGCCAACTGGAAATTAATTTCTCTCTTCTGTCTTGTCATCACGGCTCAGGAGGGCACATTGTACTCTGATATCAAACATCATTTGGGCACCCAGAGTTCAATTACCCTTTCTGGACTAGTGGTAAAGGTTGAAGAAGAGTTAGCCTTGGAAAATATGAATCAGGAAACATTGATTGTCACTACTTTGCCATATCATCCCAAAAGGAAGTTACATTCAGAGGACAAACTCCTCATTTGTAGTCTATGAACTAAGTTTGTAACTAGAGGAGACAGAAGCTTTGGAGCCTTCGGCCCCAAGATCTGGAATAAACTTCCACTGGAAATTAGAAGTTGTGAGATTCTTGACATCTTTAGGAAGAAATTGAAAACGTTCCTATTCAAATAAAGGAAGAAACTGACCCGAATCCAAGCTTTATTATATGACCAATAGTTTTTGATAGCGAAATTCTTCTGTTTCAGTGTTTCAGCAGAATGCGATTTCGCATGTGTTGATACTGACCAGTGTGCAAGTGGCTTTCCTTAGATGTGCCGTGAAAACAATACAGTCTTGCACATTCCCACCATGAAGGACACATACTTCTTCTGGCACTATGATCAAAGCCTATATGTCAATTCGGTGGATTGCACTCTGAAATTCTTCATTCAAATTGCCAGGACAATCCCACACCTAATTAGAGCCCTTTACACATTTTAGTTTGTTGGTTTCTTCGGCAGAAGAGTTTTTTTCTTGAATGAAACAATATAATTATTACCTACCTTCCCATTGCCAATTATTTAGCTATAGATTATCAGTGATTGAGTCTCAGGCCCTCAAAGTGAGTCAGGTTGATTTTCACACAAATAATCTGCATGTGATCATTACTTTTACCACACACGAGTCGCAAATGTTTATTATATATGATATGATAGGTTATTTATAGCGTGCTTAATACACAGAGGTTCTAAGTGCGGACCCGGGGATCGAACCTGTATTGCTTCCAAGGCAAGCACGTTGCCGCTGAGCTATCCTCCCGTTTCCACCAGATAGTAGCTTTACCAATGGCAATGTGGGAACCATGCAGGACACCTGATGGATTCAGTAAATGCCCTGATTCTCAACTGAAATCCCTCCATGCAGCCACTAACTACCTTCTGCATTCCTAACAGGTGCCGCCACCTACAGTGACTTTGCTAGGATCAGCAGAGAACGTGCAACTACCACCAGGAAACAGTGCCACTTATTTTTCACTCCAGACAGTGCTGGACATGTGGCAAATCAGACAGTGGAGGAGATCCTGATAAGGCTGAAGAAGAAGTGGGGACGGTATCTTTCCTGCCGGGCTGTAAAGGCTGCAGCAAAGCTAGAGGATGAGGCATGGGGTCTATCTAGTTTCAGCCTCATATGTGACATCTTAAAGTAGGTGGAGCAAATACTGGGCAAACCTGGATAGAGCCACACCAAACCTTTTATCTCGACTAGTGAGGATTTCCCCCCATCCGCGGCACTCAATTGTCTCCCCCGACTAGGTTTGAATGTCTTGGCTTATTTATAGTCCTCATCAGGACTATGTGGGTGTTGTTGGGATCAAAGGAGGAGGTGCTGTTGGAGTCAAGGTAGGGGATGGGTGTTTTTGGTCATGGGGTTCACACATGGGGTTGGAAATAAATATCACTTTGACGTAACAATGGTGCACGTGATGTATTTACTGTGAGGTTGGTTGTGTGCTTAGCAGGACTGCCAAGAGCTTTGGCAGATAGTGTTGGCCGTACCTATGCAGATTCTGCTGTCTATATCCAATGAAATTAACAGGTGGATGGAGGTGATAGCTCTCTGTCCAGCCAGGTTAATGTCAGGGTTTGCTCATTGGAGAGTTGCCATGGCAATGGTATTGCACTTCTACTCTAGGGCAGTGGTCACTTGATCCCGTGCACAGCACTGCCCCCTCCCCTTTGCCCTGGCTCTTTTCTCCTCCCCCCTTCACTGCACTTGCGCCATCTCAATGTCACTTGGCCTAGTAAGATCATTGTCTCTTTCCTCCCTCTGTTCCCCTTCCTTGCCTCGTCGCACCATGAAACACTTGTGTATAAGCGTGTTACAAATGCCATATATCATATCATATCATGTCCTGTAGGAATGTTGAACTCTTACTCCTAAGAGCCCTTTAAGATGAGGTAGCAATACTCAGAGGTTGGTGGGGATGCAGAAGTTACTCAAACATCAATAATCAAAATGACTCAGGAGGTTTGGCAAAGTGCATTTCTGTTTTAATATCAATTGTCTAAAACAGGGAGTACAATGGGCATCATCCGACACTGCACAACCCGATCTTGAAACATTTAATAAATAACAGCTCTTTTATAATAAAAATGTGTCACTGCTGATGTCATAGTATGTGGCAAACTACAAAACCTATGAGTACCTGTGGTTGGCTCTCAGTGAACATCTATGTATACGTTCTATATAGCCATGGGTTATTATGATTGGTTACCTAAATCAGGTGGGTATCTACACTGAACCCCAATAACTAGTCATCATTGTCGTCACTAAATACACAATGATTAATTGGTTCTTTAAACTATAGGGCTCTTCATTACACGGGCCACTATGCTTGGTTTGGCACCCTTGTACCCCTCTAAAATATTCCACATGCTAGCAGCACGCAGGTTATCATCCAGGTGCATTAAAACTCAGCGTGATCATGCCTCCCCTCCAATTAACCCACTGTCCATCAACACTCCTTCAGTTTGTCAGACAATTAGGCTTTTGAACTTGGCCTTGTAACTGTTGACTTCATCTGGGAAATAAAAAGGGAGTATGGCTTCACTCTATTTTTGGCAGAACCAGACACAAGCTATTTCGATCTCACCCATGCGACTTGAAGACCACTCTTTTCGAGACTTTTGCAGCATTAATCCTATTAAATGATGAACTGTAGAAACCTTTAGTGTTTTTTCAGGCTGCTTGAAACAGAGGTGTGTTCCCTTCTCACATTCGTTGTATCCTTCTTGACAGGCATCAGTTTCACTGTGGTCTTATTTCCTTGGTTCTGGGCCAGCCCCATCTTCTCTGAAACCTGCTTTGCCATCACTAATTTCCAACTGCGCCATTCATTTGAAAGTCTTTTTCTTATTCATGAAGTGCATTGTGGAACATCCAGTTCATATAGATTCCTATGTATATACATTGGCGAATCGCTGCAATCTAATTCACTACGTAGCAAGCCTCATGAATACTTTTTCCTACTTGCGTTTCAGCAACTGTGCACATGTAAACTGGTTTACATATTCTTCAGCATTTCTGTAGCATGAGCATCTTCATCTCGAGTCCGAAATGTTGCTCATCTGTACCATCTGTTCTTCATTTCTTAGGGAATACTGTTTATGTTTCTTCTCTTCATCCATCGTTTAGATACATCAACTCCTATTTCATGTGATGTCATCAGGCTTCTTTCTTTTATCAAATTCACATTTCATCCGGTACTTCATCCAAAAGAATGGTATGGGCCTCGTTATAAGTTTTCCGGTCTGGTAACAACGTTACCTGTAAGCTTGCCTGTACTATTGTTAATGGATCGGCCAACTACAAGTTTTACTCACAGGTGCCTTCCCGCCCGCCAGGTCTGACCTGGCGGGCGTACTGGCACCCACGAGTAGAGCATGTCGGATGCACCTGCACCATTCATGAATGGTGCTGGTGCATCAAACCTCCCCATTCCCATTCAATGGGAATGGGGAGCTTCTTTGTTACGGCGCCCACGAATGGGAAAGTACCGGCACCCGTGAGCAGAGCATGTCGGATGCACCGGCACCATTCACGAAGGGTGCCGGTGCATCCGACCTCCCCATTACTATGGGGCTCAATGGCAATGGGGACCTTTTTTTCCTGGTGCCCGCGAATGGGCAATTACTGGGTCTGGCAGGGCCGTAATGACCCGGTAATTGCACATTCGTGGGCACGGGAAAAAAATTATACCGGCGGCAGCCATACCGGTTTTACCGGCACAGCTAACGCCAGTCTCATAATGAGGGCCTATGTCTCTGTGCATTTAGGTAGGGTTTCCTCAAAGGATATCTTGTCTCGAAGGTTGTATGTGGTATTGGTATACTGATTAGGACTGCACATGTCATCATCTCTTGTTCCCAACATATAGGCAACATAGGGGCAGAGCTTGGAGTGAAGATGTCTGACTGTACTTCTACAATCTCCATGACCCTCTTTTTGATTTCTTCACAGGATACACCACAGTGTTGCACGATGATTGTGATGGCACCAGAATACCTTGTTTCATCAGTGCTAAAATGGCCTTCAATACACCCTCATCAGCCTCTCGAGACATGGGGTACTGTCTTGCTCAAGGTAACATTTTCCCTGGCTTCCACTTTATTTAACTTCCCTTATACCCTTTAATAAACCTACGTCATAGGGGCCTGTGGTCTAAAGGATGATTGACATTTTCGCCAAGTCTTCTTAAAAAAATGCTGGACGCTGCTGCATTATTGTCATTCTTTGTGGGACTTCCCTTTTCTCTATCCTTATCCAGCATCTGATTCTCATAAAGAATACCACTTCATCGTCTGGTGGGTCACCTCTAAACATGTCATCGACAGTTATGTCAGTAAGTCTGTACCTTTCTTCGATAGCTATCACTGTCCTCCATGGTCTACCCTCATCATCTGTTCCTTCGAGCATTTCCATTTCCGTTCATACTATGGCTGCTTCTAGCTCTTTAGGGATAGTCTGTCTCCCCCTCTTCTTCCATTGGTAGCTGTGGTCCAAATAAGAATTCATCAGGTATTCTCACAGTTTTCTCCACTAAGCCAGGTAACCATGTTAATAGAATGTTCACCCCATTAAGGAAAACCTCTGGCTCGACCGGACACCTCGCAGAGCCACTTGCCCTGTGAATGCCAGTATACATTTGCCCACCTTTAAATAGTGTATTCCAGGAGTGGAACACACTATCCCTTCGTCAGTAAATGAAAACGGCATGTTAAGTTTTGTCATCAAATCTCTTCCCAAAATATTACCTGGTGTCTGCCGTGAATACAACAATGGAACAGACATGTCACACTCTCCTATAGAGACTGGTAATTCATCAGTAAAAGCAACTTGACTTGTAGCTCCAGAGAACCCTTGAGCATTCATGGCAATTCCCAAAATTGGATATGTTTCCTCTCATATACACGAATGAGCAGTCCTAGTGTCTACTAGAAAAGAAAAAGATTTGCCTCCTGTTGTCACATCAACCCTTGGTTCCTCTTGGGGGTCTGGAGTCACAGATAGTAGTGAACACATCAAGTCACCCTGTGAGCTGTCCTATTGTGGGTATATGCCCACCCCAGTACCTGTGAAGGGATTCCCTCCCACTACAGTGGCACCTCCTATTCTAGGTGTCAATAGTTGTCCTGTGTTTGGATACTTCTGTGTCTGCATGGGGGCCTGTTGCGACTGCCCTTGTGGTGGATTCGTTTGCCCTTGCTCTGGTTGTGGTGTCTGTTGTATTCATGGCTCTTGCGTCTGATACAGTGTCTGATCTTGGGCAAACCCTTCCCTAGTTTGTGTGCTATATAGTGGAAGATAAGCTGTCCCCCTCTTGGGAATTGCCCATTGTTTACATCCCCTTGGCTGCAATGTGTCCTGTCATCCCACAAGTCCAACAAATGGGGAATATCATCTGACTAGTCCCCCTTGGTTAAATCCTCCTTGCACATTTTGATTCTCATTTTGCTCATTTTCTAACCCATGTTGATTGTTTTGAAATCCACCCCTTCCTCTATATCCCATACCTCTGGGTCTATCGGGCGCTGATTATTTGTCTGCGATGTACCCACTGCTTGCTGTATCCCCAGCCCTTCTGCGCTTGTCAATACCGCCTCTTATATGGCATATTTTGACATTTTCTTCTGAACTAATTTAGCTTGCTCAGTTTTCCTAGTCTCATCTTTCTTCTTATTGTTCTCCTGCAATAGCTGACAGTGATGCACTATCGTCAGCTGTATGTCAGCCCACGGTTGGGCTTCCATTCCCACCAGTTTCTTCATTGGTCTCTGTACTGGCTCGGTAAACCCTAGACATAAAATGTGGTAACATAATGCCACTGTTTTTTCCCCTGACTCTTTCATTTGAATGTCCTGAACGTAAGCAATAGTATCTTCCATCTTCTTTCATTTTGCATGTCATAATTGCACCCATATCTGACGTGTCAGGATATTTTACCCTAAGAGCCCTCCAAAAATCTGCTCTGCAATTATTAGACAGTTCTCCATTGTGCACTGTGTTCTGTGCTCTCACACTTGAATAGCCTGCTCTCCTCCATATGTCATCAGCTGTTTCTCTGAGAATGGCTGCTAAGAGACCCTTAATTTCTCCTATGGCCAGCGAAGTTCCTCCTGTAATTTTTTCTAATTCGTAAATCCTTTTTCCTGCACCCGATGTCAAACTCAGTTATCTTAAAGTATCCTTATCCATCTGCAGCCATGGAATATACTGAGATCTTGCTCCCCTTTTTCCAATAAGGGAAACTACGTGAACACTAACCCGCAATTAGCTCGCATCATCTGCCTATCTATGGCAGGGACAATAGTCCCTGACAATCTCCTCGCTGGTAGCAACCTCAACCTGCTCACATATGGCGGTGAGTCTCCTTTTTCACTGTACGATCATCCTCTGGGACACTCTGGGTATGCTATGGGATCTGGTGCCCTTTTCTTAGGCTAATATAGGACCATCTTACTTCCTTGTCCATCTGCAGGCTTCCCTCGGGGGCACATGCGCCTCCTGCCTCTTCCCCACGGAAGGATTCTCTCTCCTCATCTAACATGTCTAGTTCCCAACTAGTGTGACTCTCACCCCCTTCACCCTGGTCTAGGATCAATCTACTTAAGGACAAAGCTCTGTGTATGAGGCTGAATAGATTTTCTCTTTCATCTCATAATTGAAATACTAGGGATTGATCTTCTTCATGGCTTTCTTATTTGCTGCTTTCCTTTAATTCTTGATATGCCTTATCAATCCTGTCTCAGATGCTTCCTATGTGGACGTTTTCCTCTTGTAATACTACTTTAGATGCCCCTGGCATTGCTACCTTCATCGGAAGAAACTCTTCTATTCTGTGCCATCGTATTGTTGGACTCAGCTCCATTAATTCCTTCTGTATGCGGTTAATATCAAGCTCCTGTTGTCTCCTTTTACATTCTAATTCTTCATCTAATTCCCTTTGTTTTCTTGCATCCCTTCTAATTCTCTCCTCCTCTTGCCTTCCTTCTTCTCTTCTTGCTTCTGCTATCCTTTCTTCCTCTTCTCTGCGTCTCTGTCTCCTTTTGTCCCTTCATTTCTGCGCTTCCTCCTATTCACTCTTCCTTTCTCATCTGTGCCTATCTTCTATTGCTGTTAGCCTGTCGTCATACGTCCTTTGCTCCTCTGCCCGTTCTTGCTATTTCTCTTGCTCCTCCTGATACATCTGTTGTCGTGGCTTCTTGCTCTTTCTCTTATGTTCGTCGTCTTTCTTTTTTTCTTTATGTTGCCTGTCTTTTCTATCCTGTTCATCTCTGTCGTTTCTTTTCCTTAGTTCCTCTATGCTTTTCCCATCTAGCTTGAGTAATATCTGTCCTCCCATCCATTCGATCTGTACGAGCGTTATCTTGTCAGCTTTATCTTTTTCTCCTTTCCATCTCTTAATCTCTCATTCTATTTCTGTTGATATGTTCGATTGCGCACTTTCCTCTTCTTTGTCTTGTATGAAAGATCTCCTCTTTTCTCTTACTCTCCTCTGGACTATCGTCACTGCTATAAGTTGGCGGTTCGTACATCGGATTACAATACCCTGCTGCCGCCTTCAGTTCCTTTAACATATTTAACCCTACATCTTCCATATCAACGCTTTTCATTTCAGGTGAGGCAAGTTGAGCCGAAGGCTCGACACCTTCATCCTTACATTGGCTAAGCATCCACTCCACAGGTGGCGGATCTGTCCTCTTTTCCTGATATATCTTCCAAAGCTCTAAAATAGCTAACCTTTTCTCCAATTTCTTCCCCTTGTATGCAGCGTGCAAGTATGTGGTCATGTGTTGCAATACTGCTTTTGACAGCGATCCCCCTTTTGGCCATGGCATGAACATCTTATCTGCAGTGCCTTTCACCCATTGCGTACTTTATGGTTTCAGCTTGGGCATGTGCTTTGGCAATGTCGTACATAAATGCATCAGAGGAATGATATCTCCCATTGTGACAAGTCTCAATTGACTGTCAATGCTTACCAGACTTTAAAAATATTCCTTCACCAAAAACAATAAATATGAGTGCGCTGCAACAATTGCCGCTCAAACCTCTTTCTATCTCTGGATTGGTACCAACCACTTCCCTAGATAGATAATATAACTCCTTAACTTTTATCTCAATTCTTTCACAACTGTTTGTATTGCTCTTCGACACCTTCATTCAACACAAATACACAAACAGACAGACTAGTCGACTTTTCACATTTAAAACCTTGTTGATCACCCTTTTTCCTTTATGCCTCTAATCAATACTCTATAACATAGTTTAACTCGTCTTCTTATATGAACCTGTTCATACATATCCTAGAAAGTCTGGCTGGAGTGTAAGACGAGTTCTCCTAGAACTCCCTTGAGTCAGGACTTGCTAGGCGCCTTCTATATTTCTTGAGAGAATATTTCTCCTTATTCCTGTTACCTAAAGTTACTTTCATTACTCTCATTACTTTTAAAAATACCACAACCATGTTCCCTTAATTTTTCATTCCCCTCAATCTACTCTCATTCGGTCGTTTGGCCCAAGACCTTCAGTATCATCTCAGCCTCCAACCGACCACTTTAGCTTTCTTGCACGCAAAGCGCCTGTGGAAACCAGGTAGGAATTTTGTCAAAGAGGGACCCTGCCCACAGTCTCGATTTTTTTGCAAGTTTTCTATTTGGCCGCTCTTCACAGGAAACCCTGCGATCTTCCAGCTAAATGGCAGAGGATGCCTGATTGTCTGAAACTCTGGAGCTTAACAGGTCGACGGGTCTTTTTAACCATCCAACAGAGCTACCATGTGAATTTATTGTCCTTAATCAGTAACCTGTCATGCATGGATAGGATGCAGAGTAACTCTTACACCAAATAATCAGATTGACTCAGGAAGTTGGCAAACGTCTAATACGATTGTTTTAATATCAGGTGTCTAGAACATGAAGTTACAATGGACATCGATGGACGTTTGCTCGAGCTCTCAATGCATTTCATAAAAAATTACATTTATATAGTAAAACTCATCATATGTGACATCATACTACGTTGCAAATAAGAGGGACCTATGCGGTGTTGTGGTTGTCTCAAGTGCAACATCTAAATATACTTTCTATACAGGAACGGGTTGTCTTTGGGTCTCTACATTCAAGTAGACAACTAATGCCCACCCCTAGTGCAAGTCATCTTCAACACTTATTTGACGCACAGAATACCAATGGTTCTTAAGCTATAAGGCCTTTCGTTATACAGCCCTCTTTTACTGGTTGGCACGTGCCATGCCTGGAACATTCAGCTCCTTTGCAGCTTGTAAGCTCATACCCTAGCGCCGGGAGGTGGACATGATTTTTGGTCCCCACCCAATTAGCCCCTCATTGCCCATGCCTTCTGCCATGCAGACTGTCTTTGAACTTGGCCTTGCAGTAGATTCTCTTCTCTTGGGAATAAGAGGGAGTACAGGCACTGGTCTGCATGCCCAACTCCTATTTCCATCCTTGGCTCATGTGACAGGAGCCTGTATTTTGGCCTCTTTTGCAGCATTTAATTATCTTGAATGAATAAACTTGGCACTCATGGTGTTCCTTTTTTGCACCGTAACATGAGATGATTCAATGTGTCATGGTTTCTGTTCTTCATGGATAGATAACCAGTTCTTGGCTGCTTCCGCTTTGATACCAGGCCAAACAGCTTCACCCTTCAAGTCCACGATCTCCAGCTAATTCTTTGCCATGACACACACTGCTCTCGATCCTTCTTTCTCTGTGGATTTGAACATACTAAAATTGTGACACCGACCTCCAGACACTATATAATGGCGGCTTTGCCTGCATTCTATTCTCTACTTTTAGCTAGCTTCTAAGATTACTTAGTCTACTTGCGTTGCTGCATCTGTACAGTTATTAAAAGGCTTGCATTTTCTGCAATGCTCTTCACACGTGCAATCTTCTTTTCTGCGTAAGGATGTTCACTCAACTCCTTATTTCGTCATCAGTTTCTATAAGGTCCATACATCTTCTTCTTCTTCTTTTCTTAGTGCACTTTCACTTCTAGTGACATCACAAGCTTCACTTTCTCTTGTTTTCATATTCCTTCGGGGACCTCTTGCAAGAGATTGTCATCTCTTCAGACGTACAACTGGTATGGCTTTCTTAATGGAAACCTTTCCTTGAATACCATTGCGGTATGGCCACAACTATTGGTGTCTAACATGGTGCAGTTTCAGGCTTCCAACATACAGGCAGTAGGGGGGTGGGACTTCCTGCAGAGGCATTTGGCTGCTCCTCTACATTATGTTGAAGGTCACAGAGCAAATTCCATTGAAAGTTAAGTCTGAAAGGAGTTAAGAATGATTGTGCATGGATGCAACTAGTGTTGCCAAAACTGCTCTCTCTTCCATTGAGTTGCTCCGTTTGAAGGCAGAGTCTAACTTCTTTTCAACCTGATCTCATTACCAATTCTCCAGGAGCCATGATGCTGCATCAAAGGAAGTTGAGAGTGTGGTTTCTTCAACAACTAGCAGTTTTATTTCATTTTATTTTATTTTATTTTATTTTATTGTGCATTTGTTAGGTGATTATACAGTAAGTCAATTCTGTTTCAAAGCACCCACAGGGCAACAGGGAGGGAATATGAGACTGAAAACAATGATTACAGTGGAAGAGAAAGGCAGACCTACTATGCCTTGTGAGTATTCAGAATGTGCAAGTGCAGCGAGAAGAAAGGGAACTGGGGGGTGGCTGTAAGTGCTGGAATGTCTGTGCTAAGTAGTGAGCAGCAGATGAAGTGCATAGTATGGTCTAGTACCGCATTAGGTAGAAAGTGCAAGCCTACAGGAATGGGGACTGTGAGATTAGCAGAGGAGGGATGAGGGGAAGGAGGAGGTGAAGAGGAAAGTTTGGAGGAGCTTCTGCAATTTGAGGATGTCCTGCTCAAGACGAAGAGGAGCGGGGAGTCTGTTCCATAAGAGGGTGCCAGCTGAAGAAAGTGATCAGCAAACCAGAAACCCTAGGAGGAGATGGTATAGAGGAGGTTAATGTGGCCAACCATATCAAACAGAAATACAAGGGAATTACCCTGCCAGGAAACATTTAAATCATAAAAACATTGAATTCATTACATTTTTCAAATTCGGTGGTAACAGGGACACTTACAGGCCGATTCATGGAATAATTAGCGTGGCGCAAGTGGGCAAAAACGTGCGAATCGCAGTGGAATAGCGAAAATCGCAGTGCAAGTGCGAAAATCGCACGAAAAGCAGCGCACATCGATTCATGGAAGTCCGTGCGCGAGAAAACCAGCGGATGTGCGATAAAAAAGTGTGCGGTGCACGTTGGCGCACAGGCCATCTAACAGCGTGCGCCAGGTCACAGCGAAAATCGCACAGGCCACAGCAAAAATCGCACATAGCGTGGCGCACGCAACAAAAGTAGGCGGAACACGGGCGTAACACTCGGAATGGGGAACAACTTGCCAAAACGTGGGCGTCACGGGGGAAGTACAGGGCACAAGTGCGCGGAACGCCCACACGCTCGTCTACAACACGTATTCATGGACTAGAATAGGGCAAAAAAAGCGCACGCTCAAACCAGCGCACAGGCACAAACACGACCGCCACAAGAAAGCAGGCGGTAGCGTCTCTGCGGCTGTAAGAAATGTGCGCCAAAAGGTGCGCCAACAAATAGCACCTATATACTGCCATGATGAATGTCCTATACTGTGGCCCTCCAGGACAAATGAGGTGCAAAGGGGTACCCACAAACACGGACACCCGCTGACAAAAAATACGTGTGCGTGTATACCGGGGTGCGCGGGAAGTCTCACACGCGATTTGGCCGGGTACGTGTATTTCAGGGGTGCACGGGAAGTTCCACATGCGATTTCAGCAGGGTACGTGTATTTCAGGGGTGCGCGGGAAGTTCCACACGCGATTTCATCAGGGTACGTGTATTTCAGGGGTGCGCGGGAAGTTCCACACGCGATTTCAGCAGGGTACGTGTATTTCAGGTGTGCGCGGGAAGTTCCACACGCGATTTCATCAGGGTACGTGTATTTCAGGGGTGCGCGGGAAGTTCCACACGCGATTTAAGCAAGGTATGTGTATTTCAGGGGTGCGCGGGAAGTTCCACACGCAATTTCATCAGGGTACGTGTATTTCAGGGGTCCGTGGGAAGTTCCACACACAATTTCAGCAGGGTATGTGTATTTCAGGGGTTCTGGGGAGTACCACACGTGAATTGGCCGTGTGGGCCCTCCCAGGTGTACGCTCCACAACCTCCACGGACCCTGCAGGCAGCCCACACCACGGGGGACTACCCTGCACCCATGCTCATGTCCCGCAGGTAGCCCATCCACCATGGGCATGCCCCCAGCCAACCCACATGTCACCTTGCACTACTGATCAACAATGCATTTCTACCACCACCCCCACCCCCCAGCAGTGCAGGGGCAGCCTCCACCAGGCCCCCACTCATGTCTACCACCACCCCCACCCCCCTGCCACCATGGCCACCCTCCACCAGGCCCCCACTCATGTCCCCCTGCACCCCCACCCCCCAGCATCCAGGGTCACCCTCCACCAGGCCCCCACTCATGTCTCCCACCACCCCCACCCCCCAGCCACCAGGGGCAGCCTCCACCAGGCCCCCACTCATGTCTCCCACCACCCCCACCCCCCTGCCACCATGGGCAGCCTCCACCAGGCCCCCACTCATGTCCCCCTGCACCCCCACCCCCCAGCATCCAGGGTCACCCTCCACCAGGCCACAACTCATGTCTACCACCACCCCCACCCCCCCTGCCACCATGGCCATCCTCCACCAGGCCCCCACTCATGTCTCCCACCACCCCCAGCCCCCAGCAGTGCAGGGGCAGCCTCCACAAGGCCCCCACTCATGTCTCCCACCACCCCCAGCCCCCAGCCACCAGGGGCAGCCTCCACCAGGCCCCAACTCATGTCTCCCACCACCCCCACCCCCCAGCCACCAGGGGCAGCCCCCACCAGGCCCCCACCCATGTCTCCCACCACCCCCACCCCTCAGCAGTGCAGGGGCAGCCTCCACCAGGCCCCCACTCATGTCTCCCACCCCCCCCACCCCCCAGCCACCAGGGGCAGCCTCCACCAGGCCCCCACTCATGTCCCCCTGCACCCCCCAGCATCCAGGGTCACCCTCCACCAGGCCACAACTCATGTCTACCACCACCCCAACCCCCCTGCCACCATGGCCATCCTCCACCAGGCCCCCACTCATGTCTCCCACCACCCCCACCCCCCAGCATCCAGGGTCACCCTCCACCAGGCCACAACTCATGTCTACCACCACCCCCACCCCCCTGCCACCATGGCCATCCTCCACCAGGCCCCCACTCATTTCTCCCACCACCCCCACCCCCCGGCCACCAGGGGCAGCCTACACCAGGCCCCCACTCATGTCTCCCACCACCCCCACCCCCCAGCAGTGCAGGGGCAGCCTCAACCAGGCCCCCACCCATGTCTCCCACCACCCCCACCCCCCAGCAGTGCAGGGGCAGCCTCCACCAGGCACCCACTCATGTCTCCCACCACCCCCACCCCCCAGCAGTGCAGGGGCAGCCTCCACCAGGCCCCCACTCATGTCTCCCACCACCCCACCCCCCTGCCACCATGGCCACCCTCCACCAGGCCCCCACTCATGTCCCCCTGCACCCCCACCCTCCAGCATCCAGGGTCACCCTCCAACAGGCCCCCACTCATGTCTCCCACCACCCCCACCCCCCAGCCACCAGGGGCAGCCTCCACCAGGCCCCCACTCATGTCTCCCACCACCCCCACCCCCAGCCACCAGGGGCAGCCTCCACCAGGCCCCCACTCATGTCTCCCACCACCCCCACCCCCCTGCCACCATGGCCACCCTCCACCAGGCCCCCACTCATGTCCCCCTGCACCCCCACCCCCCAGCATCCAGCGTCACCCTCCACCAGGCCCCCACTCATGTCTCCCACCACCCCCACCCCCCAGACACCAGGGGCAGCCTCCACCAGGCCCCCACTCATGTCTCCCACCACCCCCACCCCCCAGCCACCAGGGGCAGCCTCCACCAGGCCCCCACTCATGTCTCCCACCACCCCCACCCCCCAGCCACCAGGGGCAGCCTCCACCAGGCCCCCACTCATGTCTCCCACCAACCCCACCCCCAGCAGTGCAGGGGCAGCCTCCACCAGGCCCCCACTCATGTCTCCCACCACCCCCACCCCCCTGCCACCATGGGCAGCCCCCACCAGGCCCCCACCCATGTCTCCCACCACCCCCACCCCCCAGCAGTGCAGGGGCAGCCTCCACCAGGCCCCCACTCATGTCCCCCTGCACCCCCACCCCCCTGCCACCATGGCCACCCTCCACAAGGCCCCCACTCATGTCTCCCACCACCCCCACCCCCCAGCAGTGTAGGGGCAGCCTCCACCAGGCCCCCACTCATGTCTCCCACCACCCCCACCCCCCAGCAGTGCAGGGGCAGCCTCCACCAGGCCCCAACTCATGTCTCCCACCACCCCCACCCCCCAGCCACCAGGGGCAGCCCCCACCAGGCCCCACCCATGTCTCCCACCACCCCCACCCCCCAGCAGTGCAGGGGCAGCCTCCACCAGGCCCCCACTCATGTCTCCCACCACCCCCACCCCCCAGCCACCAGGGGCAGCCTCCACCAGGCCCCCACTCATGTCCACCTGCACCCCCACCCCCCAGCATCCAGGGTCACCCTCCACCAGGCCACAACTCATGTCTACCACCACCCCCACCCCCCTGCCACCATGACCATCCTCCACCAGGCCCCCACTCATGTCTCCCACCACCCCCACCCCCCAGCATCCAGGGTCACCCTCCACCAGGCCACAACTCATGTCTACCACCACCCCAACCCCCCTGCCACCATGGCCATCCTCCACCAGGCCCCCACTCATGTCTCCCGCCACCCCCACCCCCCAGCCACCAGGGGCAGCCTCCACCAGGCCCCACTCATGTCTCCCACCACCCCCACCCCCCAGCAGTGCATGGTCACCCTCCACCAGGCCCCCACTCATGTCTTCCACCACCCCCACCCCCCAGCCACCAGGGGCAGCCCCCACCAGGCCCCCACCCATGTCTCCCACCACCCCCACCCCCCAGCAGTGCAGGGGCAGCCTCCATCAGGCACCCACTCATGTCTCCCACCACCCCCACCCCCCTTCCATGCAGGGGCAGCCTCCACCAGGCCCCCACTCATGTCTCCCACCACCCCCACCCCCCTGCCACCATGGCCACCCTCCACCAGGCCCCCACTCATGTCCCCCTGAACCCCCACCCCCCAGCATCCAGGGTCACCCTCCACCAGGCCCCCACTCATGTCTCCCACCACCCCCACCCCCCAGCCACCAGGGGCAGCCTCCACCAGGCCCCCACTCATGTCCCCCTGCACCTCCAACCCCCAGCATCCAGGGTCACCCTCCACCAGGCCCCCACCCATGTCTCCCACCACCCCCACCCCCCAGCCACCAGGGGCAGCCTCCACCAGGCCCCCACTCATGTCCCCCTGCACCCCCGCCCCCCAGCATCCAGGGTCACCCTCCACCAGGCCCCCACTCATGTCTCCCACCACCCCCAGCCACCAGGGGCAGCCTCCACCAGGCCCCCACTCATGTCCCCCTGCACCCCCACCCGCCAGCATCCAGGGTCACCCTCCACCAGGCCCCCACTCATGTCTCCCACCACCCCCACCCCCCAGCCACCAGGGGCAGCCTCCACCAGGCCCCCACTCATGTCTCCCACCACCCCCACCCCCCTGCCACCAGGGCCACCCTCCACCAGGCCCCCACTCATGTCCCCCTGCACCCCCACCCCCCAGCATCCAGGGTCACCCTCCACCAGGCCCCCACTCATGTCTCCCACCACCCCCACCCCCCTGCCACCATGGGCAGCCCACACCAGGCCCCCACCCATGTCTCCCACCACCCCACCCCCCAGCAGTGCATGGGCAGCCTCCACCAGGCCCCCACTCATGTCTCCCACCACCCCCACCCCCCTGCCACCATGGGCAGCCTCCACCAGGCCCCCACTCATGTCCCCCTGCACCCCCACCCCCCAGCATCCAGGGTTACCCTCCACCAGGCCCCCACTCATGTCTCCCACCACCCCCACCCCCTAGCCACCAGGGGCAGCCCCCACCAGGCCCCCACCCATGTCTCCCACCACCCCCACCCCCCAGCAGTGCAGGGGCAGCCTCCACCAGGCCCCCACTCATGTCTCCCACCACCCCCACCCCCCAGCCACCAGGGGCAGCCTCCACCAGGCCCCCACTCATGTCCCCCTGCACCCCCACCCCCCAGCATCCAGGGTCACCCTCCACCAGGGCACAACTCATGTCTACCACCACCCCCACCCCCCTGCCACCATGGCCATCCTCCACCAGGCCCCCACTCATGTCTCCCACCACCCCCACCCCCCAGCATCCAGGGTCACCCTCCACCAGGCCACAACTCATGTCTACCACCACCCCCACCCCCCTGCCACCATGGCCATCCTCCACCAGGCCCCCACTCATGTCTCCCACCACCCCCACCCCCCAGCCACCAGGGGCAGCCTCCACCAGGTCCCCACTCATGTCTCCCACCACCCCCACCCCCCAGCAGTGCAGGGGCAGCCTCAACCAGGCCCCCACTCATGTCTCCCACCACCCCCACCCCCCTGCCACCATGGCCACCCTCCACCAGGCCCCCACTCATGTCTCCCACCACCCCCACCCCCCAGCAGTGCAGGAGCAGCCTCCACCAGGCCCCCACTCATGTCTCCCACCACCCCCACCCCCCAGCAGTGCAGGGGCAGCCTCCACCAGGCCCCAACTCATGTCTCCCACCACCCCCACCCCCCAGCCACCAGGGGCAGCCCCCACCAGGCCCCCACCCATGTCTCCCACCACCCCCACCCCCCAGCAGTGCAGGGGCAGCCTCCACCAGGCCCCCACTCATGTCTCCCACCACCCCCACCCCCCAGCAGTGCAGGGGCAGCCTCCACCAGGCCCCAACTCATGTCTCCCACCACCCCCACCCCCCAGCCACCAGGGGCAGCCCCCACCAGGCCCCCACCCATGTCTCCTACCACCCCCACCCCCCAGCAGTGCAGGGGCAGCCTCCAACAGGCCCCCACTCATGTCCCCCTGCACCCCCACCCCCCAGCATCCAGGGTCACCCTCCACCAGGCCACAACTCATGTCTCCCACCACCCCCACCCCCCAGCAGTGCAGGGGCAGCCTCCACCAGGCACCCACTCACGTCCCCCACCCCCCAGCAGTGCAGGGGCAGCCTCCACCAGGCCCCCACTCATGTCTCCCACCACCCCCACCCCCCTGCCACCATGGGCAGCCTCCACCAGGCCCCCACTCATGTCTCCCACCACCCCAACCCCCCTGCCACCATGGGCAGCCCCCACAAGGTCCTCACAATCCCCAATCATGTGCGTAATGGTCAGCCTCCACAGCCAAAAAGCCCTACCAAGTAACCCATTCACCCACATGCAAATGGAAATCACATGTTACACCCCCAATGTTCATGAAGCTAATGAAGCCATGTCCGTCACACACAATGGTTGCAATTGAATGGGAAAACACCCAACATGACATGCATGAAACCAATGAGATGATACCACACAGTGAAGTATGGAAACAAAATTGTATTGAAAAAAATAAAGAATGCTAAAGAAACAAAACAAACTACAATGTGAATGAGAAAAAAAAAGCTGCATGTCCGTATAAAAACACAAAACTGCAAATCCGAATCCAAAAAAATTTTGTCCAAAGTCAAATGTAATAAAGAACTATGTACAAAACTACCAAGGGTCCATGAGCCCAACTGAACAAAGGAAACCTACTAAAAAACCTACCTAAAAATCAACTATATCCAAAAAGTGGAGCAGTGTCCGTCGACTCCAAATCATAATAAGAAAGAAAGGAAACCTAAAACTAAAGAACTATATACAAAGGCGGCAGGCAAGTCCAGCGGCTCACTCCGTGGTGTCCCGGGCCAGGGCATCATCGAACTCCTGTTCGATGTCCCGGAGGCGGTCCAGTTCCATGGCCCCGAGGGTCCGCAGGGACGACGCCGTGTCCTCCTCCAACCCTCTCCGGATTACCTCGAGGCACTCTGCCCGCCTCAGGGCCCTCCGCATGGAGTTCTCCGCCCTGACCATTGTGAGCCGCGCCTCTTCCGCCCGCCGCTGCTCCGCACCTATGGCGTGGCCCAACCACACGGTTGACACACGGAAGACACTCTCTGTCCTGTGTCCCCCTGCCCTCCCGCCGATGCCTGCCCCTCCGATGTCGAAAGCCCCGAGCCTTCATGTCTCCCACCATGTTGCTGCTGCTGCTGCTCTGCCTCTGCCCGTGCACTGCCTCCTGCTGCATGAACATCCTCCGCCGGCTGGGGTGCAGTTGTTGATGTGGCCACCCCTGCTGGACCTCCGACTCCCGACTGTGGCAGGGATGCCTCCTCCACCAGCCTGGCCGCACCGTCAGAGGCAGCTCAACAGGGCACCCAGGTGACTGATGGGTGGGAAGATGGCACAGAGGACGACTGGCGCGTAGGGGGTCGGAGCAAGCCCCATCAGACAGCGGAATCCAGCCTGGGTGACCTGTCCCAGCAGGCTGACGTGGTCAACGAGCCATTCGAGATGACGTGCAGTCTCTCCATGAAAAGACTGCAGGTCACCTCGCATGGCCCGTTGACGCAACGCCACACCAGCCAGGACAGGCTCAACCCGGACCTGGATGGCCACGTCCGCAGGCAGAGGAAGGCCAGTTGACGTCAGCTCATCCCCTGCCTGAAAACGGGTCTGGACGTAGTCATCCCTGCTGGTGCAAGATGATGCAGGGACAGGATCGGGGACAGGATTGCACACAGGCACCTCCACGGCCGCCTGTGCTGCCTCCTGTCCCTGGTCCTGCACTGCACCACTAGCACCAGTGGGATCCCCACCTCCAGACCCCGTCTCTGGTGCTTGCACGGCCTCCTCCTCCACCAAACCCCCCACCAACCTGGATGACTCTGTGCCATCTTCCCCTGTTGGGCCCTGTGGGGTCCCAGCTGCCCCTTCTGCTGCCGAGGAGTCCAACTGCAACCTCCGCCTGTTGGACCTCCCCCCGGCAGCTGCTGCCTGGGACGCGGCACCGGACTCCTCACTCCCCGACGAGATGACAACACGGGAGGGGAGCCGGGCCTTGCGTCTCCGGCTGGCGGTCGGATCCCCGTCGCTGTGCTCCACAGCACCTTCTCCGCCCTCTTCATCAGTTGACGCTGCAGACAGGGAGAAACAAAACACAGGCATCAGGGCACTGTACAATGGACACATACACGCATGACAGTTGCACATGAGTGGCATTGGCAAACCTCAGACATGTCATCACAATCCCCAACACACATGTCATTGCAACTCGCACACATGAGCCATACCACAGCCATATCGCAACTGCCACCACCATCCCTACACATACAACAGCATGAGCAGCTAAAGGGGAGCCAGACATCACATGCAACACAGGAAGTGCACCACACATGTACACACACCACCACACTTGCATGCATGTCTACACCTCTGCCAAGTGTCGCACTGTTCAGACGGGCATCCATGTCACATCTGCCAATCAGGCTTCCACATACCGCTGTCACATGCATCCATGTTGCATCACTGTTGCACCCTTGTCAAATACACACACATGCACATGTACACAGTGCTCATACATGCAGCCGAAAACAACATACATGCCTGACATCACGGACATGTCTACTTAAATACACATTCATCCAAACATGTGTGCACACACAACTGCATTTGCCATGCAAGCCCACACACACAAGCACCATCCATGTCTCACACATTACAGCCCTCGCATGTGTCAGCCCCATGGCCCTGTACACCCCCACCCATACTCGACCCCATACAAACAGATGTGCAACCGGCACAATACCGAATAATCACCACACGCACTGCTCACAATCAGGATGCATGTACACTCACCGCTCGACTCCAGACGGGTCTGCTTCTCTAGGACCTGGACGTGGAGCGCTGGGGATATGCGTTCCAGGACCCCCATCTGTTCTTCCGACAAGTGGCCCCGGCGCCCCTTGGCATCCGCTGCCTTCAAGAAGCACTGGGCCTTGTTCAGGGTCCTGGACCTGAAGTCCTCCCAGCGCTTCCTGACATGTTGTAAGTCCCGGACTGCCACCCCCTCCGCGTTGATGGCAGTCACGATGTCAGTCCAGATCCGAGTCCGTCCTTCCTTGTCAGCGCGGAAACTTCCGAAGAGGGCATCATACTGCCCCAGGACTTGCTCCACCAGGACACCAACTTCGGTGGCACTGAAGCTGGTGCCCCTCTGCCTCTCTGGCCGGGGGTTGTCAGTGGTCACAGATGGTGTTTGCCCCGACATGACAACCCCAGAGGCAGGAGTGGGTGGGCAACTGGGTCCTGGGGCTTTGCTGTGGAGCGATGGAATTCCAGTCGGGAGTCTTCGGTTCCAGCAGGGGTGGTCACAGCAACAGCACCCCTGGCTGATGTGCAGGCAGCAAATGGCAGTGCACGTGGGCAGCAGGCAGTCAGGCAGCAGCAGATGGCAGGTGGGAGCGTGCTCGGGGCTCTGGGGGGCAGTAGTTCAGCCTTCTGGGCATGAGCGTGGTCTTCCGTGTGCTTACGCGTGGCCAGCTTGGTACGGAGTGATTTGGCACATGAAAATCCTGCACGTCAGCGTGAAAACTGAGGAAAGGCCCTTAGCGCGTAAGCGCATCAGCACGCATACGCGAATCTATTGGACCAAAGGCCCTCAGCGCGTAAGCGCGTCTGTGACGTGACCCGCACGGGTGTTTCCCACACAGCACGTGATGACAGAGCACACATGGAAAGACTGCACGTCAGAGTGTCATCGCGTGTGATTGGTGGAAATGGCCCTACACGCAGAAGTGACAAAGCGTGTAATTTGTGGAAATGGCCCTACACGCATAAGTGACAAAGCGTGTAATTGGTGGAAATGGCCCTACACGCATAAGTGACAAAGCTTGTAATTGGTGGAAATGGCCCTAGCGCGTACACGCCGCGTAAGTGACGCTGGACGTGTGGGCCTGTATAAAAGGTATGCGTAGAACACCATTTCCTTGTACGTGCTTTTCGTGGAGAGCGAGTGGGTGAATTCTGTACTTCTTGTCGTTTCACACGCGATTTACTTCACGGCGTTTCAAGTTCGTATTCCCTGTTACCTCTGACAGCTTTTTCTCTTTTACTGGTTTACCTGGGCCTCTTCCCTCAAACAGTGTTCCCTTCTACTGCTGTCCTGTCTCCTCAGACAGCGTACAAATCTTCTTTTGGCGGGGGTGTTGCCAACCATACGCGCTCCTTTTTCACGCTCTTTTACCTGGCAGACGGTGAGTCACGCATGTATCTAACATCTGTGCTTGCCCCGTGTGTAGCCTACCCCTTCAGAGGTCATTCTAGGCTGCGTGTGACACGCATACGTTCATTCTTGTGTTACTGGGTGCCACAGCGTAGTGCAGGTTTTTCTTTCTGCACACATGGTCTAGGAGGGGTTGCGTGCACGTCATCTCCCTTTTTTGGGGCTCCTGTGCATAGCGTGACCCGTCATCTTTCCCCAGGGGTTACAATCAGCCTTGCAAGAGCACTAGGGTACAATTACCATCTGGTACCCAACCCCTTTGACCCCCAATTGCCCAGGACAATATTTTACAGCCACTCCCATACGCACATTAACATCAGTGCCATGGCTGGGAGGCGAGGATTCCGTAAGGATGGCAAAGGTGGAAGAGTCACAAGTGGTGGCCGTGGTGGATCCGGTAGGGGACGTGGTCGTTACTTGCAGGGTGAGCCTGTCCCCCCATGTGTGGAGGACCAGTCAAGGGCACCCATAACCCCTCCCCCCCACCCGTTGAGGCTGATGTGGCTGACACCATCCATGCTCAGCCCTTGTTGGACCAGCCCATTGTGGCACCAGACCTGGCTGACTCCATGGCTGACTTCCAGGTCAGCAGGCCTATGACACGTGCGCTGGTGCACGTTGATGTCACCATGCCACGTGCATCTGGGGCAGCAAGGTCATCTGCTGCACCAAGTAGGCAGGGCAGAGAAGCTGCAGGGGTAGCTGCGGCTCCATCCACCCCAGCCCTCACACACCCAGCCCGGACAGTGTCGGTCCTAGTCCATGCTGCTGACATTCCCCCTGACACCATCACACTAGACCCAATGCCTGCACCAACTCCCATGCTGAGTGTGCAATCCCACACTCCTGATACAGAGTCCACCAGGGCTCCTGCCCCTAGTGTCCAGAGCGGCACAGGACACTCATGATCACCACCACCTTCCAAGCGGAAGAGGAAGAGTGCTCGTCCGGCACAGGCTGATGCCCCAGACACGGCTACACAGTCCGGCCCGTCCAGGAAGCCCAGCTTCACGGATGACGAACTGAATGCACTTGTCGAGTATGTGTCCGCACATGACAACGAGATGCTCATTGTTGCAGGATCCAAGACCACACCTGCACAACGCCAGGCACACTGGCAGACTGTTGCGGACATGGTAAGTGCCCTTGGAATCGTGAGGCGCACAGCCAATGATTGCTATAAGCGCTGGAATGACCTAAAGCGCAGGGCAAAGAGTAAGCTGGCCTCAAGTCATGCCGCAACTCTAGTGACTGGAGGTGGGTCTCCAGTAGTAGACATGGAACTCACTCCACATGAGTCAGTCGCTGGGACCTACGTCACGGAGGAACAGATCCAAGGCGTGGGAGATCTGGCTGATTACGAGGCATTGTCCGGTGAGTGCACATGCATGTGTGTGTCATCCATGTGCATGGTGTGTGTGTGAGGGCTTCTGTTTGTGTGCCAGGTGAGAGTGTGTGCGCCTGAGTCGTATGGGTCAGCCATGTGCTTCATGCAATACATCCTGCGCAGCTTAATTTGGCCATAGCAGTATCCCTTCTGCCAACAGTAGACATCTAGCCCAAATGCACGCCAGTTGCCCTTGAAGTGTCACCTTGCCACAACATTGTTGCTTAACTTTTTCACTGTTCATTTAGTCAGATTGTTTGCATTCCACCACTTTTACTAGGCATGTCGCAGTCACATGTCTGACATGGCTATGGTAAAGTGGAGTGACTTTGTTACCTGGATATCATTTGTTCAAACATGTCCCTGTGCAATTGCACCATTTCGGACTGGCAGCTCCAGGTGAAGAATCTGACCTGTTTGAATTAGAAAAGCTATTACATGCGGGAACTGGACTGAATGAATAGGTGCTGCCCTCCTCTCCATCTTCACTCAATAGCAATGGTACATGCCATCTGTGTGATGGCATGTGTGTTTCACCTGCCAATCACAGGCCAATGTGTGATGCCACTGCCAGGCAACATGCAGAAAATGTGTTCATCTTCCATCTTGGTGTCATCAGTGTGTGCCATTTGCCTGCCCTTCATACGCAGTGAGGGTGCATGCATGGGAGGGTTTTAGTCATGTGGGACATGTGTCAAACAAGTACTGGTTCTCTTGCTTCTCAGCCCACATTGTGTGCCATGGTGCTAATGCCTGTTTCCATTTCTTTGTTTTTATGTCTTTGCAGGGGAAGACGCACCTGATACTGCTGGGGTTGTGGAGATGGTGCAGACCGAGGAGGGGTCCGAGGGCCGACCAACCACCAGTGAGGGACGTGGTGTGGTGGTGGGTGAGAACCCACAAGTGCTGCAGGTCGTGCTCTCAAGGGGTGTCTCTGGCTGCACCTCCCCCGAGCTGTACTCAGGTGTTGATTCGGATGAGACCTACGTGCCGTCGCAGGTGAGTGTTCCAGGGAGGGATTCTGTTCTGTCTCACCCACCTGCACCAGGGTCAGAACCCTCAATGGGGATGTCAGTGTTGGCAGCTACGCCTTTGGTGGTTACGGATGCAGGGTCACACTCCGCGACATCTGATCCTGTTCCTGGGCCAGCAGATCAGAGGGGGAATGCAGTTCTGCAGCCTCATGCAGTGCCGGCACAGCAAGGCGCAGTTCGCCTTGCCCCAGACAGGTGTGGTGCCCGCCGACGTGATGGCCGTACCCCACCTGGCAATACCGCATGGGAGCAATCCATTTACGGTATGGCAACCCAACAGGCAGCATCATCCGAGATGATGGCTCAGGCCATGGATAGGGTGGCCACTTCCATTGTCCCCCCTGAAAGGCTGATGGAGCGACTAGAGCAGACAACCGACTCCATCTGCCAGTCACACAGGGAGGACATGTTGGGGTCCAACAGGGACAGGCGGGCGGCACTGGCGACTCTGCAGGAGGCCATCTCCATTGAGTCCCAGGGCCACAGGGAAGCCCTGAGGCAGGAGCTCCTTCACCTCAGGACGACTCTTGTTGAGCTTGAGGCTTCAACACACCAAAGGACAGAACAGCAGCTGGAGCGTCTCACCTGTACGCTCTCAGCTGAGATGCAGGCAACGAGGGCGGAGGTCCGGGCATCCCGTGAGTTGTTGCATGGGGACCTCCGCACACTCATCCTCCAGAACCAGACCTACCACACCCGCATGCTTGCAGCCATGGAGGAGCAGACTAGGGCCTTGTGTGGGCTGCCTCCCATAGTGCAACCACCTCCGGATGCAGCTGCACAGGGTGATAATAGCGACAGCAGTGATACTCCCACAATAGGGTAGCCGTGTGGGCCATGAGCCCATGGAGGTGTTTTTTTTTCCCAGGATCCACGCAGGTGGGTTCTGGTGTGCATCCTGTCCTCGGACCTCCTGGGTGGCCTCCCCAACCCCCCCGGGCCCTTCAATGGCCATTTTTGATTTTTTTTTATTTTTATTTTTATTTTTATTTATTTTATTCCCAATTTTTTTGGGACGATTTGTTGGCTTCCGTGGTTCCTGTGGGCATACACTGCATTGTGGCTGGGCACATGCAGGCTTGTAATGTATTTGGTTCAGATGCTTGGGTTTGAGTCACACACACCCCTCCTGCTTCCCGTTTCCATGGGCTTGCAAAGGGTGTGCCCAAGTGACAGTGAATTACACAGTGACTTTGGACTCCCATGAGCTGTGTGGGCAGTCTGTAGTCAATACTGTGTATACATTCCTAGTGCATATTGCTGTTGTGTTGTACACTGCATGTTGCATTGATGTGTAACTCATCTTCTGTGTCTACCTCCCAATTTGCAGGTCCCTTCCTCATGTCTACACAAGGACCTCTAGTCTGGAGATGTGGTCCATGTTGGCAGCAGTGCACCTACAACTCTACATGGCGCCAACATTGCACAGTTGGTAGTGGTGGGAGTGCAGGCATTTCCAGGTGGTGAGACTACTAATATTTAACATTAGTGATGTCATGTTAATGGTAGTACGTTCTCAAGTTTGTTGTTGGTCCGGCATTACTGTGAGCATTTCAGGTGTTGCAAGTTTCTAATAGGGACACTGTACATTGTGACACTAGTGTCATGTTGTGGGGATTACTTTGTTTACCTGCAAATAGCATGACATGGCAGGGTGTGTCGTGTGGCGGTGCTGGGTTGGCTGACATGGCACTGTCCTCTTGTTGCATTTTGCAAGTGGGTATTCATTTTAGCTGCTTGAATGTGTAACTTCACAAAACTGCATTGGTGGTGTCTGTGTGGGTAGGGATGCACACATTGTGACACTTCCAGGTGAACAATCTCAGGCTGATATGGTTTTCAGGGTTCTTTCTCCAGGCATTCAGGATCAGTGTCAGGTTGAGTCATCATTGATTGTCAGATGGAATGTGCCAGGGCAGTGTGCATTCCACAGGGGTGTGATTTCTATGTGAAGTAATTAGGCACTAGCTGTGTACGGGCTGCCTCCCCCCATGCCCTTTCCCCTCCCATGCGCAGCGGCTGTGCATGTGGTTGGGGATGGGGGGCACCACCATGTCCACGGCCAGGCCCCGGCGTGTTGCAATGTTGTGCAGGATACATGCTGCCACTATGATCCTGCACACCACTGGGGGAGCGTACAACAGCTGCCCGCCAGAACGGTCAAGGGAGCGAAAGCGTGACTTCAGCACTCCGAATGTGCGCTCCACTATGCCCCGGGTTGTAATGTGGGCTGTGTTATATCTTACCTGGGGTGGCGTGGTGGGGTTCCGAATTGGCGTCATCATGTGGGGGCTGAGAGGGTAGGCACTGTCCCCTGTGGAGGTGGTGATTGGTATCATTGGTGGGGTTGTGACCTTGCTCAGTATCTGACATGCATGCATGTGCAGTGGCATTCATACTCACCAAGCAGCCATGTATCGCCATGCCGCCCAGCTTCTATATCCCGGCTTAGGGGGGACATTTGGTAAATGAAGCTGTCGTGGGTTGACCCGGGATAGTTGGCATATACTGAGGTGATGATTCCCTTGGCATTACATACTACCTGCACGTTGATGGAATGCCAGTGCTTGCGGTTCCTATAGATGTGCTCAGATGCCCTGGGGGGACGTAGAGCCACATGGGTGCAGTCAATGGCACCTAGCACTTTGGGGAATCGTGCCACAGCGTAAAAATCCAGGGCGGCAGCATGCCTTTCTGCAGGGGTTCTGGGCAGGTATATGTGCCTGCGGACTGATGGGCGTGCAGTGATAATGTTCAAGACCTGGTGTAGGCAGCGTGACTGGGTGGCCTGTGATACACCATCCACAATGGCACTTGTCCGCTGAAATGATCCAGTGGCTAAGAAGTGCAGTACATTGAGGACCTTCTCCAGGGGGCTTAGTGCTTGGGAGTACTGGGTGGGTGATGTGAGGTCATCCTCCCACTCACTCACCAGGTCCAGTATGATGTGTGGTGGAAACTTGTACCTCCCATGCACCTGGTCATCAGGCATCCCGAAAAGGCTGGTTCTGGGTGTGAATATTCTGGCCCTGACTATCCTCCTCCTCCTCCTTTGGTAGGCCACGCCCACTGCTGCTAGGAACGGTATGTTCATCCTGGGTCTGAGCTTGTTATTTTGTTAGCGCGCAAATTAATGCGTTGCGCGTGTTGTAGGCGAACGTGTGACCCGCGCACCCATGAAATCCAGTACCCAGTCCAATAGTGTGTGGAAATTCCTGCGCACACCGGGATACAGGTGCGCTGACGTACTTGCGTGTGTAAGTGTCCGTGCACACCTGATATACACGTACATAGGCCAATCGCGTGTACGCGCACTTTTGTCCAATTACACGCGATGACACCCTGACGTGCTGTCCAATTACACGCGATGAGACTCTGCCGTGCTGTCCAATTACACGCGATGAGACTCTGCCGTGCTGTCCAATTACACGCGATGAGACTCTGACGTGCTGTCCAATTACACGCGATGACACTCTGACGTGCAGTCTTTCCACGTGTGCTCTGTCATCACGTGCTGTGTGGGAAACACCCGTGCGGGTCACGTCACAGACGCGCTTATGCGCTGAGGGCCTTTGGTCCAATAGATTTGCGTATGTGTGCTGACGCGCTTAGGCGCTAAGGGCCTTTCCTCGGTTTTCACGCTGACGTGCAGGATTTTCACGTGCCAAATCACTCCGTACCAAGCTGGCCACGCGTAAGCACACGGAAGACCACGCTCCTGCCCAGAAGGCCGAACTACTGCCCCCCAGAGCCCCGAGCATGCTCCCACCTGCCATCTGCTGCTGCCTGACTGCCTGCTGCCCACGTGCACTGCCATTTGCTGCCTGCACATCAGCCAGGGGTGCTGTTGCTGTGACCACCCCTGCTGGAACCGAAGACTCCCGACTGGAATTCCATCGCTCCACAGCCCAGCCCCAGGACCCAGTTGCCCACCCACTCCTGCCTCTGGGGTTGTCATGTCGGGGCAAACACCATCTGTGACCACTGACAACCCCCGGCCAGAGAGGCAGAGGGGCACCAGCTTCAGTGCCACCGAAGTTGGTGTCCTGGTGGAGCAAGTCCTGGGGCAGTATGATGCCCTCTTCGGAAGTTCCCGCGCCGACAAGGAAGGACGGACTCGGATCTGGACTGACATTGTGACTGCCATCAACGCAGAGGGGGTGGCAGTCCGGGTCTTACAACATGTCAGGAAGCGCTGGGAGGACTTCAGGTCCAGGACCCTGAACAAGGCCCGGTGCCTCTTGAAGGCAGCGGATGCCAAGGGGCGCCGGGGCCACTTGTCGGAAGAACAGATGGGGGTCCTGGAACGCATATCCCCAGCGCTCCACGTCCAGGTCCTAGAGAAGCAGACCCGTCTGGAGTCGAGCGGTGAGTGTACATACATCCTGATTGTGAGCAGTGCGTGTGGTGATTATTCGGTATTGTGCCGGTTGCACATCTGTTTGTATGGGGTCTAGTATGGGTGGGGGTGTACAGGGCCGTGGGGCTGACACATGCGAGGGCTGTAATGTGTGAGACAAGGATGGTGCTTGTGTGTGTGGGCTTGCATGGCAAATGCAGTTGTGCGGACACACATGTTTGGATGAATGTGTATGTAAGTAGACATGTCCGTGATGTCAGGCATGTATGTTGTTTTCGGCTGCATGTATGAGCACTGTGTACATGTGCATGTGTGTGTATTTGTCAAGGGTGCAACAGTGATGCAACATGGATGCATGTGACAGCGGTATGTGGAAGCCTGATTGGCAGATGTGACATGGATGCCCGTCTGAACAGTGCGACACTTGGCAGAGGTGTAGACATGCATGCAAGTGTGGTGGTGTGTGTACATGTGTGGTGCACTTCCTGTGTTGCATGTGATGTCTGGCTCCCCTTTGGCTGCTCATGCTGTTGTATGTGTAGGGATGGTGGTGGCAGTTGCGATATGGCTGTGGTATGGCTCATGTGTACGAGTTGCAATGACATGTGTGTTGGGGATTGTGATGACATGTCTGAGGTTTGCCAATGCCACTCATGTGCAACTGTCATGCGTGTATGTGTCCATTGTACAGTGCCCTGATGCCTGTGTTTTGTTTCTCCCTGTCTGCAGTGTCAACTGAAGAGGGCGGAGAAGGTGCTGTGGAGCACAGCGGCGGGGATCCGACCGCCAGCCGGAGACGCAAGGCCCGGCTCCCCTCCCGTGTTGTCATCTCGTCGGGGAGTGAGGAGTCCGGTGCCGCGTCCCAGGCCGCAGCTGCCGGGGGGAGGTCCAAGAGGCGGAGGTTGCAGTTGGACTCCTCGGCAGCAGAAGGGGCAGCTCGGACCCCACAGGGCCCAACAGGGGAAGATGGCACGGAGTCATCCAGGTTGGTGGGGGGTTTGGTGGAGGAGGGGGCCGTGCAAGCACCAGAGACGGGGTCTGGAGGTGGGGATCCCACTGGTGCTAGTGGTGCAGTGCAGGACCAGGGACAGGAGGCAGCACAGGCGGCCGCGGAGGTGCCTCTGTGCAATCCTGTCCCCGATCCTGTCCCTGCATCATCTTGCACCAGCAGGGATGCCTACGTCCAGACCCGTTTTCAGGCAGGGGATGAGCTGACGTCAACTGGCCTTCCTCTGCCTGCGGACGTGGCCATCCAGGTCCGGGTTGAGCCTGTCCTGGCTGGTGTGGCGTTGCGTCAACGGTCCATGCGAGGTGACCTGCAGTCTTTTCATGGAGAGACTGCACGTCATCTCGAATGGCTCGTTGACCACGTCAGCCTGCTGGGACAGGTCACCCAGGCCGGATTCCTCCGTCTGATGGGGCTTGCTCTGACCCCCTCCTCAACTGGACCCCCTACACACCAGCCGTCCTCTGTGCCATCTTCCCACCCATCAGTCACCTGGGTGCCCTGTGGAGCTGCCTCTAACGGTGCAGCCAGGCTGGTGGAGGAGGCATCCCTGCCACAGTGGGGAGTCGGAGGTCCAGCAGTTGTTGATGTGGGTGGACACATCAACAACGGCACCCCAGCCGGCGGAGGATGTGCAGGCAGCAGGAGGCAGTGCACGGGCAGAGGAAGAGCAGCAGCAGCAGCAACATGGTGGGAGACATGAAGGCTCGGGGCTTTCGACATCGGAGGGGCAGGCATCGGCCGGAGGGCAGGGGGACACAGGACAGAGAGTGTCTTCCGTGTGGCAGCGGTTGGGCCACGCCATAGGTGCGGAGCGGCGGCGGGCGGAAGAGGCGCGGCTCACAATGGTCAGGGCGGAGAACTCCATGCGGAGGGCCCTGAGGCGGGCCGAGTGCCTCGAGGCAATCTGCAGGGGGTTGGAGGAGGACACAGCGTCGTCCCTGCGGACCCTCGGGGCCATGGAACTGGACCGCCTCTGGGACATCGAACAGGAGTTCGATGATGCCCTGGCCCGGGACACCACGGAGTGAGCCGTTGGACTTGCCCGCCGCCTTTGTATATAGTTCTTTAGTTTTAGGTTTCCTTTCTTTCTTATTATGATTTGGAGTCGACGGACACTGCTCCACTTTTTGTATATAGTTGATTTTTAGGTGGGTTTTTTAGTAGGTTTCCTTTGTTCAGTTGGGCTCATGGACCCTTGGTAGTTTTTTACATAGTTCTTTATTGCATGGAGATTTTTTTACATTTGACTTTGGCCAAATTTTTTTTGGATTCGGATTTGCAGTTTTGTGTTTTTATACAGACATGCAGCTTTTTTTTCTCCTTCACATTGTAGTTTGTTTTCTTTCTTTAGCATTCTTCATTTTTTTCAATACAATTTTGTTTCCATACTTCACTGTGTGGTATCATCTCATTGGTTTCATGCATGTCATGTTGGGTGTTTTCCCATTCAATTGCAACCATTGTGTGTGACGGACATGGGTTCATTAGCTTCATGAACATTGGGGGTGTAACATGTGATTTCCATTTCCATGTGGGTGAATGGGTTACTTGGTAGGGCTTTTTGGCTGTGGAGGCTGACCATTACGCACATGATTGGGGATTGTGAGGACCTTGTGGGGGCTGCCCCTGGTGGCTGGGGGGTGGGGGTGGTGGGAGACATGGGTGGGGGCCTGGTGGAGGCTGCCCCTGCACTGCTGGGGGGTGGGGGTGGTGGGAGACATGAGTGGGGGCCTGGTGGAGGCTGCCCCTGCACTGCTGGGGGGTGGGGGTGGTGGGTGACATGAGTGGGGGCCTGGTGGGAGCTGCCCATGGTGGCAGGGGGGTGGGGGTGGTGGGAGACATGGGTGGGGGCCTGATGGGGGCTGCCCCTGGTGGCTGGGGGGTGGGGGTGGTGGGAGACATGGGTGGGGGCCTGGTGGGGGCTGCCCATGGTGGCAGGGGGGTGGGGGTGGTGGGAGACATGAGTGGGGGCCTGGTGGGGGCTGCCCATGGTGGCAGGGGGTGGGGGTGGTGGGAGACATGAGTGGGGGCCTGGTGGAGGGTGACTCTGTATGCTGGGGGGTGGGGGTGGTGGGAGACATGAGTGGGTGCCTGGTGGAGGCTGCCCCTGCACTGCTGGGGGGTGGGGGTGGTGGGAGACATGGGCGGGGGCCTGGTGGAGGCTGCCCCTGGTGGCTGGGGGGTGGGGGTGGTGGGAGACATGAGTGGGGGCCTGGTGGAGGCTGCCCCTGCACTGCTGGGGGGTGGGGGTGGTGGGAGACATGGGTGGGGGCCTGGTGGAGGCTGCCCCTGGTGGCTGGGGGGTGGGGGTGGTGGAAGACATGTGTGGGGGCCTGCTGGAGGCTGCCCCTGGTGGCTGGGGGTGGTGGTTGACATGAGTGGGGGCCTGGTGGAGGCTGCCCCTGCACTGCTGGGGGGTGGGGGTGGTGGGAGACATGAGTGGGGGCCTGGTGGGGGCTGCCCATGGTGGCAGGGGGGTGGGGGTGGTGGGAGACATGGGTGGGGGCCTGGTGGGGGCTGCCCCTGGTAGCTGGGGGGTGGGGGTGGTGGGAGACATGAGTTGGGGCCTGGTGGAGGCTGCCCCTGCACTGCTGGGGGGTGGGGGTGGTGGGAGACATGAGTGGGGGCCTGGTGGAGGCTGCCCCTGCACTGCTGGGGGGTGGGGGTGGTGGGAGACATGAGTGGGGGCCTGGTGGAGGCTGCCCCTGTACTGCTGGGGGGTGGTGGGAGACATGGGTGGGGGCCTGGTGGAGGCTTCCCCTGCACTGGTGGGGGTGGTGGGAGACATGAGTGGGGGCCTGGTGGAGGCTGCCCATGGTGGCAGGGGGGTAGGGGTGGTGGTAGACATGAGTGGGGGCCTGGTGGAGGCTGCCCCTGCACTGCTTTGGGAGACATGGGTGGGGGCCTGGTGGGGGCTGCCCCTGGTGGCTGGGGGTGGGGGTGGTGGGAGACATGAGTGGGGGCCTGGTGGAGGCTGCCCCTGCACTGCTGGGGGGTGGGGGTGGTGGGAGACATGGGTGGGGGCCTGGTGGAGGCTGCCCCTGGTGGCTGGGGGGTGGGGGTGGTGGGAGACATGAGTGGGGGCCTGCTGGAGGCTGCCCCTGGTGGCTGGGGGGTGGGGGTGGTGGGAGACATGAGTGGGGGCCTGGTGGAGGCTGCCCCTGCACTGCTGGGGATTGGGGGTGGTGGGAGACATGGGTGGGGGCCTGGTGGAGGCTGCCCCTGGTGTCTGGGGGGTGGGGTGGTGGGAGACATGGGTGGGGGCCTGGTGGGGGCTGCCCCTGGTGGCTGGGGGGTGGGGGTGGTGGGAGACATGAGTGGGGGCCTGGTGGAGGGTGAGCCTGGATGCTGGGGGGTGGGGGTGCAGGGGGATATGAGTGGGGGCCTGGTGGAGGGTGACCCTGGATGCTGGGGGGTGGGGGTGCAGGGGGACATGAGTGGGGGCCTGGTGGAGGCTGCCCCTGCACTGCTGGGGGGTGGGGGTGGTGGGAGACATGGGTGGGGGCCTGGTGGAGGCTACCCCTGGTGGCTGGGGGGTGGGGGTGGTGGGAGACATGAATGGTGGCCTGGTGGAGGGTGGCCATGGTGGCAGGGGGGTGGGGGTGGTGGGAGACATGGGTGGGGGCCTGGTGGAGGCTGCCCCTGCACTGCTGGGGGGTGGGGGTGGTGGGAGACATGAGTGGGGGCCTGGTGGTTGGCGCCCCTGGTGGCTGGGGGGTGGGGGTGGTGGGAGACATGGGTGGGGGCCTGCTGGAGGATGCCCCTGCACTGCTGGGGGGTGGGGGTGGTGGGAGACATGAGTGGGGGCCTGCTGGAGGCTGCCCCTGGTGGCTGGGGGGTGGGGGTGGTGGGAGACATGGGTGGGGGCCTGCTGGCAGGAGCCCCACAGTGCTGGGGGGTGGGGGTGGTGGGAGACATGCATTGTTGATCAGTAGTGCAAGGTGACATGTGGGTTTGCTGGGGGGCATGCCCATGGTGGATGGGCTGCCTGCGGGACATGAGCAGGGGTGCAGGGTAGTCCCCCGTGGTGTGGGCTGCCTGCAGGGGCCGTGGAGGTTGTGGAGCGTACACCTGGGAGGACCCACACGGCCAATTCACGTGTAGTACTCCCCAGAACCCCTGAAATACACATTTCCTGCTGGTATTGCGTGTGCAACTTCCCGCGCACCCCTGAAATACACGTACCCTGCTCGCACTGGGACAATCGCGTGTGGAACTTCCCGCGCACCCCTGAAATACACGTACCCTGCTCGCACTGGGACTATCGCGTGTGGAACTTCCCGCGCACCCCTGAAATACACGTACCCTGCTCGCACTGGGCCAATCGCGTGTGGAACTTCCCGCGCACCCCTGCAATACACGTACCCTGATGAAATCGCGTGTGGAACTTCCCGCGCACCCATGGAATACACGTACCCTGCACGCACTGGCCCATTCGCGTGTGTAACTTCCCGCGTACCCCTGAAATACACGTACCCTGATGGAATCGCGTGTGGAACTTCCCGCGCACCCATGGAATACACGTACCCTGCTCGCACTGGCCCATTCGCGTGTGTAACTTCCCACGCACCCCTGAAATACACGTACCCTGCTGAAATCGCGTGTGGAACTTGCCGCGCACCCCTGAAATACACGTACCCTGCTGAAATCGCGTGTGGAACTTCCCGCGCACCCCTGAAATGCACGTACCCTGCAGAAATCGCGTGTGGAACTTGCAGCGCACCCCTGTAATACACGTACCCTGCTGAAATCGCGTGTGGAACTTCCCGCGCACCCCTGAAATTCACGTACCCTGCTTGCACGGGGCCAGTCGCGTGTGGAACTTCCCGCGCACCCCTGCAATACACGTTCCCCGCTTGCCGTTTGCTGTTTGCCAGCCCGGTGAACTGGTCCAGGGTTAGCGCAGCCCTTTGCGATTATTTAGCGATTTTGATGGCTTTTCCTTGCGCGAGGGCGTTCTTGGGGGCGTTACTGGCGCTGCTGCAGGGTCGCTGCGATTCTGTGCGCCACGGCTGGTTTGGAAGCCTGCAATCCATGAATACGCTGTGCGCGGAAATCAGTTTTAGCGCACGTGCCTGGCGCAGTCAATCGCATGCGGACACTCTGCGCCAGCCGCTTGCGACACTTTTCTGCGAAATTCTATGAATTACCCTCTTTTTGTTGTATAGTTCCCTCATAGAAGATGGGCAAGCTAGCTCCAGAATTTCTAAAATGTTCAACAAAAAGAAAAAAAATATTCACAATTAATAATTTTCTTGGCACCTGTAAATTACAGGTGTTTAGTTTTATTTTGCGAAACTCAAAAAACATAAATCTTTTAACAAGTAGAAAAGCATATGTACATCAAACATTTATATCCAAAAGAATAGAAAAATGCATTTATATAATGATACATAAAACATATACATATGGACATGAATGGTTCTTATTACAAAGTGAAACAGGCCCAAGGCATGTAATAAGTCGAGGGAAGCACCACTGAATTCGGATTAGCCAAATGTGTGCTAATATCTAAACCCTTGCTATGTAACTCGTCTAAAGAAAATAGCCACTAATAGGCCAGCGAGAACCTAAACATGAACCAGGGGTCTAAGTAACAGACAGTTATGTGATAAATAACTGTAGAGCCTCACACCCGTGTGCCACAAATGCTGCCAAGGGGGGCTATACATTTCGGCGGTTGAAATCCATGTACCGCCTTACTCGGGACCAAAACAATGTAGAATGACCCCTGAGGACAAAGATGGAAAATATATATGTAATGGAGTCACTGAAAAAGAAGTTCTGCAAACTAGATTTGTTGCTAGCACAAATATACACAAGGTAATAAAAGCTGCAGCCAGCACCTTAATACACAAAGTTTATAAGCAATGAGTTCTCCACCAGAAGTCACTTTGAAAAAAGAAAAAGTTAAAGGAAAGACACCAAAACCATAGCCCAATGTTAAAAGGGTGAAATCTATACATAGATTGTCTGGAAAAGAAGCATGCTGGTGGCACTCTCCCTGTCAAGTAAACAGGGAGTTTTGCCACGTGCATGCAAGCCGGAGAATAGATATTGTATGTTGGCAAAGCGGGCCAATCTGAACACCCTGGGAGGGAGACAGATATAGGGAATAAAGAATAAAAATAAACAACTTAACAAGGTATAATCAAAGTCCTCAGGACCAAAAGCAGCACTACGCCAACCTGAAAGGTGACTAATCCTGCTCGTGCTGCCAATAATGAGGTCCCAGCCTTTGAAGACATAGGGGCTGCTTACGCTGCCCTAATATGAAGCTCTGTAGGTACAGCGTCTAAGGGTGGAAACATGAGGAAATGTGTCCAATTCAATGTCATAGGAACATTTGAAAGTAGATGTCAAGGCATTATAAAAAAGGACTGCACTTACGTAGAGTTAAATCATAGCAGGAATACATATAGAGAAACGCTGGGTCAGTGTTGCCTAGTTGACCCAGCGCTGCGTTCCGGATCGAGCAGACGTATTATTTGATTGTATACTCAAAGGCTAGTCCTAAAGGCAAAACAGAAGGGAAGGTTGGTGTGAGTGTGGTGCCCCTGTGGCTGCCTGTCAGGGGTATTTCAACGTATCAGTCTGGAGTGCTGATGTCTCCACTTACTTTGTAGTGCAAGCTGGATTTTGTTTTCCGTGTCAAAACTGTTGTCTGGTCAACCAAGCAATCAGTACAACAGAAGCTCTTCGGATGATATGGAGTATCGCAAGAACACTGAAGTCAAGGCTGTGTTGATGGTAAAAGGCTGTGCGTAAATTCCAGCAGTGCCATGTTTCAGGGTCTATCATTGTGTCTCACTAAACGTGTGCCTCCTGTATAGGGGCTATGGTGCTAAGAATTATACGCTCACAAATAAAAGTGACAGTATATTTCTCATGAGACCTGTCTTAGGTCATTGAAAGATGAATAATTAGCAATTGTGAAGAAAAATGAAGGAAGGAAATTGGGAAACTCCAAGACTAAACCCAATTACTTAATTCAGTTAGAGGGGTGAAAAGGGTGGGGAGAGAGAGAGAGAGAGGTGGCCAAAGAGTCCCTGTGTCAGTAAACTGCGCCAGTGGAGGTGGATTCTTGGAGACACCAGATGTCTAGCTAAATATCTGCCCAGGACCTGCCCAAAGGGGCTGTAGAACGTAATACGAGCTCACTCGGTCGGAT
This sequence comes from Ambystoma mexicanum, assembly GCF_040938575.1. Classification (NCBI taxonomy): domain Eukaryota; kingdom Metazoa; phylum Chordata; class Amphibia; order Caudata; family Ambystomatidae; genus Ambystoma; species Ambystoma mexicanum. The sequence continues at coordinate 440,232,927 of NC_090927.1, read as the reverse complement.
CACCTGTTAGTATCCCAGTGGTTGGCATTTCTTCATTAAGGCCTTCCTCCAAACTGTTAAGGTGATAAATCCATCTTGCTTCTTTATGAAGAAGTATTTTCTGTGGATTGGTAACATATTTTACTATATCCAGTACCCACACGACTAGATCATCAGCTGTATGTTGGAACTCCAAGAAGTGTGAAACTAGCGGGGAAGCAATGTTTTTACATCGGGTCCTCGACCAGTGTTCGTTGATTCAGACATTTACTGCTCTGGTCGTCAGACCTGCATAGCGAAGGCCACAGGGTTTTTGGATGCAATATACTACATTATTTATTTGTTTATTCTTATTTGGTGAGCGTGCAACAGCCCAGAGGCATCGTGGTGCTTGTTACATGAGTTATTAAAAAACGTAGTTACACATGAAAAACATATACAGGCATGATTATTGTACAGTTGCAGGACAGTTTGTAAAGACATGTATTAGCGAGAGATTTAGTTGAAGAGAGTAGTTTTAAAGTTTTTTTGTAAAGGCAGATAGAGAAGTTTCTGCTCTTAGGGCAGTGGTGAGCGCATTCCAAAGCTTTGGGGCTAGAAATGGGAAGCCTATCCCTCCTGCTTTGGCCTTGTTAATGTGTGGTACAGTGAGTTGGTTTGTGTAGCACTATCTGGTGGGCCTAGTCGAGAGGGATCTATGTAGTGTGTCTGAGAGATAAGGCGGAGCTGTTCGGTGGATACATTTGTGTGTGGTAGTGAGAATCTTGAACGTGATGCGTTCTTTGACTGGGAGCCAGTGCATGGACTGTCTTGCTAGAGAGCTGTGGTCTCTTTTTGGAATGCTTAAGGCTGCTCTTAGTGAGTTATTTTGGGTGATTTGAAGTCTGTTTATGTTTTTTAGGGAAGTGCGAGCTGAGAGTGCATTGCAATACTCTAGCTTTGCACCAATGGTCGCTCTGGCTACTGAAAGACAATTTTCCTTGGATAAGAAAGGTTTGATGGCGTTGATGAATTTGATACTTAAGGCAGATGCAGAGACAATAGCGCTGACTTCCTTGTTCATAGACAGAGTAGCATCAATGTGGACCCCTAATGTTTTGACAGATGATAGGACTGGGATGATGCAGTTGTCAATGTTGAAATTGGAGTAAAGACAGTCTAGCTTAGCTAGAGTGGTCTTCTGGCCCAGAATAATGATCTCTGTCTTGTCCCTGTTGAGGCATAGGCCATTAGTGGCCATCTAGGCTTGGTTGGTAGCGTATATTTGCCTGAGGGAGGTGGCGTCTTGAAGATATGAGCCTGTTAAGGGAAGGAGCACCTGGGTATCGTCAGCATAATTGGTATATGCGATCCCAAGTGCGTCCAGTTTGTCAAAAAGAGGCTTTGTGAAGAGATTGTACAGCATAGGGGCAGTAAAGGATCCCTGTGGGAAACCACAGTCTATGATGGTGGGAGCTGCATTAGCTGTGTTTGAAAAGTCTTTCATAGCTCTTCCCTCTAAAAATAAAGTGATACAGGAGGCAGCTTGGTCAGAGAAATGTGCTGATGCGTGAGGTGTGCCGTGAGGGTTTTATGGTCAACAAGATGGAACGCAGCTGAGAGATCAAGGAGGAGAAGAAGGGAGGGCTTCCCATTGTCCAGGATTTGAGTAATTTGATTTTTTAGATCCAGCAGGGCTGTTTCGGTTCTGTGCCCTTTGCGGAATCCCGACTGTCTATTTCCTAGTATGGAGTTATCTTCTAGGTAGAGTTGGATCTGGCTGTGAGCTGCCTTGTCTAATATTTTGAGAAGGAATGGGACGGTTGTTGTAGGCCGGTAGTTGTTGGGCTGTGCAGGGTCAAGTGTAGACTTTTTTAACAGGGGGCCGCACCCATGCCTCTTTAAGGCTGTCAGGGACGATGCCTGTCTTAAAGGAGGCATTAGTGAATGCGGTAATGAGTGGAGCAAGTGGCTCGGCGCACTCCTTGATGATCTTAGGGGGGCATACATCGCCTTTGCATTGCAATGGCTTCAGGTGTTTCAGGAGGTCTTTGACTTCTGTTTCTGAAATATCATTAAATGTGAATTTGGGGATGTTGATATTTTTGCCGATTAATACTTGAGGGCTAGCATTATACCAACAGGGCTTGTCGTAAGAAACACCCCTTTTTGGACGATAAAGAATTTGGCCCTCATTACAAGTCAGGCGGTGGACCATGGTGATATTAGCGCCATGGTCCATGCCGGATTCCGCCATGGTGGATGGCGGAATTACCGCCCCATTCCAAGGTGAGTGGGGCGGTAATTCCCTATTCAACATTTGCCCTTCCCCATTCCCATTTTTGCCCCATAGGGCATAATGGGGATGGGGAAGGCGCGAATTACGACACCGTAAATTACGGTGCCGTAATTAGCACCAAGGTCGCTTAGCGCCTTGGACTTTAATGCCTGCAAAAAGCAGGCGTTAAAGTGTGAATCAGGCGTTAAGGGTTAACGGCGCCGACGGCGCCTTTAAATCCTTAACGCCTGACTTGTAATGAGGGCCTATGTAACCAACTTTAGTTTCATCGCCACGAAATGCAGCTGCGAACTCATGGTACTGACGATCACGACAGCACAGAGAAAGAACAACCAGATGCATTAAGAGATGAAATTTCAAGAAAACACCACGATTATAGATGCTAAAAACATACTAGTCTTAAGAAACAATCCAAGGACTTTTAGCCTGCCACCCTAGCAATAAAAACCAAAAAACTTCAAAAAGATATAAAAGACTTCCAATTGGAAGTGGTTTACCCTTATATCGCAGACAACTACATTCCTAACCCCAACCAGGGAGGCTCACCAGGCATATCCACATCAAGAACACAGAAAAATCGCCGAAGAGGGGTCAACTTTTCAAGCTCAAGTAGTGCATCATCATCAGATGATCTACTAAGACAACAGGTAAATCAACCTCAGCCAAACTACCCTTATCCACCACCTCAGTGTTTTCCTTTTTGAGGAGGAGGAGGTTTCGGCAACCAACAATGGGGACACCCACAGTGGGGCCCCGCGCCCAGAGGGCAATGCTGGAGGAGACCGAAGTATTAACACCTCCCTCTGAAACATCAACGACACCAGTGTTCAACTTGGCCAAAATTGAGCTCACTGAAGCACAAAAATCTGTCTTAAACAAAGGATTAACATTTGTACCGGTCAAACAGACTGATTGGTATGACTTAGAGATGGAGACACACACTTTCCTATGAAAAGTCAGGCTCCGTACCTTTTTCAGAGAACACGAGCAAGACTCACAAGAAGTTATGGTAGACACAGGTCTACATAAACCATCTAACTTTACCCCAACAGACAACCAAGTGCCACCAGAACTCTTAACTTTTGAAAAATGCGTCCTTAAAAACCTAGAGAAATTGAAAACCAGAAAGATGAAATTGAAGTACAACCTCACTTGGAAGGAAAAGCAAGCCCTGTTGCAACTCCTCAACAACAAAGGCATAATAATAAAACCAGTAGATAAGGGAGGTGCAATAGTCATTATGTCCATACCCCAATACAAAAAAATGGCACTTGCGATACTGGACGACAGGGAATGTTACTCTATTCTCTGCACCAATCCCACCAAAAGTCTGGAACAAGAGATCTCAGAAACGGTTGATTTTGCAATACAACGGGAGTGGATAACCCAAAAAGAAGCAGAATTCCTAATAAGGAAAGGGGGTTGCACTCCCTGCTTCTATGCGTTACCCAAAATCCACAAAGACCCTACAAACCCACAGGGCCGACCAATAGTGTCAGGATGTGGTTCCATTTTGGAGCCACTGTGTAAATTTGTAGATACTTTCCTACAACCCTTGAGTATGCAAACAACCACATATCTACGTGACACAAGACACACCATTACCATCATGGAGGGGAAAAAAGCCTTTGCCCACAAACACAGATCCTATTTACTATGGACATCAAAGCATTGTATTCTAACATCTCGCAAGATGCGGCTATAGAATGCGTACCCGAATGGCTTACGAAGAACCCCCTGCAGCAAAGGGTACCTACCAATTTCATTTTGGAATTAATGTCTACAGCATTAAGAAAAAACTTCTTCACCTTCGATGGCCAAATTTATCTACAAGCTAAGGGTATCGCGATGGGGCGGCTTTTGCCCCCAGTATGGCGATATTATACATGGCGAACTTTGAAGAACAATACATGTTATCCCAGACGAATCAGTGGCATGACCAGATTAGCTCCTGGTACAGATACATCGACCACGTCATCTTCATATGGACGGGAGAACTGACTCACCTGTTACAATTCTGGCAATGACTCAATACATGCAATCCGGACATCCAGTTCACAATAGAACACAGTATCAACCAAATTCCATTTCTGGATCTGATCATTAGACACAAAGATGGAACCCTGGAATGTGACCTGCATCGCAAACCCACAGATCGCAATACTTTGTTATACCATACCAGCAATCATCCAAGCCACACCAAAGCAAACTTATCACATGGACAATTTTTAAGAATTCGGCGGAACTGCACGTCAAAAGAGGATTTCAAGAAACACTCTAAAGACTTCTCCACCAGACTAAGAACCCGGGGTTATCCAAAATCACTACTAGATCAAGCGGCAACAAGAGCCCAGAACATCAATAGGGACGTCTTTCTACAACCCCTAAACACAACAAACAATAAAGGAGAGGACCGACTGACATGTGTAATCACCCACTGAACACACACATCCCAGATGAAGAAAGCGATTCGTAAACATTGGCATCTAGCCAGACTGAATCTACCAGATGACCCACCACCCTGATTTGCGTACAAACATGGCAAAAACATTAAAGAAGCCCTGGTACATTCTCTCTTCCAACCAGATTTGAGACACCAGGCACAAAGAACACTTCGACCCATGCTAGGGCATTACCCATGTTGCAATTGTGTGGCCTGTAAATTCACCACTAAACTCAATCATTCAAAATAGGCCAACGCGAATGGTTCCTGCGAGACCTCACGAATTGTAAAAGTGAAAATGTGGTCTACTGCATACAGTGCCCATGTGGCCTTAAATATGTGGGAAAGACAACACAGGCAGCAAACCTGAGAATATCAGAACACTGATCCCAGATAAGATGCAAGACCCTAACAGCTCCTTTGGTGACACACTATCTGGAAGCTAGACATTCCCCCAATGATCTAACATGGTGGGTCTCGGAGAAGGTTAATACACAGAGAATCCAGATGGATACACCGCCTGGACATGTACCATCACAGTCTCAATGAATCCTTCCAACCGACCATTCACTGACACATACACATGCAGCATGCCCAACACAGAGGGCCCTACATTGGTCCAACCGAGGGCAGGAACATACAACCAACCCTGTGACATTTTTTGTCGACAGACCTACAGCTATGGGAAAATTGAATATAAAATTCTTATTAATTATTTTTGATGACCATATTGCTTGGCTGTACGATGGTGATCCCGACTGTAGTAACTGTATGTTTATATTGCACCTTTTGATCATTCTAGAATATTCTAACAAATTAATATTCAGGATTTTCCACCCTTCCTTTATCAAGATAGGCTCCTAGGATACCCTACCCAACACCAGTTTGCTCATTATCCCATTAGAACAAGCATCATCAGAGATTACAACACGGACCATGCAAAGCAAGCATATAGTGTTCACTTGAACCCCGTATGGCACATACACATGATCTGTTCAATGTACGGAACCAGGCTTCCCATGTTCGTGATCATCTGTTCCACCATACATGCTCCAAATACTTGGGACACAGCGCTCGCTAAATCTTTGAGCCTCCTCCCGGCTCGAGATTACACATAATTACTTTGTTTTTCAGACCTCAAAGCCAGCCAGAGAGCTACGGGACAGAAAGTATAGTCAGTTTCCTTGACAATGTAGAAATAGCCAATGACGATGCACGCCCCGCCTATGTCATTCCATATGACTTCCTTAAACCAATGGGCTCCATACCAGGTGATGCAGTATCCATAACTACCATTCTGCATCCCAGGAAGCAACATGCCCAGCAAAGACACACTGAAGACAGAGGACGTGGATGAAAAGCATGGGAGCCACGCACACATAAGCAAGTGTATGGCCATTAACGGAGGTGAGCCTAATGCCATTTTTCTAACTCGAGATCCACACCAGTGCACTTTAAAGCTATGCACCTAGCTAGGGCTCGACCGCTATGGGCCATTTGCCTCGGCATGAACGGGGGTTAAGGGGACTGGCACACTTTTCTTAGCACAAGTCACTTTAGAACACGTGGGGCACTGCAGGGGTGAGCCAGGACACACATAACCTGCGGTTCTTTGCAAAGAAATGGTCCTGTATGCTCACGGCCCCAAATGGTGTTCTATATATAAAATCTCACCAGGTTTCTCTATCCCAGGCGTATTTCACCCACACGCTTTAGACAACCCCCATGTCTGAGACTACCTGAGGGTTACCCACCCACTGAGAACTTCTCTTTATATACACACAGCTATGGTGCACGAATCAAGGTGATCTACACAAAGAAGATGCCCACCCAAAATAAGCCCGGTTGAAACTACAAGCCACAGGATAATACCATCTGACAATCTGGGACCTCGAACAAAGGTGGATATATATATACCCATATATATATATGTATATATCAATCCCTTATGATTTTCACAATGTGTACAGACATGTCGGGAACCAATTAAACAAACCATCAATTCCTTTATATCTTCTTCCCTTCTCTATGTTTTCACTACTTTAGCACCACCCTAACTAACAGATGGGTGCAGAATACGAGGATGCAAGATCCCTGACCTTATTTTGAGAAAAAACACAATAGAATACTGCCTCTCAAATCTGATCCTTCCTCTCCGGACCAGTCTAAGGACCTTGGGATTTAGTCACCGTCTTTTTGGAAATACAGCCGGTAACTTGACCAAAGATGATTAAGTAATATACAAAGCTTTTGCTATATGTATATCTAATAAATTCTTCTTCTTCTGACTTGTCCAGAAAAAAAAATAATTAAGTAATATATATGCTGAATTAATAGCACTCTAAATTGAGGACCACTCACACTTCTTTTTCTCTTACACTTTAAACAGGGGCTATCAACTGGACGCCCTGAAGTAGGTGGTTGTAGAACAATTATACATAGCCCATCGAAACGTGAACACACTTTAAGCAATATTGAAGATAAATATGGTCGAATTGCCCTCTTTTTTCTATATGGTGTGAAACATTGACTTCTGACACGTAGGCAAACATGAAGATTTCTTGTAAGTCCAAGACCCAGACTCCATAGATCATTCAAATTAGATAGACAGTGACTGTGGGAATATATGTAGCTTAGAAGCATCTGTGAAAATACAAAATTATTTTGGTTTTCGCATCCAGAAATAATTAAGTCACACAACATGTTACATTTGATATGATCTAGGAGATCCTCCACAAGACGAATGTGGATGTTTTACTTTACCTTTCTTTTCTTGTAAATGTTATTGTAAATATGTTACTGTAACTAATTAGACTGCAACATATGTTCTTTCTGACTAGGAATTGAGCATCAGAAGATGAATGTGATATTTTGTTTACATATATGTGCCATTGTGAATAATTGTTGTTGCACTATACACTTTGCCTGTTTGATTTTGTTCTGCCTTGTTTTTCTGTTTATATATAAAACACATATAATTGTATGTTTGGCTGAATTTTTTGACTCCGGTCAAATAAATATATAGAAGTATGATAAGCCCTTCAATAGTTCCCTTGCCCCCAATTGTCTGACATTAGAAGCAAGGACAAGGAAGGAACAAGATTGTGCCTCACTTAAATAGAAGAGGGGCACTACTAAAGCACTTTATGGGTAGGGGACACTCTATTCGTTGGAGATATTTTTGCCAATGGGCAGTGTTTGAGGTGGTTGGTTCAGTTTCAATAAGGCGTTGTTATGGTCAAGGATTTTATTTTGTAAAAGGTCTATTTTTTTAGCATGGCGGCTTGTATGCTATTGCACCAGGCTTCATCTTTGACGATCTCACCTGTGGAGATAGGAGGATTTGTGAGATCCTTAAAGATGGTAAAGCGTTCTTTGGATTGAGAGCTGACGTCAGACATTCGGTGGTTATAGGCTTGAGATTTAGCTTTAAAAACGGCATCTTTGTATTTTTTAGCAATAGCTTTGAACGATTCCTTAGTGGTATCGCAGAGGTTTGCCTGCCAATTTTTTTGCGCCTGTTGTTTGTTCTTGCGTAGGGTTTGGAGGTCTTCTGTGAACCACGAATTAGAGTGGAAATATTTTTTTCTTTTTTTTCTTCTAGTGGGGCAATGCTGTTGACTGCATGAGTAAGGGTGTCTTTAAAGATATCTGCCAGGATGTTTGGGTCATGTGCGAAAGGTGGAGCTAAGCATGGGATATCAAGATAGGGTCGTATGTTGTCCAAAGTTAGCTTTTTAGAGCTTCATGTGAGTGTGGCAGGTTTATGTGTAATAGTTTTAGTTTTTGAAGTTGTGGAGATGGTGAATTGAATACAGCTATGGTCTGTCCATGGGTAGACAGTGTTAGAGGTGATGGTTGAGTCACAATTGTGGTCGACCACCCAGTCCAGGATTCTGCCTTTGGAATGTGTGGGGGTCATCATTTTCTGGGAAAAGTTAAGCTCTGTGAGGTCCTTAAGGAATGAGATCGCTCCTTTGTCATTGGGATCATTGAATCCTAAGTTGAGGTCACCCAAGAGTAGGGTTTTTGTGTTTTTTTAATATTTTCGCTGAGTAGGTGGTTGATTTGACCTTGAAGTCTGCCGGGTGGTTAGTGGTTTTACAATTGGAAAGGAACTTCAGTTCCCGTGTTCTCTCCTTGATTTTGAAAGATTTAGTCTTTTTCGTGAATTTGCTCGCCTTACAGTTCCCACCTGAGAAATGTCCATTTATGGGTCGTAAATCCCAATTAGACCGGGTCGCTCTCTCCTTGGAATTAACTAATTTATCCCTTAGGTTGGTCCATCTCTTAAAAGCAAAGAGAGCTAGACCTGTCTCCGGAAGACAGACACTCACTATGGGCCAGTATGTTTGATCAGTTTCTTGATGTCATAGAAGTTGGTATTGTATGTGGTCACACAGGTGAGTCTCTTGGGTACTAGTAGTGTTTCTCTGGGCATGAACCAGGCTCTTTCAAGGAGTGGGATACAAGTTTCTTAGGGTATTCCTACGCTTGGGATTCTTACTTAGATACACAAGTATGGAACTCATTGCCGCACCCTTTACGCATCGAGCAATCTTACCTCAAATTTAGATCCAGCTATATCAACCTGCAGAAGTCCTCTAACAACTAGCCAGTGCCTACCAGTTCTTCATACCACCTTGCTTCTAAATACTCCCCATCCTTATCTGTACATCTCCACTCCTGTTTATTTGTGTAATTGCTATTGCCTGTATAATATTATCTGTGTAACTGATATTGCCTGCATGAAGCTTCGCATATTCTGTACTGCTGCGCCCTGTTACCGTCGGGTTTGGTGCGCATTATACATGAATAAAACAAGCAAACAAACAAGATGTTCTGCATGTTCGTAATAATCAGAGATATAGAGGAGTAGAGTCAGCGGCTACCCAGGCCTAAGGCGTGACAGGGGGTCACAATACTCCTTGCAGGAGAGCTAGGAGAATGCTAGCTTGAAAAAGAGGTCACCGTGGAGTTCAAAAAACAGGAAGATTTATTTTGACAAGAAGACATATTTACAGAATTCTTTATGTGCCGTGGCACATAGTATATGCATACTTGAAGTACATTTGTAGTTTGCATATCAGTGGGTTAGTAATCATAAAATAGTGACACAATATTCCATGTATTGTTTACATTCACAATACATTTAATGTTCTGCATGTTCGTAATAATCATCCAAGGAGGTGCAGTTCCTACCGATGCAAAGAAACTTCGAGAAAGGCAGGTTTTCCTTGAGGTCCCTTGGCTGGAAGCTCGAGAAGTGAAGTGGGGTATTCCTGTCAGTGGATTTTTTTGTAATGACCAGCTCAGGTGTCCCCTCTAGGAAATTGATCCTGTGATGATCAAACTCCATAGTGAACTTAATAGTAGCATGACGCTCATTCAGCCAGATCAAAAAGTTGAGAAGAGACTGTTCCGTCCCTCTCCAGATAAAAACAATATCATCAATGTATCTAAACCAATTAGTAATACATGGTTTAAATGGGTGGTTATCTGAGAGTACACTTTCCTCTTCAAAGGCTGTCATAAATAGTATTGCCAGGCTCAGCGCAAAGGCTACTCTCATTGCAGTCCCTCGTATTTGGAGATAAAACTGACTTGCATACTGGAAAAAGTTTCTTTTGAGGGCTATGCTCATGCGGTTTAAGATGGATTTGCTTGGGACCCTTTGTTCTGTGGGTGTGTGTTAGCTGCTCCCTAACTGTCTGTATCGCCTGACCTTGTGGAATATTGGTATATTAAGATGTTGTATCCATTGTCACTAGCGAGTTGTTACTGGAATCAAATTCAGGCCTTGGTGGCCATGGTGTCTTTAATGTATGTTGGCTTTGCTTTACTCAGTGGCTGCAAAATTGAGCCACAGCCTGACACTATGGCCCGACCTGGGGGCTTGGTTGAATCCTTATGAATTTTAGAGAGGACATAGAAGCTGGGAGTTCTTTGTTCTGAATAATTCGAGTACTCGAATTCCTCATTGGAGAACCATATCAAAAGCTGCAGAGAGATTGAGTAGAATTAGGATTGGAGATTGTTTAGCAGGCCAAGCAGTTAGTAATGAGTTGGAGTCACTGGAGAGCGTGGTGTTAATATAATGGAGAGGGCAAAAACATGATTCGAGTGGGGTAAGAAGGGAGTGTTGGTTCCAGATGGATTGGTGGGAAGTGGCAAGGGTTGTGAATTGTTTGAGAAAGAGTGGGAGGACCTTAGCTGCGTGACTTTTTTGAAGAAGTAATGAGCCAAGTAGGCAGATGAGAGAGAAGAGGAGAGGGAAGGATCAGGAAAAGGGGACAGGATAACATTGCAGAGCTGAAAGAGTTGCTATGGTGAGTGACGTATGAACGAATGAGAGAAGTAGTACATTTTGGCAGTAAGCAAGGAAGAGTCATAGGACGAGCGTAGGGAAGAAAGTAAGGTTAGGTGAGAAGGTAGCGTGAGATGATTTCCAGCATCGTTCTGCACAGCACTCTGAGGTATGTCTAGAGAAGAGATCGTGAGTAAGTCAGGCTTTGGGAGGTTTGCGCAAATGGTGGAAAAAATCTGAATGGTAAAGTAAAGGGGGAAGACCAGAATTTAGGAGAGTCAATGGCAGACTCGGGAAACAGAAGTCAGTGGGGGATGGAAGAGAAGTGGGAAGAGAAGGAATGAAGATAGATGTTCCAAAGGGACAGAAAATTCGGTGGGTGAAAGTTGGAGTGGAGGTGTGGGATAGAAGAAAAGCTCAAACAGGAGATGAAAAGTATAGTAGAAGATGATCAGAGGCAGGAAAGGGGGTAGCAGATGCACCAGTAGTAGGTGGATTAGAAGAGAAAATGAGATCAAGAAAAGAACTAGAGGTATGTGAAGGGTGGAGTGATAGTGAGGAAGATGGTAGCAATCAAGAAGTGCAAGGATGGCATAAAGATGAACATTGAAATCGCCAAGGAGAAAGAAGGGAGAAGTCAGCGGAAGAAGCGGGGAGAGGAGAGAGTGAAGATCATCATCAGAGAGAGGTAAAGGGGCCAGGCGAATAATAGATAATCAAAAAGGAGTATGGATAAGGCCAAGAAAAAGAAGAAATGGGATATTCAAAGGAAAAAAAGAAGAGAGAGCAGTAGAATAAAGAATTTATGTGATGGGAGAGAGAAAAAGATTCCCTGTTCCCTATCACTACCAGTTGGCAGTGGGGAGGGAGTAAAGTTGAGAGAGAAGTCGTGAAGGAGGCAGGAGAGACAGTGTGGGAAGGGGGAACCACCTTACTGTTCAACGGGGTAAATGTAGATCAAGAAGAAAAATGCATCAAGAATCATGTGAGATTTATTACAGATAGAGTGACAATTTAAGAGGCAAATAGACATGAAAGGGAAAATAAGGACTGCATCAGAGGAGTGGTCTGTGAAAGGAGAGACATGTTTAGTAAGGTGTGAATGGGTTGAAGTAGACATAGGGGAGAGAAGGAGAAGAGACAATAAAATAAGAATAATATGAATAAAAAATACTAGGGCTAGTTGCTTAACAATGAAATGAACACCCAAAGTCATATGAAAGGTAGGCAGGCAGTGACTAATAGTGCAGGTCAACTGTCAATGAAGGTCATGTAATGACATCATGAGAGTCAAGGGAGTCAAGAGAGAAAAGTAATGGCTGTTGCACCAGTCACAAATGGGAGCAAACAGGATGTACGTTGCCCTTAGGAGCTGCCATCGTTTGAAGGGGATGCCTTACAAATTCACAGGAAATAGAGCATGGTGGTGTAGTGTAGCGTAATTATAACAGGTGGGTCATGTGAGAAGGTGGGAGGGGCTACACCCATCCTACAGCTTGATGTCAGGGGTGGCTTGAGGAGTTCAGGTGTGCAGGTGCCTGATCCGCAGCAGAAAGGGAGATAGGTGCGAAATCCAGGCAGCACTTAAGTGGAGCTTCCGCTTGTAGCACTGCTGTGGGGTCGTCTGACAGATCACATGACCAGATGGAGTATGCATGTGTGAGGGGACACACCAGGATCCACGGCCCAATGGTAGGAGTTGGTTCAAGAGAGCAAATTTGAAGTTGTTCAAATGACAGAAACAGCAATTTAGCTAGGAGCCAGACCTAGGAGGCAGTAGAGTGGAGATGTCTCTTGTAGCAGTGTTTTAGGGTCACGTGACTGATCACATGTTATGTTATGTTATGTTATGTTATGTTATTGTGTTTGTACTGCGCCAAAGCCCATAGGCATCCAGGCGCCGAGAGAACAGAGTACAGTGAGCAAAAGACTACCGCAGAAGATGCGTTTTTAATTGTTTTCGAAAGGCAAGAAGATCTGTTGTCTTGCGCAGGGATGCAGGCAGTACCACATAACCAGGTGGAGTATGGAGGTAGGACCTGTTGCCCTGATGGCAGGAGGTGGTCTGCCGGGGTAAGAGACAGGGGCGGCAGCAAGTATAAATGAGGCTGATCACGTGACCAGATGAGTATGTTGTAGGCAGTCGGTAGGGGCCACATCAGAACTCATGGACTGATGGCAGGGGACAGTCTGCGGTGGGGGGCACAGGTGCGCCGGCGCACAACCAGCAGCATCAGCAGCCAAGGCAACAGAGGAGGTAGGTGTCAAGTCCAGAAGGCAGTAGAGTGGAGGTTCTTCTTGTAGCAGTGATGTTGGGTCACGTGACTGATCACATGACCATATGGAGTATGCAGGTGGGAGGGGTTGCATCAGGTGTGTAGGTGCCCAACTGAGGGCTGCAGCAACAGAAAGGGAGGTAGGTGCCAAGACCAGAAAGCAGTAGAGTGGAGCTTCCTCTTATAACAGTGCGTTGGGGTCATGTGACTGCTCATAACCAAATGGAGTATGCAGGCGGGAGCACGTGTCTTTGGCTGAATGTTTTTCTTTGTTGGTCATTCTGATCTCAATGCTTTTCAGGGCCTGTCCTGCTGTATTTCGAGATTCCATGGCATTGTCAAATGTATAAAAGCTGCAGCAGAAATTAGCTGCTACTCCACTCTTTGCAGAGTTGGAAGAATTAAAAGGACTACAGGGGCTTTTTGTGAGAAATGCCAATTCAAGGATGCGAGGTTGAGAAAGGGCAAATAATTCACTGACCTAAAGCATGTGAGATTGGCAGAGCTAACAAAAGGCAACCAATCCCCTACTGATTGCAGTGCCTGCAAAACCAGGGCTGGCAGTGAGATATATGCCTTTGTGCGGTGTAGTGTTGCACTTGTTGTAGTGAAGTGGGAATAGGGGTGGGCCCATTAACAATGGAGCAGGATTACATTTGCACGTGGAAAGGTGCAGACACCACAAGTGTTGTGGGAGGAAAGCATCCACGTGCGCATTTCCACACCCAAAGTCCAGCAGCACAGAGGTGACGGTGATGATCACTTCAGCAACCAACAGTTATGATTAACACTTTCTTTTCTATCTGTTGCAGGTGGCTCTGGACATCTGCAGATACCATGGCTGATGACACCTGCCAGGTACCCAGCAACACCACACTAGGTGGCCTACAATGAGGCACACATCAGGACCATGGTGTGCATTGAGCACACATTTGGGCTACTTAAGGGAAGGTTCGGGTACCTCCACCAGACAGGTGAGAAACTGAAGTACAGCCATGGAAGGAATCAGAAAATGGTTGTCATCTGGGCAATGGTGTACAACATGTGTGTATGGAGAAATGTGCGCAATCATCCAGATGAGGCTAATGCACCCCCTCACTCGGCGATTGAAGAAGATGAAGGGCACCATGGCCTACTTTGGGCCAGATAGTAGGAGGAAAGGACTCATCCTTCTTCAGGAAATGATGGACAATTATCTTTAAATGCATGACATATCTCACTGTACTTTTACCCTTCACTAAAATCACATCTATTACAGACACAAAATGACCACTGAATTTCTTGGCTGGAATGCTAAGTTCTTTTTTCTACAGATTCATACCCCATGCATTCCCCCAGCTTTAACCCCAAATAACCCCAAATAACCCCAAGTAGGCTTGACCACCCTGAAGCCCAATACCCATGCTCTGCCCGTACTCAACACTGACACCCATGACATCCCCCTCCCTCAACCCTAACACCCATGTCCTCCCCACACCATCCTGCTCTAAGGTCTGTAATATGGACGTCTCTACGTCCTTCTTCTATTATCACAGTCTGGGGTTGGCGGAGTGGAGCACGGGCTAGGCTGATGAGAGCACCTGGGTAGACTGATTGCTATGGATCCCTGAATAGGCATGGGTGAAATTTAGCTAGCTAATGCACTCTCCCCAACAGATGTGCTGGAGGATGGGTGTGATTTCCAGTCTACCTTTCAACCAACAGGGCCTCAGCTATGTCCCACTCCCTTTGGTTTATCAATTTCATGACAGCAGTGTCATTTGCAGAACACGAGCACAACTTTATCAAGGAGGGTGCCTGGGTGTGTCTCATTCATTCTTGGACTCTATGTTTCATGCGTTTCTGCCACTGCTCAATCTGTGTGAACCTCTCCCAGACAGGGTGGATGTGTTGCACAGGAGATGCACCTGTGCTGGGTCCTTTCATGGCCTCCTGGCTGCGTTGTGTGCCTGTTAAGGGAGGGATGGGACATGCTGTCTTTTACGTTATTGAAATGTTGTTTGGTGTGCAGCACTTGTATGCATTTCCGATACCGCTGCATGCAAGTCATGGAGAGAAAAGTCAGGACCTGACCAATGGGGCATATTGGAATGACATCCAAGGTGGTTATATGCTTATTTGGGATGCCATGCATTCGGAATTCGCAGGTTGGCTGCTGCAAGGTGACAGGAAGTGTGTGTGTTGGAAGGCTATTGGCTGTGGGTATTCCCTAATTGTCTCCGGGCCAATACTCTACTCACCAGGATCTACCTGGTTGATGCTTTGACCTCTGCCACTTGTAGAACCTCCAGGCCCACAATATACTGCCCGTTCACAATCCCTTGCCAAGCTGTCTCCTTTTCTGTTGTGGGCCATCATGGTACAGACCCCGACCCACTGCACCCACGGCCACCACCTTCCTGCATATTTTGCTCGAACTGAAAGCCCTCCTCTATGGTGTGATCTTTGTATTCGGGCCCCAAAAAAGTTTGTCTGCATGGCCACGGCCTGCTCCAGCCACCACTGAGCTCTGCCTCAGTAACTCTGGGCTTTCTCAGGCACAGCTCTTGCACCTTGACCTTTTATTTTCCTCCTGGCATGATGGGGGCCCTTTTTCAGGTTCGACTGGCAAGATTCAAAAGGTGGATTTTAAGTGGATTGGACTTTTCAACATGGAACATTTTGTGATGCTATTGTTTGTGTTATGCTATTTCTGCCCAGCAGTAATTCTGCCAATTTTTGGGAAAATGTACCATTTGGTAATTGCGCCATTGCCAGCATGCAGTAACGGTAATTACTTAAAACACTGATGGAATTAGTACCTGGTAACGTGTTTTGGCGGTAATTCCTCCAGTCAGAATTACATTTATTGTGCCTCATTACGACCCTGGCGCTAAGTGTTTACCGGCGCCGTAAAAGGCTGCAGCGCCGTTAAACACTTAGCACCTTACTACGAGGTCCCTTTGCGAGACCCGACCTTAACGGCTGGTCTACACCAGCCATTAAAGTAGGGACCCGCAAAGGGACCTTGGTCTAAGTACGGTACCGCAATTTGCGGTACCATACTTAGCGCCTTCCCCATTCCCATAGAGCCCTATGGGGCGAAAATGGGAATGGGGAAGGGCCATGGTTCAATGGCGTATTACCGCCTCGCCAACCTTGGAATGAGGTGGTAATTCCCCATTGAACCATGGCGGACCTGTTACAACACCGGCACCAACCAAGGTGCTAATAGCGCCATGGTTTAGCGCCGGTGTTGTAATGATGGCCATTGTCTGGTCGTTTGGTTAACTACCACGGGCTTGAATTTGGAGCTCAATTCCCCAAACAAGTCTGCAGGCACAGTAAGGGGGTCATTATGAGTTGGCTGGTAAGGGATACCGGGCACCGGCAAGGATCCCTTACCGCCCAATTCCGAGGTCCCTTAGTGAGAAGGGACCAGGGCGCTAATAACGGGCCTGCAATTCGCTATGCGGGCTCAAATAGGAATGGGGAATGGTTGGTTGAATGGGGACTTACCGGGTCCGCACAGGTCGGAATGTCCCAGTAAATCCCCATTCAACCAGACTGCTGCCGGACCCGGTATTGGAGGCAGCCATGGCGCAAATAGCACCATGGCTACCTCCAATCTCGGATTAAGGTCCTAAGTGTGTCTAGCAGAATTACTCCCAATTTTACCACCGAGCTTGTAATGAGGCCTGTTGTTTCATCGGAGAACCGCTCTTGAGTTCTGCTTAGTCCATGTCTTTACGACGACACCCAAAATAACTATATAATTTAGGAACGACACCTAAATAGGGTAAAACAAAGGATTTTTTGTATTTTTATTTGGGGGGGTCCCCTCTTCAAGCCCCCCGTTTCTACTGCCTTTTTACACTCCCCCTAATAGCCCCACCACTTTTAATCCCTTAACCCGCCCCATATATACTTTTAATTAAGAAAAAAATCGTTATAAACACTGGATACACATAGTTCATGCCCTCAAGTCGCATGACATGCATTCTTATACATGCATCAAAAACAATGCAAGTTAGCAGTCACTATTTTTTACTGCTGTCTTTTTTTTCTCTGCATCTGATGCCGCTGCTTAATCAATCATTTTACATTTACAACCCCGGTTTAAAAATACACAGAATAACGCACAGGGTGAAATTACAGAACGATGCCGCATGCATTTTTAAAGACGATGTTGACTTTTAGTCTTGGCTCTGTGTCTGGAGAGGCATCCATGAACAATACAGTGATTGCAGTACAGTCTTCCATTACGCTCAGCTCCTCTCCTCTCCTTCCTGGGTACCTGACGCAAGCCTTTTCAGACATGGCTCTGCGAGATTTATGGACCAATCCCCTCCGAGGGTCGTGTACGAGAACAGAACGTCAATCCCTCTTTGTGACTGTAATTGCAATGCCCCGCACCAGTGCTGTGTCTTGGTAATGATTTCGTAAGTGCAAGAGAATCCGCGCTGCTCGAGGGAAATATATCCTGAAAAACATCTAGGTTGCCTGTAACCTGACTTGCAGAGCCGCCTTTAATCACTGTAATGCAGGCCAGGCCAATAGAAGAGCAGATGTTATGTGGCCATTCCATTTCTGTTCTCCAGCATGCCTCTTGTTCCGGGGCTGCTTCAGAGAACAATGACATCAGACTGCTTGGCATAGATAGTGTTTCTCCGTCACGGAAGGGCAACGGCGTGTCACCTCTTGATAGCCACTGCCACTGCTCGGGGTCCCACAATAAATGCAGGAGGCACAAACATGCCAATCGCAGCTGAGGGCCACCTCTTCTACTTCATTCTTCTTGTAGGGAATCAAAATGCCTTTTCACACTTGCATTTCAATCAAGCCAGGAAGAAACTGAAAATAGTGACTGCAAATAATCTTCTTCTCCAGATAAATTTTAAATGACTGTTTCAGAGTGTTCTAAATTAAATTAGCCTCGAATACGTAGTTAATTACTGTAATTTAATAATAGCTGTGATTATAAACGTGGTTTAAGTTTACAGAGATATCAAGGTGATTGCAGATATCAAGGTGATTGCATTAGCATTTTGATTGAACCCAGATACTACACAGAGATGATTACTTAACATAACATAACAGTAATATTTTAAAGCAACTTGGCACTAATAACAGATGTTTATTGTTACCCAACTTAATGGTACTCATTCTGTCGACCTCAGAAGGATAAAGGGCTGAGTGGACCTACTGGAATTCGAACCTGTGACCATGAGGTCAAACGCAGGCCCCTGTAGTGGATGCATTAGTCCATAGACCCGGCTTGCATTCTCCGTGCCATATTGAGTTTGCATTGTTAAGTATTTCAATAAAGCGATAAACCCTCGTCTCAGCCTAGTATGCAGCGCACAAATGAAATACTTATTTTATTATGTCTAGAGGTTCAATATTCTGAGTGATGTACCACTCATATCACACCCCTACTCAAAATACCCCCAGGTCACAATGGACCAGGAATCAGGCTGGTTGGTAAAGGTAATATTTATTTATTTATTTAAAATTCAAATCAAATATATGCTTTGCAATAGGGAGCAGCAATCACCAATGTGGTGACAATAACAGATAAGAAGGTATGTAAGGCAGTTAAATTCACTTTTAGCAACACAGAATATAAAACACAGAGAAAAGAACAGTTTTGGCTTGTTTGAAAGATAGCACTTGAGTTAAGATTTCCCCCTGCAATATTTATCAACTCACAAATAAGCAATTCTAAATAGATATAAGGATGCAGCAAGTATTCAGGAATAAAGAACAGCAAACAGAATTTAGATACAACCTTCCCTCCCCAAACAAGAGAGAAAAACGGGTTGGAAATCTTACACTTTTAAAATTACATTTCGAAAATGTGTGAAACAATGAATGTGTGCAAAAATCCTTTGATCAATATAAATTTCTATGGGAGCAACTTCGGAAAGATGCTAAAAATCATGAGCTATAGTTTGAGCAAAAGTAAACACATTGGGCCTCATTACACAGATGGCGGTAAGGGTTTACCGGTACCGGTATTTTACCGGTACCGGTAAATCCTTACCGCCTTACTACAAGGTCCCTTTGCGGGTTGGGGAATTTAACACCTGCTTTTTGCAACCCACAAAGGGACCAGGGAGCTAATTACGGTACCGCAATTTGCGGTACCATAATTAGCGCCTTCCCCATTCCCATAGAACCCTATGGGGCAAAAATGGGAATGGGGAAGGGCAATGGTGCAAGGGGGAATTACCGCCCCACCAACCTTGGAATAGGGCGGTAATTCCCCTTTCCACCAAGGCGGTGCCGGTATTTTACCGGCATGGACCATGGCGCTAATATTCACCGCCATCCGTGTAATGAGGCCCAGTGAATCTTAATGGAAGTTTGCAAATAATATACAACAACAATCACACATGTAATACTTTACAGAAATACAAATTCCCGCCTAAAATTCACTAAACATTTTTTTTTTGCTGTGCGGTTTTTGTATTAGGATGTAGCTACAGGTCTTCTGTATAAGTCAGAGTTGAAATGAAGTCTCTAGCTAGTAAACTGAAGAAGATAGGCAAGGTTGAATGAGAGGCGTTTTTTGGAAAAATTGGGCAGTAAAAACAGAAAAGAACTCAGTTTGGACAGGAAAATATTTACTATAGTCTTACTCTATGACTAGAGAATTCCGGCTAGAATACCAAGGAGGGACCAAGTAAGCTCTGGAGTTGATTTATGACTTCAACACCAAATCCCCAGTGTCCTCACGAAGTAGGATGGATGGTTTAAGATTTACACAAAATAAAATGACTAAAGAAATGGCGCTTAGAAAGATAGATCAAAGACAGGAATGCTATAAGGATTCTGACAATGTGACAAGTTATTAAGGTAAGGATTGGATGTTTTAGAGTTTGGGATGGAACAAAACAAGGTATTCTATGATTTTCTGTGCTTCCTATTAATACTTACAGTCCACTTTTATTTAAGATTTTGGACCGTCAAGGGTTCTGGTCATCACACGGATCAGTCTAACCAAGGACAGCAAGGCACATCTGGTGGAACAGGGTCAGCTGGGCAGTTCTGGTCAGTGGACCTGCACCTTGGGTTACTGCACTGGACTGCACTGGTTACTGGAGACGGGAGATCAGTGGGATTGCGAGTTTGCTGCAGGCAAGCCTTTAGTAGTAGCAAGCCAGCTGGATCAAGATGCTTCCCTGGGGTTTTGGAATTTGTTACATAATTTTGAGAGCTAGCTGAAAAAGAGTTCAGCAAGGCTGAGGCCCTTGGTATGTAAAATCAGGAATCTGGAACAAGGATGGAGAATTCACGAACAGGGCGCCACACAGAAAATCAGGATGAAGTCAGTAATCAGTCTCTTGTGTGCTGTGAGGTTCCCTTATTTATCATGCCAAATGACATCACTAAATTATATGGCAGGGGCAGTCCTACAACCCACACCCATGATGTTATGATTGGGCACGAGCATAGTTTCTGCCTTGATCTTTGCTGGTTGGATAACAGAAAAGGATGTCATGTTTTATGGTGTTACTTTTACAATGTCTAGGAACCGCTCCCAGCTACTAGAACCAAAATCTAACTTTCCCACAAATACATATTTATACAATGATGGCCTCTGAGAAAATCAGATGCACAGGTTACATATTTCATGGGTCACATTTCAATCCAAATCCCAAATCTGTGGGACCTGGTTCAGGCTTTATGCAACACTTTGGTCATTTTAACCATGAAAAATTTGCCCTAAAATTTCCCAATTTTGTACATAGATGCACCTTTACCCCTGGGATATGTCTACATAATGTCAAGTGCACAAATTCCATACTTTCCCCACAAACGTTTATTCTTCACAACTTCTGTTCCTTATGCAGTACAGGGTTCAATCATGTCTTCAAAGGAAGGGCATAACATTATATTTAAAACTATCAACTTTCAGATTTCTACTCATTCTTGCGGCAAAGTTACATGTCTTTAAATTAAAGTTCACTTACAAATAGGCATTTAATAACCAAATGTCCTTAGCAGTTTTTTTTTCTTTTCTTTCAACTGGCAGCAGCTGTCAAATTCATTTGAAACAGGATGAGGGGCCTCTTTCCTTTGACTGAAGTTTCCTGCCTTTCACACTTGACAGGTGAGAATCTTATCCTGCTATTTTCTCAGCCTTAGGCAAAGACGAACGTCTGATGTACTGGGGAAGCCCCCATTGTCTTGGGATTCAAAGCCCCCAAGCTCGCAGTTAGCATTTCCTGCTCCAGAGGTTTATGAGGTGTCACCCCTTCTCAGGGCTGGCACTCTGGGATAGCAGGTTTTTTTTTTCTTTGACATAGTTTGCCATTCAGCCTGGGTTATTGCTTTGATCTATACTTTTAAATCTTATCTTTTAAACATATAGAATTAAACAGCTTACATGTGTGTTTCTAACAGTAGCAAACCCTTTCACATGCTTGAATAATCAAGCCT
Source organism: Ambystoma mexicanum (assembly GCF_040938575.1). Taxonomy (NCBI): domain Eukaryota; kingdom Metazoa; phylum Chordata; class Amphibia; order Caudata; family Ambystomatidae; genus Ambystoma; species Ambystoma mexicanum. The sequence goes on along the minus strand of NC_090927.1, from coordinate 440,211,217 downwards.
TTACACAATGATATACTTTCAAAGTAGGCGATTTTGCTCTTCATTCAGGAGAACGCACATTTAACTTATTTCTTTTAAGTTCGGTTTTCCTTTGCAGCAAATACCCATTTTAGTCAGCCCTAGTCCTTCCCTTGAGTGCTGGAATGGTTTGCAGCATGGATACATGTATCTTGCCTTTGTTTAGAGTCTTTCGCTGGACATCTGATTCTTGATTCTTGTTGCAAACTTTTAGCCGCGTTCCCCGTGAAAATGAAAACAAAACCTCAGGTTTGCTTTTGCAAAGATTCTTTTTCCTGGAGCTGTCATTCAAATGAGGCCCGGTTCCTCTGAGCCAGAAGGGATGATCCTGAGCATTTCAGGGCCTTTTTGATCATAGTGGATTATGAGAAATGAATGGTTTTGGCACCAACAGCACTTTGAAAGTTGAAAAGATGACATTAAAAAGAGGCATTTTGGGTTTTTTCAGCACAGTAATGCTGTGTATTTCCTTTGCTCCATGTTGAATGTGGCAGTGCACACTGGCATACTCCTGCAGTGAGTACCGTTTTCTCAGTCCACCTGAAATGTGTGTTGGCAGGGCGGTGCCACCATTTTCCGGTTATGACACAAATGCAGTTCAGGGATCTTGGCGCGTACAGGAGTCAGCGCAGTCATTTTGGCCTGTTTCCTTCACCATTGCAGTAAAGTGATGTAGTGAGGCACATTTTACTGGGTCAAAATATCCCACAGAAACCCCACCCCGACTTCAGCTTCACTTCCAGAAGTGGGCGAGTCGGGCAAGTGGGATTTTTCTGTCTTGAAAAAGCAGGTTCAGTCAGGTGTGAGTCCTTCTTCCATCAGCGAATGATGTGACACACTCTCCTCGCTGCCTCTGTTTGGAATAGGAACAATACCCCTGTCTTCTCTCAGGTTTTCTTTTCGTGTGTGGAGCGACACTCTGGATTTCCTTGGGTTTCTCCTTCCGGGTCACCGAGGAGGTCATCCTTGGTTGTTAGGTATCATCAGTGCACATCTATTAAATAGAACACAAACCTGGTTATGACAATTCCCCCCCACACTGTCTTCCAATAGGGATTTCAGCAGTGGGATATAGATGCATTCAGTAAATATTGACATATTTTTATGCTTCAGAGGTATCCCCCACTGGGTTTTCTATGGACTCCCCTATTTGCCGCAAAGTGTGCCTGTGGTAGCAACTCTTTAGCTGATTTATGTGGACCCACTGTTCTTCTTCTTTGAAGTCGCCGTTGGGGATGCGGATTCTGTAGGCGACTGGTGAGATTTTGTCCACAACTTCAACAGGTCCCCACCAGCTAGGCAAAAATGTGCGCTCTTTGGTTTGGTTCCTTTGGAAATTGTATCAGTAGACTGTGTCTCCTAGTTGGTATTCCTTCTTGGTTGTCTTTAGATCATAGTGGGTCTTCATGCTGTCTGCAGATCTTTCTAGATTCCTCTGAGCATACGCAAAAGCATGTTGAAGGTGTTTTCTCAGATTCGCAACATACTCAAGAGTTGTGGAGGCATTTATCAATGTCTGCTCTTGGGTTCTATAGAGCAGATGCTAGGGTAGCACCATCCTTCGTCCAGTCATCAGCTCAAATGGAGACATTTTAGTTGCAGAACAAGGGGTAGATCTGATGACCATCAGGACAAGTGGTAATCGAATATCCCAACTAGGCCCAGAGCCTGCCACAAACCTTTTTAGTATGTTCACAATGCTTTTATTGTACCTCTCAACTCCACCACTAGAGGACACCGGTATGCAATGTGTAGTTTCCTTTTTAAACCAAGTATCTCCCACATCTTTGTCATCACTTCGCTGGTGAAGTGACTACCTTGGTCTGACGCAATCATTTGAGGTAGTACAAAACGCGAGAAGATGTGATTGATCATCAGGGCAGCTGCTGTTTCAGCCTTGCAATTTGGGACTGGGAGACATTCCACCCATTTAGTAAACAAGCATGTTACGGTTAACATGTACTTGTTCCCTCTAGAGGAGCAAATCACGGGCCCAGTGAAATCTGTTTTTAAATCTGACGAAGGCAGTGTCATCCCCCTCTTTTGGGGGGGAGCCTGGTGTGTGAGTGATGTTGGCTGATATTGTGCACACACAAGACACCCCTTCAAGTATTGGTGGAGGTCCTGCCCCATGTGTGGCCAGTATGGAACCACTCGCAAGATTTCTAATGTAGTATGAAACCCCTGATGACCAGCTGTGGCCGCATCATGGGCGTGACTTAGCATCAGGCTTCGGAATGAGGCAGGGACCACCCACTTGTAACAGCCAGATATGGATCTCCTCACCAACAAACCGTCTTGGATTAGGAACATTTTTGGACATTTCATCAACACTCTGAGGTCCTCTTTCCCAATGCAATCAGTATCTGTCAGGGGAAAGTACTCAGGGTCCTCAATGTGCTGATAAAACTTACCAATCTTTGGATATAATTTTAGAGTCTTGATTAAATCAGCATCTGTGGTCTCCTTGCTCCACTGGGCAGTTGAGAGTTCATTGTGAGCATTTGTCTGGGACCTAGTGATAGCATTGACCTGGATTTCCTCCAAAAGGGACTCGATCTTAAGGAGATCCCCTTGAATAGCTTCGGTTTTGGCCAGCTGATCAGCTAAGTCATTCCCAGTTTTGTCTGGTCCCTCTATTCTGGAATGACCCTTGATCTTCTTCCAGTGATGGTCATCCCACTAAAGGTGACCAGATCATCAATATTTTATATTAGCTTTCCATGCTTGAGTGGTTTGTTATTAGCACGTAGCATGCCTCTGGTTTTCCAATTAATCAGGTGCTCCACGAACCCGTTCCAGACATAATCTGAATCAGTGATTATGACCAGTTCGTTGGGTTGGTGTTGGACAGCAGTGAGGATGGCTTGATGAATTGCCATTTGCTCTGCCACCTGACTACTGCGGGGACCGATTTTGTACCCAGCGGAGGGTTCTGGGGCATCATTCACCCATGCATTGCCAACGCTGGCCACCAGTTCCTTTTCCCCGTTGTTGTCAACATGGTAGGAGCACCCATCCACATAGACAGTGGGCTTTCCCTTGCACTTGTCTTCTTCATAGACTTTGTGTGGGGAATTCAGGTACGCCTTCATGTTGTCCTGGGTTTTAAGACTTTCGTCCTCGAGACAGTTTTCTCTGGCACAATCATGCAAGTCAGCCAGACCTTGCGCTAGGGGACTCTTCTTGTTTTGGCCATATCTGACCTCCACAGGAAAGCCTTGCATCGACAGAATCCAGGAATAAATTCTGGAATTAGTCACGTTTCAGGCACAGATTCTGTCACTTTGAAGATATTGCAGAGGCTGGTGTGGAGTCTCCACTATGATGTGTTCCCCCTGGATGAATGGGTGGTAATTCTTCAATTCCCACACCGTTGCCAGGAGTGCCTTCTCACAATTGTTGAATTTTTCCTCCTTTGAAGATAAGTCTTGTTTGTATAGGAGATGACTTTATTGACCTTGTCATGCTTCTGGTATAATACTGTGGTCAAACATGTATTTGAGAACCCTGTCTCCAAGAAGAACTCCTTGTTTTTGACAGTGTAAGCTGACCAAGGTGCTTATGACAGGCTTCTTTTGAGTTTCTTTACTGCCTCGGCTTGTTCCGGTCCCCACTCTCACATGACACACCCCCTTCAACAGATGGATCATGGGTCTTGTGATCTCTGCGTAATCCTCAATGAACTTTCTACTGTAATTAGTCAGTCCTAGGAGGCTCTTTAACTCATGCAGAGTTGTGGGGTCTTTTAGTTTCAAGAGTGCTTCTACTTTCTTTTCCGGGGGACAGAGACCCTCAGGAGTTATCTCATGCCCCAAGAAATTGACACGGGTCTTGCACCACTGTGTCTTTTGGAAAGATAGTTTTGCTCCTGCAACCCTCAACTGCATCAGAACATAATGGATTTCCGCTATGTGTTCCTCCGCAGTTGAGCTTTTGATCAGAACATCATCTAAATAGGCCAGGTTACCCCTTTCACCCAAGTCGGGCATGGCCTTGTGTAAGAAGATATAAAATTTGTTGCTGGAGTTGATGTAACCGAAGGGAGTCCTGGTCCACGTGTACTGCTGTCCCCGAAGGTAAAGGCCAGCTTGTATTGGTCCTCCCTACTGACAGGTAAGTCCAGTACCCATTGGTCAGGTCTATTGCAGTGTATACCTTTGACTCCTGGATCTGGGCTAGCCCCTGGTCAATGTAGGGGAGGGGCCTCTGGGACATATGGACCCATTTGTTAAGCTCCCTTAGGTCAGCATAGAGTCTCCACTGGCCATTGGGTTTTAAAATACCCAGCACCAGATTATTAAAGGTGCTGTGGACTGGACAAATTATCCCACAGGACTCAAGTTTTTGATTATTTCTGTGGGGGACTCCATGGATATGAGAGGCATGCGATATTGCTTCACAAACACTGGAGTCATGCCAGGGTCCATGGGAATTGTTGTATGGATTTCACTGCGACCACAGTCATATGAGTCCACTGCAAAGAGATCCTGAAAATCCAAGAAACTTGTTTCAACTTTTGCTTTTGCTCCAGCGTCTCACAGGCATCAGATAGGTTGATTCCCTCTCCAACCATTTGCCTGAAGTCCGGAAAGACTTCTGGTTTGGCTATCTCAGCGGCCTCCTCCAGCTGGGTGGAGAAGTCCCTGGTTAAAGTATTGACCTGGACAGAGGGTTTCAGGCAGGGAAGGCAGCCCTTATGGACTTGGAAGATCACCTAATCCCTCCTGAAGTCATAGGTCACCTCTTCCTTACCATAAGGGCAGGAAGAGTACACCAGGAAATCCCCCCCATGCCGGGTGAAGATCCTGTCTGGTGTTGTTTCATTGTCGCTATCACGGTGAAAACAGTCATTGGGGATTGGTCCTATCAGTTCATTACCTAAATCTATGGAAAAATGTCGGTCATCAACCGCCATTCCAATAATGGTGCCTGCGCCCAGAGTGATACTCCTAAGGTCGCTGTTATCCATCAATATTGGAATGGTGTTGTGTTCTATATTGACTAATGGTGTTGGGTTTAACCCCAACCCTTGCTGTTGGAGATGGGCATTGAGGTGAACATATGCGTCAAGATTTTGCAGTTTCTGTCCTCTTTTAATTTTGACTTCAAGTGGGAATGCTCGTGTCCTTCCTGGGGTGGTGACTTTCTCTCCAATTGGAACTTCAACTGCATACGGAAGCAATTGGGCTGACCAAAATGCCTTTTCTGAATCTTCAAAGTCCATGGGATTAACCCCTAATCGGGACCAGGCTTTGTAGTTTATTAGGTCCAAATTAATGGCAAAGCGATTGAGAATGTCACTGCCTAAATAGAATGCAGCAGGGACATCTCACATGACCTAACAGTTATGTACTATGCTTTTGTTGCCTATAGAAATTTTGAGCATACACCTGCTAGGCAGGAGATGTTTGGACTTGGGAGTTTCCAGGTCCATTTCCCATTTATCAATCAAATTAAATGTGGGAATGGCTGGATATTTTGTGAGTTTTTTTAACATGGCTTTGCTGATGAAGCTCTTACCGTTGTTCATGCACACTCGGGCGAGAATAGATTTCTTCCCCTCATTTAACTGAATAGGGATAAATAACTGTTCTCTAATCTTCTGAATGTCAGCTAAGCTTTGAGCTGGTTTCTCATCATTTTGGACTCTGGCAGTGGGATTTTCTGATTCTGAATTAGTATAGAATTTCAGAGTATTTCCCTCCAGTGTGGAATGCCACTTGAAACTGGTAGAAAGGTTGATTTTCAGAAATAGAGAGGTATTCCTATCACCAGTTTGTTGTCCTACAGAAATGACTGTCATGTCAGGGATTTGGTTGTTTTGAAAATGGAACTCCATATGATCCTGTTTTTGTTCAATCATGTGGGGTGTGCCATTTAAACTAACATGATTGACACTATGTTTTTATTTTATTGGCCTGTTAGTCTGGGTCCAGAGGACCTTGTTCATGCAGTCTATTAGGGGGGGACAACCTTTGCAGGATGTCATTCCTCGTAGTCAGGGTGTGCCCTCCGGCGTCATGACTATGACCGGTTGTTTCACCTTGTGTCGCCCAATTTTAATTTCCAAATCCGCAGTCCCCTCGACAGGAATTTTATTCCCATCAAAGTTCTGAAGTTGTCCAGGAAGAGGGGTGAGAGGGATCTGGTATCTCTCCCCACTTCCTGAATTCAGCTGATCAAAGGCTCTCTTTGACAGAAGAGTGGCTTGGGATCCAGTGTCCACCACTGCTGAAAATGTACATTGCCCTTGTACTTGGACCAGGGCATAACATCTTCCCTCCTTCTCCTCAAGGGGGCAAAGATAATGTGCATTTTGGGCCAGTTGGTTGGTTAGTTTCTTGATTCTTGATTCCGATACAGTGGTAGTTTGGGCATGATTCTGTGTGGTTGCTTGGGGATATGCAAGAAAAATATGGCAGTTGGATATTGGGGGAGTTTGGGCTCCCCTGGTTCTTATTCTGGGCCAACCCCCACTCATTTTTGGAGGCAGACACCAGAATAGGTTTGGGCAATGTGGTTTTCTGGATTATCTTTCTGGGATTCAATGATGGGCGATTCTAACTCAGTCCCCACATTCGCCCAGTCTTCATTAGGATCTCTCGGGACGCATTTTTCTTTGGGAGGATTTCCCCCGTACCTGAAGGAGAAGATCTTTTTCCCAGAGTCCTCTGAGGACCCTTCTCCTTCAAATTGGAGGACACTAACCTCCTCCACAAAATGGGCCTTTTTGGATTCTTTATTTCTCCTACCCGCCCTCTGTTCCTTGGGTTGCAGACTTTCAGGGGCAGGAGATTTTTGTTCCGGTTCCTGGGTTTCCAGGGGCTTTTCACAAGTGGGGGAGGAAGCTTCTTCTAAGGCTTTACACCTCCCTTCCCCCTGGGCCTCCTCCTCTGGAACCTGTGAGTTGTCGGGGTTCTCTCCCCGTCATTGTTCTAGAGTACCATACTCTTGGTTTGTGGGGTTCTAAGCCACCATGTTCATCCGAGGGTTCTGCTGAGCACTCAACATGCGACCCAGATCCTGGGACAAATTCTGGACCTGGAGCTCCAGTTGTGACACCCATTCTGGCTGGTACGGGGGTCTCTGGTCCATTCTTGGTGACTCACGGAAGGGTAACTGTCCCTTCTCCCATAGTACCCTGGGTTTGGAAAATTGGGGTAACCTTCCACCCTTGGCCTCCCTCTCCCGGATTGGGCTCTCTGGGCTCAGGAAAGTGGGAAAAGAAAGGAGGGTTGTTTTGTAGGTTGAAGTGTTGAGGGTACCGGGGAAAGAAACTCAACCTGGCATTTGGGGGATTACTGCCCTCCCGGGTAAAGTTAGGAAGGAGGTTTCCTGGGTTGGTACCTACCTGGTTGGATCCCCCCCTTGGGCGGGGGGAGTCCACACATACCCCAGAATGGGTTTGTTACCCTTGTATCTGGGCTAATGTAATCACAGGTGTTAGGGGTCCCATTTGTGGGATTACCTCCCTGATTACCTGTCTGGATTGGCCCGAGGGGCCTTCTGGTTCTTTGGCTGGATGGATTTTGTACAGGTTTATTTTTAGGCCCCCCCCATCTCCAGATTTAAAATGGGGGCAACCTTCACCTCTGCCACCTTAGCAGCAGCTGGGGTGTTGGCTGGTTTGGGTTGTTTATTTGTGTTCTTGTTATCTACAGGTTTTTGTACCCCATAAATACGGGTCGCCTGTTCTATGACCCTGTCCAGTGATCTCTTCTCGTGAAAGTTCCTCACCAGCTGGGTCATTATATATTTGGGGAGTGCATGGAAGAATGTGTTGATGAACTCCCTACTATCTATGCCACCCTCCTGGTGGTCTGCGCGAAGGTGCGTTTGAGTTCCTGCACAAATTCTTGTGGGGCCTGATCTTCCCCGCACTGCAGATTATAGGCCTCCTTACGGGCCTCTTGGGGGTTTCTATGTGCAGAGAAGTGTTTTAAGATGGCCGCCCTATAGGTAGACCATCTTCAGTGATTCTGATCATCCAGTCCCACAAAGAAACTGGAGTAATCCGGAGGGAATGTCCATTTCACATACTGGATGCAATTCTGGCTATCTTTCAGGTGAAAAGTGTCCATCATCTGTTCATATAATTGAAGGTGTTCTCAGACCGAATACTTTGCATTTTTATGATAGGGAGTTATAACACTCCTAATGGCCTTGATCTGCTTAAGGGGATATTTCTGCATAGCTATCTTGATTTTGTTTGCCTTTTTGGTTTTAGTCAACCGAGTCCCCTCGTCCTCAGACTCAGAGACACTACTACTGGAGGTGGCTTCTTGATCCTCCAGACACTCCCTGATTTTGCGAGCTTGAGAAGGGCTTGCATAATGTGGGGGCCTAGTTTCCTTATTCCTGTGGTGCTCAGAAGAGTCTTCTGACTCTCCCCTGCTCCCAGGATTGGAGGCGTAAGCCCCGCGCTGCCCTAGCTGGGTAGAGGTCTTGAGGATACTCTTTTTGGGCTTTATTTCCTGGAATTCCCCACCAAATTTAACAAACTGATCTTTTGGTAGGCAGTATTTTGGAGGATCCAGTTCCCTGACTCTCCCCTCATCTGAGTCTTCCTGGTTAGAGATATTAGCCCTAATATTTGGGGATCTGTACAGGGACGCCCGTCCATCAATTTCTGGGGGGCACTGATCTGTCAGTCCCATCTTACCAACTCTGTTGAAGTCTACCATCCCCATGGCTCATGGTACATATGAGCCAGTGGACATGAAGCTGGCAGAGTTCATGGTATTGAAGGGGTTTGAGTCCCTGAGTACAGGGGTCCTGATGTTAGGATCAGGGGTTGCTCTGTCCCTCTCTATCTTTTCTCTTTCAACCCCTATTCCCAGGTGAAAAGCAACAATCTGAGCCTTTTGTTCCTCTATCAAGGCCTTACTGGTCTCAATGATTTGCTCTTGCATTGCTACTTGTTGGTGGAGCCTCTCATTCTTTTCACAGAGAGCCTCATTGTCTCTCTGTGCTTCCTGCATGGTCTGTGAATACTGGGCCAATTTCTGCAGCAGGAGACTCAACTCCTGAGTTTTAGCATCTTTGGTCTGGGTGTTCCATTCCAGAGCATCCTCCACCCATCTGGTGTGCTCTAGTAGCTTCCCATATTCCGTTTTTAATTAATTTAGCTCATGGGGGGCCAGCTTTCTTCCCTCTAGCACGGTTTTGAATTGGCTTACTTCCTAGTCTAAGGCGTCCCTCTCCTGATTTAGGGTGCCTCTCTGTTCAGCCAGGTCATTGCTTTGTTTTTTTAATGCATTGGATCTCTGGCGTTCCTCATCAAATTCTGTTTGGGAGTGTAGGTCTCTCATAATTAATTTATTATTTTCCTCTTTCAATTTGTCTATCTGGTCTTGTAGGATAATCATCTGTTCTGCGCAGACTCTATTAAAATGTAATTGTTGTGCCAGTTTCTGTTGACTCTGTTGCAGAGAGTCATCCCTTTTCTGACACTCCTCTTTTAGTGCCTGTAATTGGGTGTCTTGATCTGCATTCTCTTTCTGTAGGAGAGCCAGGTCTTCTTTTAATTTTGTGACATACTGTCTAGATTCTGCCTCTAATTCTTGGCTCTACAGCAACCTTTGTTCTGCAGAGCCTAGATCATTCTGGATTCTCTCTCGTGCTTCAATTTGATTCTGTGCAACAACTATGTTTTCAGCATGCTTTTCCTGCATCACTCCTATGTGGAGGTATAGGTAGGCCACAATTCTGGCAATTTTAGTTTTCTCCTCTTTAACTTTTGGGACCATGTACAATTCACTGAGAGCTTGGTGTAATGGGCCCTTGTCCTGCTATGTATCCAGGTCCATGGCATTGACCTGTTCTGTAATTTCCTGCAGCCAGACATGTTCCTTCTGTTCTGCCCACTCACCCAGGACAATAAGCTTGTGCAAGAGGTGCTCACTAGCCATTTTGTTTTCTACAGGGATTGCCATTTCGGAACTATCAATTTATTTGTGAATTATTTCGGGGATGATTTACTTTTACTTTTACAGACCAACCTGGTCTTTGGAGTATTTGTTTTGATAGGTGCTTGTACAGTGTAGCACAGTACACCAACCAAACAAGGCGTCTCTACCCTATGGGTTAGTCTGCTGTGTTAGACTCTCATGGGTGATAACTCGATCTCAAAATCCCGGACGAGCCCCCAAATCTGTTAAGTATTTCAATCAGGCAATACACCCTGGTCTCAGCCTAGTATGCAGCGCACAAAAGAAATACTTATTGTATTATGTCTATAGGTTCAATATTCTGAGTCATATACCACTCATATCACATCCCTTCTCAAAATACCCCTAGGTCACAATGGACCAGGAATCAGGCTGGTTGGTAAAGGTAGTATTTATTTATTTATTTATTTAAAATTCAAATCAAACATATGCTTTGCAATAGGGAGCAGCAATCACCAATGTGGTAACAATAACAGATAATAAGGTATGTAAGGCAGTTAAATTCACTTTTAGTAACACAGAATATAAAACATAGAGAAAAGAACAGTTTTGGCTTGTTTGAAAGATAGCACTTGAGTTAAGATTTCCCCCTGCAATATTCCTCAACTCACAAATAAGCAATTCTAAATAGATATAAGGATGCAGCAAGTATTCAGGAATAAAGAACAGTGGACAGAATGTAGATACAACCTTCCCTCCCCAAACAAGAGAGAAAAACGGGTTGGAAATCTTACACTTTTAAAATGACGTTTGAAAATGTCTGTATGAAACAATGAATGTGTGCAAAAATCCTTCGATCAATATAAATTTCGATGGGAGCAACATTGGAAAGGTGCTAACAATCATGAGATATAGTTTGAGCAAAATTAAACACTTTGACTCTCAATGGAAGTTTGCAAATAATTTAAAACAACAATCACACGTGTAAAACTTTACAGAAAGGCAAATTCCCACCTAAAATTCAATATTTATTTTTTGCCGTGCGGTTTTTGTATTGGGATATAGCTACAGGTCTTATGTAGAAGTCAGAGTTGAAGTCTCTAGCTATTAAACTAAGGAAGATATGCATGGTTGAATGAGAGGCGTTTTTAGAAAAATCGGGCAGTGAAAACAGAAAAGAACTCCGTTTGGACAGGAAAATATTTACTATAGTTTTACTCTATGACTAGAGCATTCCGGCTAGAATACCAAGGGGGGACAATGTAAGCTCTGGAGTTGATTCAAGACTTCAACACCAAATCCCCAGTTTCCTCTCCTGGTGTAACCAGTCGGATCACTCGAAGTAGGATGGATGGTTTAAGATTTACATACCCACAAAATGGTACTTAGCCAGATAGATCAAAGACAGGATTGCAATAAGGATTCTGATAATGTGACAAGTAATAAACGTAAGGATTGGATGGTTTAGAGATTGGGATGGAACTAAACAATGTATGCTATGATTTCTTTGCTTTCTATTAATACTTACAGTCCACTTTAATTTAAGATTTTGGACCATCAAGGGTTCTGGTCATCACACGGATCAGTCTAACCAAGGACAGCAGGGCGCTACTGATGGAACAGGGTCAGCTGGGCGTTTCTGGTCAGCGGACTGGCCCCTCGGCTTACTGCACTGGACTGCACTGGTTACGGGAGATGGGAGAGCAGTGCGATGCCGAGTTTGCTGCAGGCAAGCCTTTTGTAGTAGCAAGCTAGCTAGATCAAGATGCTTCCCTGGGGTTTTGGGATTTGTTTCGGAATTTGAGGCCTAGCTGAAAAAGAGTTCAGCAATGCTGAGGCCTTAGCTTGGTAAGTAAAATCAGGAATCGGGAACAAGGATGGATAATTCAGGAACAGGGCGCCATGCAGAAAATCAGGATGAAGTCAGTAATCAGTTTCTTGTGAGCTGTGAGGTTCCCTTATTTATCATGCCAAATGACATCACCAAATTATATGGCAGGGGCAGTCCTACAACCCACACCCATGATGCTATTATTGGGCAAGAGCATAGTTTCCGCCTTGCTCTTTGCTGGTTGTATAACAGAAAAAGGATACCATGTTTTATGGTGTTACTTTTACAATGTCTAGGAACCTCCCCCCACTCCTAAAACCAAAATCGAATTTTCCCACAAATATATATTTATACAGTGATGACCTCTCAGAAAATCAGATGCACAGGTTACATATTTCATGGGTCACATTTCAATCCAAATCCCCAGTATGTGGTACCTGGTTTAGGCTTTCTGCGACACTTTGGCAATTTTAACCATGAAAGATTTGGCCTAAAATGTCCCAATTGTGTACATAGATGCACGTTTATCCCTGGTATATGTGTACAAAATGTCAAGTGCGCAAATTCCATACTTTCCCCACAAACAGTTATTCTTCACAACTTCTGTTCCTTATGCAGTACACGTCTTCAAAGAAAGAGCATACAATTATAATTAAAACTACCAACTTTCAGATTTCTCCTCATTCTTGTGACAAAGTTAAATGTCTTTAAAGTTCAGTTACAAATAGGCATTTAAACACCAAATGTCCTTAGCAGTTTTTTTCTTTTCTGTCAACTGGCAGCAGCTGTCAAATTCCTTTGAAATACAATGAGGGGCCTCTTTCCTTTGACTGAAGTTTCCTGCCTTTCACACTTGACAGTTGAGAGTCCTATCCTGCTATTGTCTCAGCCTTAGGCAAAGACGAATGTCTGATGTACTGGGGAACCCCCCATTGTCCTGGGATTCAAAGCCGCCATGCTCACAATTAGCATTTCCTGCTCCAGAGGTTTATGAGGTGGCACCCATTCTCAGGGCTGGCTCTCTGGAATTGCAGGTTTTTTTTTCTTTGACATAGTTTGCCATTCAGCCTGGGTTTTTGCTTTGATGTATACTTTTAAATAGTTTATATGTGTGTTTCTTAAAGTAGCAAATCCTTTCACATGCTTGAATAATCAAGCCTTTACAAAATTAATACTTTTAAAATAGGCGATTTTGCTCTTCATTCAGGAAAAAGCACATTTAACTTATTCCTTTTAAATTCGGTTTTCTCTGAAGCAAATACCCATTTTAGTCAGCTCTAGTCCTTCCCTTGAGTGCTGGAATGGTTTGCAGCATGGATACATGTATCATGCCTTTGTTTAGAGTATTTCTCTGGACAGCTGATTCTTGATACTTGTTGCAAAGTTTTTGCTGTGTTTCCCGTGAAAATGAAAGCAAAACCTCAGGTTTGTTTTTACAAAGATACTTTTTCCTGGAGCTGTCTTTCAAATGAGCCCCGGTTCCACTGGGCGACAAAAGATGATCCTGAGCATTTCAGGGCCTTTTTGATCATAGACGTTTATGAGAAATGAATGGATTTGGCGTCAACAGCACTTTGTAAGTTGAAAAGATGACATTAAAAAGAGACATTTTGGGTTTTTTCAGCACAGTAATGCTGCTTCCTTCCTTTGCTCCATGTTGAATGTGGCAGAGCACGCTGGCATTCTCCTGCAGTGAGTACTCTGTTCTCATACCACCTGAAATGTGTGTTGGCAGGGTGGTGCCGCCATTTTCCGGATATGACACAAACACAGTTTAGGGATCTTGGCGTGCACAGTGTCAGCACGGTCATTTGGGGCTGTTTCCTTCACCATTGATCTTTTACCATATACTAAAGTGATGTAGTGAGGCTGATTTGAGTGGGTCAAAATATCCCACAGAATGGTGAGGCGATAGTCATGAATGCCTCCTGTCCTGGCCATGAGTAGAAGGAGGCATTTACATGGACTCAGATTTTAGCCCTGAGTACTCTTGGCTATAATGCAGGTAGGCAATATTAGCTAGTAATGGCACGTAGCTCTCTTGGAAGGCCTTTGTTCTGCTGGGGTCTACCAAGTCAGGCTGAGGCTCTTACTGGTTGTTACCGCCCTCAGTACTGTGGATTAGGAACTTTACCCACACTCGCCACCCATCCACTGGCCCCAGTCAATACCAACTTGGGAGAGTCCTTTCCCTGCTGAATACTGGATAGGGAGGTTTCACCACAGGAGATTTGGTCAAAGGCAAATTCATCGAATTCTTTCAGCCGAATTTGGGCACATATATATGTGGGGATGAGTAAGGGTAATATTTAAAGTGGGGGTCAAGAAATGCTGCCTGGGGTCTCATATATTTGTGTCCAAATGGCTTAAAAGAAAAAGAAATGTGATGGATTTGGTTTCGGCCAAATCTCCTCCATGAAATCACATAGTAGCCTGGATAACTCAGTTGACCAACTGAAGAAGGGTTTACTTTATTCAGTTGCATAATATGTGTTTTTATTCATAGGCGTACATATGGTCAGAGGCATAGACAGGGTAGGGCCTGAGCGGGCAAGGCTCACCCAAAATCTGTGAATACCCACTAAGCAGCGCTGTGTGGGCATCTACAGATGGTTTTGTCACTGCGGTGGCCGAACTACATTAGCCTAAACCTCTGTATATGATGAGTGCAATAAAACTTACAGTTACTACTGCTTAAACAACATACAATTTAAATAAATAGCTTTAGTCACTAATAAAAACTCCAAAATGCAATGGGGTTTGTACTTGAATATTCTCTGTAGCAGTTCAGTAGATGTTAAACATAATGAAAGGCCAGAACACGAGTAAAGAAACTGTTAGTAACTTGTAAGATACATTTTCTACCTGTACCCTCTGGTAAAATATGTGATGAGGTACCTCTTAATTTACATTATGAGGCAATTGAAAGTCAACGAGGAGATCTTTTACCATTTAGAGGAAGGAGGCAACAGTCAAAGTTCCTTTACAATGTCAAAGAGCTACAGGTGACCAGGGATGGACGCAGTATGTATAGTAGAGCATACTTTATTCTGTTATAGTGCGTGGTCACATGACCATCCATTTAAACAATCGGTCTCTTACTCTCATGCAAGAGAGCTTCCAGCTGTGAAAATCAAAACACACGACTATGCTGATTGCAATATGCTACAAGCAATTTAGATCAATACAAATGCATTCAAACGTCTTGTGGTTTACGAAATGTGGTACCACGCAGCAAGATTCCTGCCCATCTGTAATAAAGGTCAGTAGTGCCTAAACACTAAACAGACATCCTACCAAATGTATCTCCTTATAAACTCATGTCTGTCATTTATCAGTGACATTTTCTCTAGAAGAAATGTATTCTAAAAAGAGGTACACCTTTGTTAGTGCCATTTGGAATCCTGCTAAGGGTGCTGCCTTTGACACGGTGTGCCGGCTCTGTCAGAAGGCAGTGTGAAATCACAAGACAACTGTAATAAGCTATTGCTGATGTTGAGAACTTGTGGTACTGGCCAGGGGCGGGGACTAATGGGAATGCTCAGATGGTAAGCCGTACCCACTGATATAACGATCCAAATTTTATTCATCAATCAAATTTTTTCACAATCATAAAATTATCACATCACATAAAACATTGTTTAAAAAACAACATATAAAAAACAACACAAGTAAACCACTATATGTAAGTCTTATTCATCCAGTACAACCAAATCCTCCTGATGTGATAATATTATGATTGTGAAAATTCTTTGATTGATGAATACAATTTGGATCGTTATAAATGTATGAAAACAAGATGCAAGTTTGCATAATTGTTATGGTTCCCAATCTATAGAGGAATTTCTATCCACATCTTCTTTTTGTAGCTAATGGGAAAAAGCACCTCAGAAGAAGCTGCAGGTACTGGCTCTCACAGTTCTGGGGATGTGACCGCAGGCTGGCAGGGGTCTAGACTGCCATAATGTGTATTTCACCATATCATAGCTATATGTTGCTTTTCCAATTTTCATAATTTGTATCTGGTGCCTTTATTAATGTAGCTTCACCCACTATGCTTAATTTTATTATGCAAACCGCTCCTTAGGCTGCTCCTTCTGTTCAGTATCTTTTGATCCCAATCACATGAAGAACTTCTTCCCTGCTCCTTAATGGTTCTTCCCAACAACCCAAAATGGCCGGACAAGCCTTGTGCGTTGTCTCTTAACAATCACATTAATCAGTGAACACGGCCGCAAAGCCCAGTCAGCGAGGTAAAACATACTAAGACTATCTGCACACCGAAATAAGCTATTCCGAGAACAGAGTTGGAAGTCACAGCAGAAGAAGCAAAACATAACAAAAGTAAAAATAAATGGGCTTGTATGCTTTTCATTTTCTTTTTTTACTAAACCCCTTCACTTAAAATATCTTCGTTTTAAGATGTTGTCAGAAAGTCCAGCATTTAAAGATATGTTTGCTGATAAGGTGCTAATGCTTTTTCATCACTTCCCCGGAATACTAGGGTGAGATTGCAATGGATTGTGGGTATGCATATATCTTGTGTAAATCCAACAGATTGTCCACAAGATTGTGGAACTCTCCCGTCCCCTGCACACCCTTTATACTGTAGAAACAGTCAATATTTCTATACAATAGTAATATTCAGTTTCTTTCAGAAAAAAGAAGAAATTAGTGAGAGAAGCTAATTCATGACACTATTATAATAAAACAGAATGATGGGGACCATCGGTTTTAATTGAATTTTAAATTAATTGTTACAGATATGAATTTCAATTCATTCATCATCCATTCTTTGTAAACATAATAACATAAATGTATTCATTTTGAGGTTACATTCAATATTATAATACAAGGGCATACAAGGTACTCATCACACTTTCTATGTAATAGGCTTTTCACATGATATATCCAAAGAAAGTAATGATGAATATTTTCTCGACGCGTTTCGGGGTGTCCCCTTCTTCAGGAATTGATAGCCCTCTTCATTGCCGTTAATCTTTGTTTCGTCTATAATGTATGATACAATGATCAGATTTTAGTTTCTCACTGATAACTGTCATTTAACTCTTGGGAGAAATTTTTAATAATAATCACCTGGATGTTCAATGTGGAATATCCTAACTGGATTTATTGTCAATAGCAATATCAGCTCAATAATGGTTATACAACCTGTAGATGTGATAGATTCCTTCATGAATTAAGATCCCGTTTTTAATTAAGCTTTCCCTATTGTCTTTTTATCACATCTACAGGTTGTATAACCATTATTGAGCTGATATTGCTATTGACAATAAATCCAGTTAGGATATTCCACATTGAACATCCAGGTGATTATTATTAAAAATTTCTCCCAAGAGTTAAATGACAGTTATCAGTGAGAAACTAAAATCTGATCATTGTATCATACATTATAGACGAAACAAAGATTAACGGCAATGAAGAGGGCTATCAATTCCTGAAGAAGGGGACACCCCGAAACGCGTCGAGAAAATATTCATCATTACTTTCTTTGGATATATCATGTGAAAAGCCTATTACATAGAAAGTGTGATGAGTACCTTGTATGCCCTTGTATTATAATATTGAATGTAACCTCAAAATGAATACATTTATGTTATTATGTTTACAAAGACTGGATGATGAATGAATTGAAATTCATATCTGTAACAATTAATTTAAAATTCAATTAAAACCGATGGTCCCCATCATTCTGTTTTATTATAATAGTGTCATGAATTAGCTTCTCTCACTAATTTCTTCTTTTTTCTGAAAGAAACTGAATATTACTATTGTATAGAAATATTGACTGTTTCTACAGTATAAAGGGTGTGCAGGGGACGGGAGAGTTCCACAATCTTGTGGACAATCTGTTGGATTTACATAGGTTAAAACAACCCAGTGTCAAGGTTGTTATTCTCCCCGGCACCCCGTAAATTTTCAACAAATTTTGTAAAAAAAACCTTAAACCTAGGTGTGCGCTAGGCAACACAAATATTGGATTCTTGCTCTCTGCCCCCCCCCCCTAAAAATACTTAGGGAGTGACACAACAGCCATAGCAGCACCCAATAGAAATACTAACAATCACCTCCGCCTCCCTAAGGGATGTCTTTTTCAAAGATCAATGCAATTACAGAAAAACACGCCACAACTTTGGCATTTAATGAAGAGGAAGCCACACGAATTTTAGGGCTTTTGAAGGAAATTGAAACAACCACACCAACAACGACTAGTCCAGAGAAACTTATTACACAATTGGAGAGGGTCATCAGAAGGGAGATATCGCAAAAACTACACGCTACTACATTAGCACAATACTACCGAGCACAAAGAATCCCAAGAGGACTAAGGGTATATTTAAGACCCACACTGTGCAAGGACAACCCAGACTTTGTGAAGAAATGGGAGCAGATCTTAAATAAATGCTCTTTGGATCTTATATTATTGACAATCGAGGAATTAGCAAAATCTGTCAGCAAACTCGACAGAGAAATCGAAGACCTGACAGAACAACTGTCGAAATTTAAAAACAAAGAGGAATTAACAACCATCATAGAGGAAGTGAACAGAACATTGGACAACTACAAAAAGGACATAGAACAACGCAAAGTCCGAAAATTCAGAAGAGATACGTTGGATTATCTTCAGGACATAGTATACTCCTGGCAAGAATACTACGCACAAAACAAAACCGCACCAGGTAGAAGACCACAAAACCACAAAACACCAACACCGGGACAAGAATCAAGTGGATCCAGTAGCGAAATACCTACAAGTGGGGACGAAGTCATCAATAGGGAGAACGCGGAAAGTGGACCGATTATACATACATCACAAGAAGCGACTACCTCTAACGCACAAACCACTCCCTCGGTTTTTTTAGAAAAAAGACTACGCGAAGAGGCAATAAGAAATCTAAGATCGCGGAACAAACCAAACAACTAGTTGTTAATATCTCATCAAAACCACTATCCAAAGACCAAACGGACACATTGAACCTAGGTTTAACATTTATACCAACCCAGAATTCCAATTTGCTGGAAGAAAAAATCAATCTTCATAGACTGGCACGGAAAATGAGACTCAAAGTCTTTTTTGATTCACAAATGGGAATCAACACTACACAAGAGCCACATCAATACTTAGAAATGAAACCCAAGAGTCATTTCGACCCTCAAGTCAATAACATAACCATCAGAATGTTTGAAGAACAGATGATAAAAGATCTCAAAAGGGTTAATTTCACCAAAACAAGGAACTACAACACCAGGAGAAGGCAGAATGAAATCATCAAGAACCTTGCGGATGACAGAAGCCTGACCCTAAAACCGGCAGACAAAGGAGGGGCCATAGTTATTATGGACACTACATACTATGAGGAGAAGATTTTGGAGCTCCTAACAGATGAGAACACGTACATAAAAATTGAACAAGATCCGGTCAGAGAAATATCAAGCATTATTGAAACTACGCTTGAGGAAGCTGAGGACCAAGGATGGATTTCCAACAAGACTAAATTGTTTTTGATTAATGAACATCCTATTACTCCAATCTTCTATGGACTGCCAAAAATACATAAGAACTTGACAAAACCCCCCCTCAGACCGATTGTTGCGGGAACTGATAGTATCTTCAACCCACTAGCAGTTTATGTGGACAAGGCATTACAACCCATAGTCCAAACAACCACAACATATCTTAAAGATACCACAGATTTTCTCAATCACCTAGACACCTTAACAGATATTAACAGAAATGATCTACTGGTTTCGTTTGATGTACAGAGTTTATATACATGTATCCCACATCAAGACGGTTTGGAAGCACTCGAATGGTGCCTACTAAGAAATGAATGTGAAGCGAACAAAACCTTCCTAATGAAATTAAGCAAAATTATACTCATTAACAACTATTTCAGATACAGGACGCAGTACTATTTACAAGCATCAGGAACTTCAATGGGGTCAGCAATGGCCCCAGCCTATGCCAATCTATTCATGTACCATTTGGAGATGAAATGGATTTTGATACCAACAAAATTTAGCAAAAAAATCATCACCTGGAAAAGATACATTGACGATGTTTTCGTCATCTGGAGAGGACAACATCACGAACTAGAGGAATTCCTGAAATACATCAATTTAGGCCACGACAGAATCAAATTCACAATGGAAATTGGAACCCCTAAACTACATTTTTTGGACGTTGAACTAGAGATTGGGGAAGATGGGATAATCACCAATATTTATCACAAACCCACCGATGTTAACAACACGTTACACTTCAGGAGCCATCATCCGACGCATTTAAAGAATAATTTACCCTACAGTCAATTCCTTAGACTAAAGAGAATTATCTCAACAACTGACACCCTGAGGAATGAAAACCTATTGATGACACAAAGATACAAGGAAAGAGGTTATCCAGAGTCTATCATCAAGAAAGCAGAAGAAAAAACACTCACATTGGAGAGGAAAGACCTCCGTATATCAAGAAATAGATCTAAGGAGATCCCATTTCTCTACGCTTTAAGATATTCAGCACAGAGTCATCACATAACAAGGATGATCAAGAAGAACTGGGGTATAATCAAATTGGATCCACAACTAAAGAGACTTTTTCCTGAACCACCCATAATCGCCTACAAGAGGGGTCGGAACTTCAGGGATAGCCTAGTTAAAGCAGAAAGACCGAGAGTGGACAATCAAAGAACCCTCACCAAAAGGAAAATAGGTACGTTTGCTTGTCTCAGTTGTGGCAATTGTAACAACATAATGAAGGGAAGCTATGTAAGACACCCATCAAATGGCCAAAAAATCCCACTTAAGGATTTTGCCACTTGTGACACGAAATCAATCATTTATGGTTTAAGCTGCCCATGCGGCATTTACTATGTTGGACAGACACAAAGGAAAGCCAAGGAGCGCTGGAATGAACACAAAAGTAACATACGTACCAACAGTGTTAACTCACCTGTAGCAAGACATTTTTCCATAAAGAAACATAATATTTCTCAACTAAAGGTTGTGATTTTGGAAATTGTGAACAGAGCCCCAAGAGGTGGCAATCATGCCAGACGTATGAACCAGAGGGAAATCTTCTGGATAGAGAGACTAAACAGTCTAGCTCCCAATGGGATGAACGAAGATTACAGTTTAGCCTCATTTTTGTAACTAAATACTGTTTCCCCTGACCCCATCAGAAACCCAGTGTGGATACAATATCAATTGCTGTTAAATACATTTTTGAATTTGTTCAGTTCACTTAGGATGATTTTTTACTGACATAGGATGTATTAAGTTACAGACCATAGAATGTGAGCATGCTTCTCTTGAAATAGTAAACACACGGATGTCCAATATTCGATTAATTTTTGTCCGTGGTAAACAATAGATATCCCAGAAGTTACATGAGACACTCCTCACATTGATCTTCCGACTCTTTTCATCTTTAACTCCCTGCACCGGTATAGATATACACCTATATACTATTGGTTAATCACACATTGTTTTCTAAAATATGCCCGTATGACGTCTGTTTTCCCGTCACACGTTGACGTTCTAAACATTGTGACGTCGTCACGCTTCGACGTGATGACGTCATAATGTAAATAGTGGCCATCTTTAGTGAAAAACCGCGTAGAACGGTTCGAGCTACAGCACCGGCCATCTTCTCAGGAAGGAGGTAAGAGAATCCTTTGTAAACAGCTCCCCAATTGCATACCATGAGCCTAGAGGCCTTCACAGAATACTCTCTACACAATTATCCCATCCAATTGTTTTCTTATATCTTATATAGTATACAAGATCGCGTCTTTACAGACACGAGTTGAGGTATCGCCCATTACTGCACTACCTCCGTACCTGAGGACTCTCTACATACCACAGCGACCCATTCCATGGATGTAGTAGCTTCTTACAGAAATACCGAAAGGTAATATTTTTTCTTAGATATTACATGACTAGATTTTCCTTCATGAATTAAGATCCCGTTTTTAATTGAGCTTTCCCTGTTGCCTTTTTATCACATCTACAGGTTGTATAACCATTATTGAGCTGATATTGCTATTGACAATAAATCCAGTTAGGATATTCCACATTGAACATCCAGGTGATTATTATTAAAAATTTCTCCCAAGAGTTAAATGACAGTTATCAGTGAGAAACTAAAATCTGATCATTGTATCATACATTATAGACGAAACAAAGATTAACGGCAATGAAGAGGGCTATCAATTCCTGAAGAAGGGGACACCCCGAAACGCGTCGAGAAAATATTCATCATTACTTTCTTTGGATATATCATGTGAAAAGCCTATTACATAGAAAGTGTGATGAGTACCTTGTATGCCCTTGTATTATAATATTGAATGTAACCTCAAAATGAATACATTTATGTTATTATGTTTACAAAGACTGGATGATGAATGAATTGAAATTCATATCTGTAACAATTAATTTAAAATTCAATTAAAACCGATGGTCCCCATCATTCTGTTTTATTATAATAGTGTCATGAATTAGCTTCTCTCACTAATTTCTTCTTTTTTCTGAAAGAAACTGAATATTACTATTGTATAGAAATATTGACTGTTTCTACAGTATAAAGGGTGTGCAGGGGACGGGAGAGTTCCACAATCTTGTGGACAATCTGTTGGATTTACATAGGTTAAAACAACCCAGTGTCAAGGTTGTTATTCTCCCCGGCACCCTGTAAATTTTCAACAAATTTTGTAAAAAAAACCTTAAACCTAGGTGTGCGCTAGGCAACACAAATATTGGATTCTTGCTCTATGCATATATCTTGTACAATGATATACACATTCCTAGAATCCATTGCCAACTCATCCTAATTTTTTAAGGTAGAAATGCTGATGGCAAGTGATGCGTTAGATTTTCTTTCTGGGCGTCTACGAGCCCTTTACAAAGACAATCTATTGTTTATAAAAGTGAAAATACGTGGGTTTGTGGCTGGGTTTGTGGCTTGATGAAGCGTTGTTCCTTATACAATTCCACACTGTTTCTCCAATCTGCATCACATTTTGCATAGTTACCTGTTACAACCTTCTGGTCAATACTGGCTATCTGACATTGGAACACCACACCCTGTTCCCCATATTTCAGCAAAAGTCAAATTTGTGGGTTTGTGGCTTGGTGAAGCGTTCTTCCTTATACAATTCCACACCATTTTACCACTCTGCATCAAATTTTGCATAGTTAACTGTTACGACCATCCGAACACCCTTTTCCCTCGATTTCAGAAAAACTCAAAATCTGTTGGTGGATTTGTGGCTTGACGAAGTGTTGTTCCTTATACAATTCCACACCGGTTCATCAATCTGCACCAAATCTTGCACAGTTACCTGTTAGGACATCCGGACATTACTGGCTATATGACATTTGGACACCCCACCACTTCCGTTGGATTTCTGCACAGTCACACATACGATGGTTGCCTGATATCGGCGAAACATCAATGTGGTTATAGAAGGATCGGACCTCAACCCTAGAATGCATGGTTTCTGGGACACTTGCACCGCAATGCACTGCAACAAACTGCAACATGACAGGGTCAGGTGACAGGTGGGGAGAGGGCACAATAGGTCCCACTATACAGCAGCACACCAACTCTCACCTACCCCCAATGTCTGCTCCGGGGAATGTCAAGCCAGCCACACACATCCATTCTCAGTGCAGTTTACTTCACAGTGCAAAGCACATCAAGTGATATGCGAATCGGAACAGTGACCTACAGGATAATTGATTTTTAACAAATGATGAGAGTGTTATCATGTCTGTCCACAGAACTGATTGGAGAATGGGGACTTTTTGCTAGTCTTTTATGAATTTTGCTTACAAGTCAAGAGGCTAGAAAATGTTATGGTTGGCAATTTGCTTAGTAAACGATCCTGTGCCAGCTGAACAAACACATCTCCCTTTTAAGAGCATGTATTATTGCAGTTAACATTAAGATGAATCAATGCATATGATGAAGCAATACATACTTCCACCAAACTTCATAATCTAATAAAAAAAAGGTGCCTCCTGCTTGCTTCCGAATGCAAATTCCACCTAGTAACAGATGTTGGTACTACACCTTCATTTTGTTTCTGGACATGTGTTGCATATTATGTAGAGGTTATTTACCGATCACTGAAGACTGATGACATTGCTAATAGGTTATATCCAACTATTCTCTAGCGAACTGACATCTGCCGCTGTCATATTTTACATCGCATCACAGTCTCCATCTGCCAAGATCACCCAGGCTGGAGCCCATCTCCCCCACTGGAGTTTGGCAGACAATTTGTATCACTAACATCATGCAACAAAGGAAAAGAGGTGGCTACAATTGTAAAATTGATGAATGGGTGTATAGGTGTCCACACACACCCTAATAACACTGGTCCCTAGTAGTGCTGTTCATTTCCTTATCCTTTCTACCTTAGCCTACTGAGCTCACATATGCTGTATTTAATAAAACTCTGAAGAGAGAGAAAAGTCATATTGTAACATGTATTGCAATGAAGGCGAAGCAAAAAGAAAGCAGTGATGGCTGGAAGGTTGTGAATGAATCTTAACCTCTGGCATTGCTCTGGGCAACCCTCCAGACTATCTTTCTTCACCAGCCAAGTCATTACAGAAGGGGAAAGACAATATGCAAACCAGGCTTCGTCCCATCCCAAAAGGGGAAGTCTAGCACAGATGACAATCAGCTCTACCTCAAGATATCCTCCATCAAAGACATCCACATGCTCAAGGCCTGCCTCTCATTGATCCAGTCGTGGCTGTCAAGTGCTTACCTGAATCTTATTCCCTACGATACTGAATGTCTACTGCTGGCCAACAACACTGAACACCGGACCTGGTTCTTTGCTATGCACTTTGATGGCTTCACACCCCAGCTGACAACCTTCCCCAAGTCCCTTGTGTTCCACATTGACAGATACCTCTTCTTCAAACAGCACATAGCAAGGAAGAAACAAATGTTTTGGTAGCAACTTTCTCTCCTGAGAAAAATCAAGCCCTTCATCCCAGAAAGCAACTTTGGATCTGCTGTCCAAGTCTTAGTCCTTTCCTGCCTGAATGGTGACAATGCCCTTTTCAAAGGCCTTCCAGTGCCAACCCTAGCCCCCCTGAGTTGTGTCCTGCAAGCTGCAGCAGAACTCATCAAATTCAACCATATCACCCAGACCCCCTTTGAACTGCACAGGCTCTCTCTGCAAGCCTGTATCATCTTGAAATCCTACTGCATCATCTACAAGGCTGTCACACTGAAGTCCCCAAGCTACCTCACTCAGAGGCTCAGCATCTCCAGAGGCCTACGATCCACCAGTAAGTAAGGACATGTGCAGACTTGAACCCTGCCGGTGCAGGAAGGAGAAAGATAGAAGACATGATGTTTCTGTCTCCACCACAAGACTTTGAACCTCCTCTCCATCAGCACCCGACAAACCCCTTGCTTCTACAGTTCAGAAAGGAGCTCAAGTCCCTCCTCTTCAACAAATGGCTCCTCCCTAGCACCGAGGTCCTTACACTGTCCACTCCCCACTATAACTATAACTGAGACTGGGTGATCTGATCCCTGATGTTTCCCCCCCCATGGTTACTTGTAGATTGCTGACTACTGTCCTCCCTCCCCTGTGGTTAGATCCCCACTCCCTTATTTCTCTGTTCCCTAACCTTGTACTTCCACCTATGATTGTAAAGTGATCTGTTACTTCCCGAAGCTAGGTCATCACTCAATAAATACCCTAATATTAATAATATAATAATCAGTGTAAGACACATGTGACCTCCCCAATGTGACTAGAAACCAGGGGCAACACAGTGTGCATTATTGATATTCTACCATTACATTGCAAAATATTTCAACAAACCATTACATTAAATTGTTTTAACACATTTTGCTACAATATAGATGGGGATTGTGTTACAGTATTAATTAAGGTGAGGGGGATGTATGGGTGGTGCTGTGAGGGTTCTGCCCCTGCATTGATTTGCCGTGAAATCTGTTAAAAAAATAGAAAATAATGAAATGGGCTTGGAGGAAATATTCTAGGTCACATCCCTTCTGCACGTAACTACAAGCATCCCCAGGCCAGTTTCAGCCTCGTTGGGACTCATGAGTGTGGCATAGCTGGGTCTCTAGGCCCAGCAGGCACGCAACCCATGTCTGGGCATGCCCGTTCCACTCGGGGTGACAAAGCAAAAACAAAGAGGTGATGGCTGGAAGGTTTCAAATCATTCTTAACCTCTGGCATTGCTCTGGGCAACGCTTCATACCATCCTTCTTTGCCTGCCAAGCCATTACAGAAGGGGAAGACTACATGCAAATCAGACTTGCAAGCACACCTAAAGGGGGTCTTTACTTGAGGGCACATTTCTCTTAGATCAGGTCTGTAAATGTACACAGATTCTGCTGCTATAAAGGAGCTAATCCACTCTATCTCTTATGTCATTCTCAAAGGGTCTTGTACTGCATGCCCAAGACAGAGATTACATTCTCATCCCCTGTTGGGCCTTTCTCCCGCAAAATATGCTGCTTCAAAATGTCAAATAAAAGTGCTCTCTAGTAATACAAAAGGGTACTGCATCCTCTTTCAATAAAGTCTAATTAATTGCAACATAGCAAGATGAGAATGCATATGGCCTGTTAGACACTAGTGAAAGTCTTATGATAAACATTACAAGATGAATTTTTCAGGCTCACATTTACATATCATGAAAGCCAGCAGAATTTAATGGCAAGGGACATTTTCTTTAATGTTTTAATTAAATTACTAAAAGTGTTTACTTAAAAAGTATTTAATTTTAAGCTTTCTTTTATGTACCTAGTTTATGGGGGGAGCTTATGAAATTTTAGAATCAATTTATTTTTACAAGAGTTTAAGCTAAGTGATGGGTGGAAAGGCATGAATTGTCAACTTTTCAGAGTTAAGCCTTTCAACT
Source organism: Ambystoma mexicanum (assembly GCF_040938575.1). Classification (NCBI taxonomy): domain Eukaryota; kingdom Metazoa; phylum Chordata; class Amphibia; order Caudata; family Ambystomatidae; genus Ambystoma; species Ambystoma mexicanum. The sequence goes on along the minus strand of NC_090927.1, from coordinate 440,184,523 downwards.
CAAAATACATGTCCCCATTGTGCCGTTGCATATCTATTATATGAAGTACAGCTCATACTTTTCTTTGTTTTGTTGAGAGTTTAACAGTACATATTCAATGGAAAATACCTGCCTCACAGTCAACTCTAGAAAGTGGTAGCGCACTCAGAATGACCATGGGCCTCATTACGACCCTGGCGCAGTGGGTTTACGCCAGCGTTATTTGCGGCGGACCCGTCCGCCCTACTACGAGTTTCCGTAGCGCCATGGAGCGTTTTCCGCCTGGTTTTTCCGGGCGGAGAAATCCATGGCGCTACGGGACCTTGTCGTTAATTACGCCACCGTATTTTACGGTGGCGTAATTAACGCCTTCCCCACTCCCATTATACCCTATGGGGCAAAAATGGGAATGGGGAAGGGTAAAATGGGGGATGGGGATTTACCGCCCCGCCAAGGTCGGAATGGGGCGGAAAATCCGCCAACCCCCATGGCGCTATCGGCAGCTTTCCGCCGTGCTCCATGGTGCATTTTGCACCGCGATTTCTGCCAGGGTCGTAATGAGGGCCCATGTCTGTGATGGCTGAATCCATGACTGTTAAATGTCGCTGAGTGTGCACATGAACATACCACTGCCGCACATAAAGAAGACCATTTAGAGGAAACATTGATCACTTACCTACCTCTGGCCATATGTGAATGCAAATACTGCACACACATGCGCACATACATTCTCAATGACAGTACGAAAACACTGTCCATATGCCCACACACTGTTCATACTTGGACAGGTAATGCCAATACCTTCCAAAAGGTATAAGTACTTGGTCATATGATGCTAATGCGTAATGCATGGTTATGTAGTACTGAAACAAAAGCCAAAACTATTGGCATTGCCAATGTTTGGTTTCTATTGCCCCCCTGAAACCTCTTTGACATGCATCTCTCCCAATATGCTGCTTCATTGTTTCATTTAATTGTAAAGTATGCTTAATGTGGCAGTCATGATTTGCTTTGGTCTAGAATTTTGTTATTCCGTTGGCTGTCAGGCAATGTATGCATCCTGGCCATGATACACATACTTTACATGACTAAATTAGCATTTCCTTGGCAAATATCTGAAGGATGACATCCATCTTGCTTCTTTACTTGTTGGTCCTGTGTACTGGTACGTTGCTTGGTGAGGCAGTGGGGAGGGGATGGCATGTGTGCAGATGCTGATGGTATGTACCAGGGACCAGCAGATGTTTGTTCATTTTGCACATAAGGTGCCAAGGTATTTTAGAATATCTGGGTTCAATTGGGCCGATTTCCTATTGGGTGGCTCTAAAGATAGTAAGGAGCTGTGTCTTGGCACGTATATGGCGCTTGAACAAGAGGTGTTTGCATGTTTGCATGATACAAGGACAGGACTGTTGAGGTTCTGGGTGGTCTTAGCTGCTGCAAACATTCTTATTCATCCTCAGTGGTTTTTCATAATTGTTTCATAACTCATTTTGAACTAATAGCATTAGAGCCTGTTGTAGAGAAATTACCTTTTTTATCATTAAAGGAACGTGCCTTCAGCATGAGCTGGGGTGTTGCTAGGTCTGGAAAAGATCAGGGGATATGCTAATGTCGGGACTGGCGGGACTCGGGGCTAGCTAGCATTTTGGTTGTAGCACCTGGGCTTCTATCAGGGACAACAACCAAAAGACCCGGGGCTATAGCCCCCTCATCGCCCCCCCCCCATCCTCCAGCAATGCTTCTGAGCATCCAAAACTTGGGTGGCAGTCATCTATCCCATAATGGTGCTTGCATATGCGATATCCAACAGTACAGTGGTGATGTGATGTTTTTATTACAGGTGAGTATTATTGCAACAAATAAACGGGAGTATCTGGCCCTCCTGTCCATTATAAGCGCATTGCAAGTCAATCAGCTGTTGCATCACTCTATAGAGACATAAGACAACAGGCCGAGTGCAACTGTAGACCCAAAAAACACAGTGCTCGCCCATTTAATCCACGTGTTGCACAGGGAAGCTCTAAGCCACATGCATAATGTATATATGACAATGAAAGTAACATTAAAAGAATGTGTTTAATGATAATGTAGGATCTACGGGATTTCTTCAAGAATATTTCCTCAAAGCCTATTTCATTGTCTTCTATTTTTTTAACACATTTCATGGCAAATCAATGCGGGGGCAGAACCCCCAGAGTACCACCAACACATGCCCCTCATCTTAATTAATACTGTAACACAATCCCCATCTATATTGCAGCAAAATGTGTTAAAACAATTTAATGTAATGGTTTTGTTTTAACGTTTTGCAATGTAATGGTAGAATATCAATAATGCACACTGTGTTGCCCCTGGTTTCTAGTCACATTGGGGAGGTCACATGTGTCTTACACAGATTATTATATTATTAATATTAGGATATTTATTGAGTGATGACCTACCTTCGGGAGGTAACGGATCACTTTACAATCATAGGTGGAAGTACAAGGTTAGGGAGCAGAGAAATAAGGGAGTGGGGATCTAACCACAGGGGAGGGAGGGCACTAGTCAGCAATCAATCTACAAGTAACCATGGGGGGGAAACAGTGGGGATCTGATACCCAGTCTCAGTTATAGTTATAGTGGGGAGTGGATGATGTAAGGACCTAGGTGCTAGGGAGGAGCCATTCGTTGAAGAGGAGGGTCTTGAGCTCCTTTCTGGACTGTTGGATCAAGGGGGTGTGTCAGGTGCTGATGGAGAGGAGGTTCCAAGTCTTGTGGGATAGACAGAAACATCATGTCATGTGTCTTTCTCCTTCCTGCACCGGCAGGGTTCGAGTCTACACATGTCCTTACTTACTGGTGGATCGTAGGCCTCTGGAGATGCTGAGCTTCTGACTGAGGTTGCTTGATACAGACTTGCAGAGAGAGCCCGTTCAGTTCAAAGGGGGTCGGGGTGATGTGATTGAATTGGATGAGTCCTGCTTCAGCATGCAGGACACAACTTAGGGGGGCTACGGTTGGCACCAAAAGGCCTTCCAAAAGGGCATTGTCACCATTCAGGTGGGAAAGGACTAAGGCTTGGACAGCAGATCCAAAGTTGCTTTCTGGGATGAAGGGCTTGATTTTTCTCAGGAGAGAAAGTTGCTACCAAGACATTTCTTTCTTCCTTGCTATGTGCTGTTTGAAGGAGAGGTATCTGTCAATGTGGAACCCAAGGGACTTGGGGAAGATTGCCAGCTGTGGTGTGAAGCCATCAAAATGCATAGCAGAGAGCCAGGCCTGGTGTTCAGTATTGTTGGCCAGCAGTAGACATTCAGTATTGGAGGGAATGAGGTTCAGGTAAGCACTTGACAGCCACGACTGGATCAATGAGAGGCAGGCCTTGAGCATCTGGATGTCTTTGATGGAGGATATCTTGAGGTAGAGCTGAATGTCATCTGTGCATTGGTGGATATAGATGTGTTGTGGAGTGCAGGCAGGGATCCAAGAGGTTCCATGTAAATTGAAGATCATTGGGGAGAGGATGGATGCTTGCGGGACTCCACAGGACATGAGTAGAGTTGGTGATCTGGAGGAATTAATTTTTACAAACTGGTGGCGATTAGCAAGGTATGAGTTGAACCAGGTGAGGATGATCTTGCTGATCCCCAGGCAGCAATGTAGATTGTCGGTGAGTATTTGGCAGTCTACTGTGTCAAATGCTGCTGAGAGATCAAGGAGGACAAGGAGGACAAGGAGGCAACAATGGCCATCATTAAGGATTTTAGGGGCATTGTCCATCCCCTTTATGGTAGCCGTTTCTATGCAGGATCTGAGTCTGAAGGCTGATTGGTAGGACTGAAGGAGGTTGTTGTCTTTGATGTGTTGGGAGAGTTGTGTGGCTACGTCTTTCTCCAGGATCTTACCTAGGAAGGGAATATGGGTAATGTGGCAGTAGTGGTTGGAGGTTGTCAGGTTGATGAGGTTGTCAGGATTTGTCCAGTCTTGAGGGTCACTGGGAAGGTGCCTTGAGTTAGGGAGTTGTTGATGATTATCAGGTAAGGGAGGAGTGCTTCACCAGAAATGTCTCGAGTATGGAGGCAGGAAGGATGTAGTCTGCATAAGATGTGCTTTTGAGGGATGCTAGTATGGCAGTGAGATCTTCCATAGTGATGGTCTTGAAAGTTGTCCAGATAGTTGTTTTTTTGTGGGATGGGATATGTAGTGTGCTGTTAGTTGTAGCATTGGTGTCTATGTGTTGGCGGATCATGCTGATTTTATTAATTTATTGATGAAGAAAGAGCTGATGTCTGACAGTGGATTTATCGATGGAGTGCGTTATGGGTGGGTCTGACAGAGGGTTGATGCAGTGCTTGATGGCTTTGAAGAGGGCTCTGCTTTCATTGTTGGCCTTGGCTTTGGTGTTTTGGTTATAGTTGGCCTTGGCAGTAGTAATCAGTCATCTGTGTGTAGCACAGAGTTCCTTCATCAGGGTGAGGTCTGATGCGTGTCTAGATTTTTGCCAAGTCTTCTCTTGTTTTCTGATGGTTTATTTGTTGATGGTGAGTTCTTGAGTGTACAAGAGAATGGACGGTTTAGGCTTGAGGTTGTGTTGATTCACTGGGGCACGTTGTTGATGTTAGTTGTGAGGGTGGTGTTGAGATTTTGGAGACGTGAGTTTCAGCCCTTGATCATCAGAGGTTAGGTATTCCATGACAGCCTCCACTGGGAGGTTCTTAAATGCAGGTTGCAGGTATTCCAATGAGTTTGTTTGACTAGTGTGGTGTGACTAATGTCAAAGGGGATTGCCAGATGGTCTGAGCTGTCAAATGGTATTGGAGAGCTGTGATGGAGGATGGGCAGGGCAATGATGTTGAGGTGGAGGATATTACCTTTCCTGTGAGTTCAGTCATTCATATGCTGCAAGGGGTCAAAGTGTTGAGTAGGCATTGGAGATCTTCTTTCATTGACTTGGCTGCTGGGTTGCTAGGGATGTTGAATTTGCCGAAGAAGATGATGTTGGTATGTGTGAGTGACATGGTGGTGACCAAATCTGCAAAGTCTTCAATGAAGGAGGTGTTGCGTTTGGGAAGTCTGTAGATGAGGTGAAAAGTGAGTGTGTCCTTTGAGGAGAGCAGGAAGTGGCAGGAAAGGCTTTCAAAAGACACAAGGGTGGAGACATCCAGTTGGGTGCATGGCCATAATGTCTTGTGAATGATGGTGAGGCCTTCACCAACCCTGTTTGGGCAGGCTTGTTGTAGAAACCTGTAACCATAGGGGATGAGGACATATAGGATGTGGGTGGAGGTGTTTGTCTTCCAGGTCTCAGTAATAAAGATGGTGTCCAAGTCATGTATGGTGATGAGGTCGGCAATTTCTGCTGCATGGTTGGTTGCTGGGCAGACATTGGCGAGCATCAGTTTTCTTGTACTTGAGGATGATGGAATACTGATGGTATCTATGATGACGTAAGTGAGATTGCTGCAATGCAGCATCCATGATGTTGCTGGGGATTGATGTGGTTGTCAATGAGTGGTGATGGTAGGGATGGGCTGTTGGGAGATAAGGATGAAACACGTATTTAGGGAGGTTAGATGAGCATGGGTTCTGGGTCCTTCTCATCCAAACAGGACCAAAAAAGAATTGCCCTTTTCTTCTTCTTCCCTTCTGTTCAGACGGTTGGTTGGGAGACGCCCTTGATCTAAGAGTTAAGAAAGAATAGGAAGGTGCAGGCCAAAGAGGGTGGGTGAGTCTTAGGCCAAGGGACCAGCAGGCTCCTCAATGCTGTCTGCAGAGCAGGCCTGGTGTCCTTAAGTAGCTGCCACCAAGGTGCAAGAGCAGGTGGTGGGCGGAGCCAGTGAGTGGAAGGGCCGGGTCACATGACCAGTAGCCTCCTCTATGCAGATGTACCTGTCCCAAAAATGTTTACAAATGTAATACTAAACAGTTATAGTCTCATCTATGAATGTTTGTGAAAAGGTTTCTTCACTTCCACCATGCTGGATAATTCAAGAGAGTGGAATGTTCCTGCAGTGTTAGACGGTTCAAGGCAAGTAACCCCTGTGGATATGCAACAGAATTGTATGTGCCGTAGCCTACGTGGATGAAGAGATAAATGGTCCCTGTAGATGGCAGCTTTCCCTCTTGGCAGTCCCTGCTTTTGTAGAGCAAGCTGCTCCTATAGGGAGGAATCCACTCCTACGCCTTGCTTCTCCATTCCTCTTCCACAAGGCCCAGCTAGTCTGTATGCTAATATTACTGCTTTGGACTGTCATGAGAAGAGAGGCGCAAGACCTGAGCCGTAGTGGATCTATCGGTACAAATGTAATTAGCACCGGATATTGATCCCGTTCTGCTCAACACCATCTTGTTTCAAGTGTGTTGCCCATGATCTATCCTCCTGGTAATTCAGACAGGCCGCGGGGTCTAATAGATGGGACATAAGACATACTCACCAGATCCAGCAAGGTCGAGAGGGCTGGAGCCCATCTCCCCCACGCTCTTGATAGACCCAGATGACCACTCAAGGAAGACCGGCACAAGCGCCTTCCTGCATCCCTTTGCCACGACCCACAACCCACTCATGGGTGAGATTACTTGTGCTGCATTACAAGCACCCCCTGCTGCATTCACCCATCTGCTGTCATTGCCGTCTTGCCTCACGAGCCGTTGCACGGCAAGGCAAGCGTACGTGAGTACTATCATAGTGAATACTACTGTACTGCCGCCGCCTTACTCTAGCCTATCGTATTTTTCAATCTGTAGCCAACTACAAATGTGAAATTGTACCACGTTCCCAATAGTAAACTCTATGCCTACTGTTTGCTGGCACTTTGATTTTAACTTTACCGGCGTGCATTGGCATGGACTCACTGCATGTTGTGCTCTCGCATTGCTACTCACCAAAATACTTTGCATCCCACCCGCATTTGGTACCTGATCAACGTATGCTGGAGCAGTACTAACACACAGTGCTGATCACAGCACTACCCCAGACCCCATAACCTTATCTCATTGCCGTAGAACTACACCTGCATTTTAAATATTATGCTGTTCCTAGCCATGTACTTAATGACCTAGTGCATTGCACCTAGCGCTGCACTGATACTGTGTTATTCCTAGCGTGCCACTGTTACTCTATTGCTCATAGCCTTATAATGACATATTGTGCTGCTCCTAGCCTTGTACTGACCTATCGTGTTGCTCCTAGCAATGCACTGATACTGTGTTACTCCTAGAGTGCCACTGTTACTGTATTGCTCATAACCATATACTGACATATTGTGTTGCACCTATCTGTGTACTGACCTATTGTACTGCTCCTAGCTGCTTTGCCACCCCACCATACGCCATTGATCCCATGTCCACTTACAACCAGGAATGTTAGACTACGATCTCGCTTCCATCCCAAGGAACCAAAAAACAGGCTTTCTACTCCCAAGGTCGCCATTAACCCCTCCACTATCCACTCACCTTCGAAAATAGTGCCAGACTGCACACTGCCTGCACCACCTAACTGACACTCACCTGTCTCCTCAGGCATCAAAGGAGCCCATATCAATGCCCGATCAATAGCAGCCCATGGCCTTGACATTGCTGCATACATCACATCTAACCAACTGGATTTTGTAGCCATATCTGAAACTTGGCTAAACCCAGCCTCTGGATCTGCAGTAACTTTAGCGCTCCCTGTAAACTACACCATCATCAGATCCGATAGAACCACAGTTAAAGGGGGAGGCATTGCTTTTATTGCCAAAACCCACCTTAGCTTGGGAGAGTTCTCCAGCACACCACTACCATCTGCCGAGTTACTCTCAGTTAAACTACCTCCTACACCCAACCAGACCTTACTTCTAAACCTTATCTACCAGCCACCCAGCCCCATATCCTCATTTGAGGATGACACAACCAAGCTCGCAGATCATCCGACTAGGTGACCTAAACTTTGGACTTCACGACCCGAAAGACACAAACGCATCCACTCTTGAGAATAACATTGCACAAACTCGGATTCAAACTTAACATTACCGAATCATCTCAGAATAAAGGTAGGACTTAAGATTGGTTGGCAGACCTCAATTGCCCTACAACTATCCTAAAAAACAAACCACTTGCCTGGTTAGACCACCACAGCATCACATTCTCTATACAGGAGAAACCACCCAACACACAGGGGTAACCCTTGCCCCCGCCACCCTGTCCAGGAACAAGCGTAACCTAACTATAGAACACCTACTACCACTGCTACAGCCCATCACAAACTCACCTAATATTGACAAGGACCCCGCCCTTCGAGTGGAAAGATACAACAACACCCTTGAACCAGCAATAAACAAGATCGCTCCTGTAAAGTTTCAAAAAGCCAAACCCACAACCCACCTAAATTACTGGTTTATAGCAGAACTAAAAGCACTCCGTAATGAAAAGAGAGCAGTCAAAATCATTTGGAGAAAATCCCCCTCCACCACCAATAAAGAGAACTTTGTCTCTGTGGCCACAACCTATAAAACTTCCATTCATAACAACAAAAGGGAAATCTACAATGAAAGAATCCAGAACGCTAAATCAAATACTAAGGAACTTTTTTACTATATTTAGGGAACTAGAGTCACCGGCTCTTCCTGCTGACACGTGCCACTGCCTTGTGCGCAAACCTACAGAAGGCATTATCAGATAAAATAGCACTACTACAAACTAAAATTGAAATAAAAAAAAAATAACGTACCCACTAACGTAAAAATTGTCACTGGATCCCACGTACACCAAAGCCCACTATGTACCCCCTTACAATTTACACCAGTCTCTATCAAGGAAGTAGAAAACATAATTCTTGGAATAAAACCATTAAACTGTCAAGGTGATCTATGCCCAGCCTCGATCATCAGGGATGGTGCTAGAGACCTAGCACCATTCATCACAGCTCTGATAAACTCATCCTTCAAAAACTGTTCAGTACCTGATGATCTCAAAGAAGCATGGGTCAGACCACTTCTAAAAAAACCTAACCTAGATCCCAGCATCCCCACCAATTATAGGCCTATAACTACGGCCTAATTCCTTCTAGACCGCGCAGCCTATCTCCAAATTCAGAAATACTTGGAAGATAATAATTTATTAGGTCTACATCAGTCTGGGTTCAGACCCAGACAAGGCACTGAGCAGGTCTTTTAGATCTAAAGATACAGATGGACGAATCAAAGGACAAGGGCAAACTAGCCATCCTCCTACTCTTGGATCTCTCAGCAGCCTTCAACCTTGTCGACCATAAAATCCTGACTAAGCACCTCACCTCAGCAGCAGCCTTCTCACTGAACGCCGCTAGCTGCATACAATCCTTCCTCTCAAATAGAACCGCCAGGGTCTTTTCACCCTCAGCACCTGCCCCGCCAGAGTCCATAAACTGGAATTTCGCAAGGGTCCTGTGTCTCCCCTACACTCTATAATATACTTACCAAGCCTCTCTTTGGTCGCCTTGACAATCTGGGTGTCACCTACACTAATTACGCAGATGACACCCATATCCTCATCACGCACACTGGTTGCTATATAAATGATACTAAAATGATCAACAACATATACCTAGAGATCCAAGCATGGACGGCCACCCACAGTCTTTGTTTAAACGATGACAAGACTGAACTCCTTATCACCCAAGCCCGTTTTAACCAACTAGACAAACGCTATTCTGCCTTCATTATTGAAGGAAACACCATAAAAGTCTCTAGTGAAGTAAAAACGCTTGGTGTCTAACTGGACTCCACTTTATTCCTTAAAAAACAAGTGAACATCACAGCATCCACCTCGGCCTACACCAACAAACGTATAAATGCATGTACACCTTACCTATCAACCAATAGCCTCTGAACACTAGCCAGAGCACTGATAGTTTCGAAGCTGGACTATTGTAACATTTTATTCCTCGGTTCCTCCTCACAGAACTTAAAACAAACTCCAAGTCCTGCAAAACAACGCCTTAAAATCAGCTCTAAACATTCACGTTCCAGCCACATTTCCTCCTTCAGGAGGGACACATTCTGGTTACCTGTATGCGACAGAATCACATTACGATCTCTAGTCATCAGGCACAAATGTCTCTCGAACACAGCACCAAAATACCTCCTGAACAAATTCTCTAGAACCCAGTCTGACAGACCCACTAGATTCAACTATCTGAACCGACACATCATCCCTAACTACAACCTAAACACATCTGGAACCTCCAGCTTCCCAGTGCTCGCAGCCAAGTTTTGGAATTCACTTCCGCCAGCCATTAGATCTGAAACCTCATTTTGGGCCTTCATAGCCAAGACCAAATCCTGGCTATTTTCCCAAACTACTATCTAGCACACTAGACTGATTTCCACATTTTAAACTACATATATTGTATATACGGGATATGCAGCACACACAAACGGAACATCATTTTATGATTATACACCCTAGCTACTGCTGACTTATAAATACTTGGGTTGACTGTAATTTCGGTTGCCAAAAGTCAGAACCTGCCTGACTTAATCTATCAGGAAATACATTATCTATTGTGTTGTGACTCTGCAACTCTGTAACTGTAAATCTGTTTATCAACTGTATCCTATTATGTAACCCACTGTGTAAACTACAATGTAACCTTTGTTTACAAGTACAAACACCCAGTTACCCTTGGGTTAGGTGCGCTATATCAGTAATAAACTAAACTAAACTAAACTAAAATGAGCAACTCTGTTGATGGTCTTCCACCTCCAATGTAAAAGATGTGTGTGAGCACAGAGTAGAATAACATGAGCAGCTGGCGAGTCCCCCAGCACTGAACCACCCACAGGCACCCTACAGGGTTTCCTAGGGAGATCCTAAGCACTGTGGCACCTGACTGAGAGAGGTCTGCAGTGAAAGTGCTCAAATCTGTGATTCCAACAGAGAACACGATGCACTAAACGGTCATTTCAGTATACACACATATATTTTTACAAGCCTTTATTGTTTAATCCACAGACTGCTGCTGCATAGTTTAGGATTTTCCTGCTTCTGGTCAGCATGGATCATTTTCTGCCCTAGTCATGGACCTGGAGAACAGGATTGCGGAACGTGTGATACGGGCAGTCAATATATTATTATAAGGTTGCAAAAAAAGAGCACAACACAGGTAAAGGAGAACCACTGACGTAATTTGTATTAATAATATGTATGTATATCTGAAGCTCACTATAATACTTTCATATGAGTAGCATGCATAATAAATGAGTTGCCATTTAAGAAGAGAAATACAAAGAACCATGTAAAGGCATTCAACCTACTCGTAGAGTAGATAGAGTCTTTGATTTATTGAGTACTTTGTAAAAGGATCATAAATGGTGGGTGGGGACAGAGGTGGGTGGGAACCTTAATGGGCCTCATTATGAGTTTTGCGGTGTGGCCAAAAACTGCATTACTGCCTCATAAGAGCCTCACCGCCAAACTATGGGTTCGGAAGTAAGGTGGAGGAAAAACCTCCAGCAAAATGCTAGAGGTAATTCCACCACTTTACCACCCAAAAAACCCCTATTTAAGTGGAATTACCACAAGAGAACACAGTGAACAATGTCTTCAAGCCATGCAATCTGGAAATGCAGGGCTTGCACTGTGGACCGAAAATCAGAGGAGGGTTATATAGTTTGATTGTCCATGAGAGACCCTAGAGAGTGGGCCTCAGGAACTACGATCGGTGTGCATCAAAATGGACTCTGTGGCTTTAGGCCAGACTGGACTTGGAAGAGGGAACAAGGAAAAGTGAATAGCAAGAATTCTCTTTTTGAGGGAATGATGGAGTGCTGAGATATGCAGCCCTCTATGTCACCAAGGCAATTAGTAAAAATATGTCAGCTGGCGACAATAGCCCTAGATCGAAAAGGGAGTCCTTACTAGGCAGATGTTATAAGAATTCATGCCCCAGCACCAGACCCACCAACGGCTCTGTGTTAGAAGGTATGGGGGATACGATCGATCCTTGAGGCACCCCAAAGGGCTTGGGCTTAAGTCCCACCCTTCTGTAATCCCTCTGGCTGGAGCAAGCCTGAGTATATTCTTATACATATTAAACAAGAGTCTGTGAAAATGAACAGGGGTCAAATACCCTGTTCTATGGAATTTATTCCACTCAAGAGGGTCTACAACCAAGCTCCAAGCAGTTCAATGGCAAACAAACTACGGTCATTGCTGCCCTGGCTATCTGAGTGTTGTAAATCCTAATCCAGGGGCTCATGGTCAAGTTGAGTCCTTTTCCCGTGCTCCCAAACATGGGGGAGGCTGGTACAAAACTGCAGTGATGCTTCAACACTATGAGCTCCTGGGTACCGCTGTTGCTGTCAGAGAGACAGGTCTTGCTTCAGCAGCAGATCACTCCTTGGGTTAGTGTGAGTCCCACTCCAAGAGATCATGGGCAAGATGGGTCCTTGTTCTCTGGCTCTCAAACAAGGCGGAGGCTGGCACACAACTGCAGGGGTCCTTCAACATGGTGAGGCCCTGGGTACTGCTGTTGTCTGACAGAGAGACACGTCTTGTTCCAGCAGCATGTCCACCATCATTGGTCCCTGAGGATGTTTAGGGGATAGAGCCCACTTCTACCTTGACACACCTGCCTTCACCTGACAACTGGAAGACTCTCAGACAGAAGTCCAAAAGATGATTCAAAGAAGTGGTGGGAGACCCCTTCTTTTAAAGGCCAACATCACAGGTGATTGGACTAAAGCTAGCCTGCCTTAGTTGGCCAATCACTGTTGTTGAAAGACTTGCACTTTGATCTTCTGACATCGCACCCAAAGTGCTTTGCCTTAGAGGAAGTGGAGGGGACAGGAACGAGAGAGAGAGGCAGAGAGAAACAAGTGATGAAAATATTCCTCCACTGTACAGAGATCTCCTGTCTGCACTAACCCCGCCCCCTTCCCTTCTCTCTAGGATCAAAAGGCCTTTAGAAATGCAGCACCCTGGTGTGAAGCTACTCCCTTGGAATGGGTGTGCTCCTTTGATGCCAGGCCCGGAGGAGGGTGTTACCTACCCTCATAACAAGATCAAATAAAATGCATGACCATTTAGGTTCCTGTCCTGTCACTTTGGCAGGATCATCCTGCCTGTACAGAATACACATAAACTTCCACAGCTGAGCTCGCTCACAGGAGCTGACACATGTGTGATGTCAAATTGGATGGGGTTGCAATAATCATGAGTAGTGCCATGCATTATGCCTTAACCCAGACATACTTATATTTAGCCACCAACTTATACCCTCCCACCAACATGGGCTTCTTATGATCATTGTGGTGGAGGGGTGCATATCTTAAATGCAGCCTATGCTCTGCAGAAACCTGACTGTAACTGCAGGTGTCAAACAGGCACCTCTGACCTGTGAATCTGCTATGTGCCACTGGTAGAGCAGGTGCTGCAGATCAGGATATTATTATTATTATGGTATTTATTGAGTGTGGTACTAGCTTCGAGAAGCATTGGAGCGCTTTATGGAGGTATACAACAATACAGATACATAACAGATGCTTTACAGAGTTTTACAACAGTACAGATGTATAAGGGAGGGATTCGCAGAGGTAGCAACAGAACAGATATACAGCGGGTGTAGGATACAGAGGGGCACATAGGAGGGGTACAGCTGTTCCCGGTGGCGGGGGAGAGGGGCGGGCTGCATCTAGCGAGTCAGGTGGGAAGAGGGGCAATGTGATGGCCTAGGTATTGAAGAGGAGAGATTCCTTGAAGAGGTGAGTCTTGAGTTCTTTCCTGAATTGTAGGACCGTGGGGACGAGTCTGATGCTGATGGGGAGGAGGTTTCATTTTCTTGGGGCGTAGGCAGAGAAGGCTTGTTTTCTGGTCCTTTTCTTTTTGCAGGAGCGGATTTCATGTCTGCACGTGTCCTGGCTTCTGGTGATGCGCTGTCCACCAGAGATGATGAGTTTCTCTGCAAGGTTGGAGAGTAACTTGAGGGCGACTGCCTTATAGATGATGCAGCAAGACTTAAAGTTGATTCGTGCGTGCAGTGGGAGCCACTGAAGGTCGATGAGGACCAGGTGATGTGGTCATATCTGCAGAGACCTATGTTTTTATCATGGAGTTCATGAAAGGGAATCTGTTCAGCAGATGACCCTTTCAGAGATGAATTACCCGCATCATTTGATTAATTGATGAAAATCAAAAAAACCAGGGCTTTCACACCCTTGCTAGATGGTAATTCATTACAACAAAACCCATGAATACCTATTGCCTTCATCATCCTTGTTGTCAACACATGCAAGCTGTACAGGCCTTTCACTCAGAAAAAAACACACGGACTGCAATCTTTTGGAAACATGCAAGGTGCCAGCAACATGAGATACACATGAGATAAACATACTGCAAGAAAGAGCAGTACACTCTGCAAATGTGTCTTCACACATGTCTGTGCACAGCTGTCAATTCCACAGATGCCCTCATAGGTCCCTCTGTCCATGGCAGCTAAAGCCATCGGCCTTCGGGAGCGATCACCTGTTCCTCAACTATGTTCATTGGCCTTAACTAAATTCTATCCCTCTTGGTATTGGAGATCATGCCATCATTTCCGGTTGTATGCCGGATGCCTATTCAGAGGCCATAACTGCATTTATTGCCATCCTAAATTTGGTTATTTCTAGATAGTAGCATCCCATGTGCAGGTTCTCAAAACAGCTGTGGATCATATGCAATATTATCTTTAACAAGGATCTCCAGTGCAGGCTTATAGGAATTGACCTTTCTTTTCGAAAGGCGATTTCCCTACACAGGGCACACATACCCAATTAAACACAACTCTACTACCACTTTTGGGCAGTTGTACATTCATGTCCTTCTGCACAATAGCTGAACAACTGTACACCATTCATGGGATGCAGCTCAGCAGACCGGCACCTAGCCAATCATATATGATTAACATGCAACATGTATCATTGGAAAATATGCAAATGTCACATGTCATACCAGTATGCCTGTACATTTTTCTGACTGGGTGCAAGTGGAGAAAACTAATATTCTGATAGAGTGAAATAGCAGACGAGGAAGTGCGTCTGAGTAACCAACATTAATTCCTATTCTCATGAATATGTTTAAAGAGCTGGACGCTGTGGGATCCTCCCTGAGCCCTGCTGAGAGGGTTTGCCAAGTTCCTTAAAAAAGCACAGGTTGTGCCACGGACTCCTGGGCCAGCATGGGCCACCGCTAATGCACAACGTGAATGTTGATCTTGCTGCTGCTCGTTGGCACTGAGCACTGCAATAGGTGAAAGATGTATGTGTTTAAATCAAAACTTATATCTTTCATCTAACATAGGAACAAGGAGTAGTGCCCGGTGCTCAAACATACCAGCCGTCACTGTGCATGGCCAGTAGCATTACTATCTGCATGACAGAGGTGGAGGTAGTATTTGGTGCCAAAGGGTAGGTGGCTCCTGAGGAGGCACTGGCATTGTAAACTATTCAAGGTCAGTGGATGGATGTGAATATTTTTAGTAGAGGGCCATTAACATCTCCCACAAATTTGCATTTATTATTTATGTATTTATTGTTTGCTTCTTAGACGCGTATACAATAAGAATATACTTTTTAAAGCGCCCACAGGGTATGGAGGAAGAGTGGGAAATACATTACAACACAATATTAAGAGCAAAGGGGGAAGAGGGAGAGGGACTGAGTGACTGGGCACCGCGATGGAGCTGTAGAAGTGCAGCAGATGTGGAAGGGGTTCTCTCCTGAGAACATTTTTAATGTAATGTTTTGAAAAATCTTTTATGGCAAAACCTTTGAGAAAAGATTGATAAAAAGCCATTCAATTTAAAATTGGTTCTCTAGGATAACACATGAATAAATGCAATAGATGTTATTTGATGAAGCATACAAAAGAGTATTTTAAAACATGTTCATGATGTTTGTCTCCACAACATATGCTAGAATTACCACTGTAAGTCACTTTCATTAGGCTGCAGGCAACATCTATCATGGTCACTTGTAATCACTTTCATCAAGTAGTGGCTACAATCTATCTATGCCAATAATTGTCACAGTAAATAACCTTCATGAAGCTGCAGTTTAATTCTCAGGGCATATGTTATAATAGATATAGTGAGGACACTCATTCCCATACAAAATGGAAAGTGGCATCAGTAAGATTTGTACATATATATCAAGCGACCTTCCCTAATTGAAGAGCACAGGAAAAATTAGCATCTGCCATTCAAAATATCCATCATCAACACCTGAATAATAACACATGAGAGGAGGTTTTCCAATAACGTTGCTGGCAGAGTATGAAAGGCACATATCTTTTAAAGACAAGAACCTGCATGTCACAGCCCCCTGCAGAGCACAGTGCCAATATGAAGCATTTCACAATCATTGTACTCGAGCCTCAGGTGGGCACTGTGTACATTTATGACTGGGAAACCTGAGGACTTGCGTTCAAATCTTGGCTTCAGGTAGCATTGGGCACCAGTGCATTCATTTAAGTTGAAGTCTGCTTGTTACATTTATTTTTAAAATCCCAGACTGCAAAACGTCTAAGTGAAATGGTGCCTGTCCTCTGAAAAAGTGAGTGAATGCCATCCACTGGTCTATACCCTCAACATGTGCTCTGCAGCCCCAACCAGTGCCAGTAAGGTGACTGTAAACCACTTTGATAAACATGCAACCACAGTCGATACACATAAACCACTTTCATGAAGCTGTGGACACAATCACTGCTAGTATGAAGACTGTAAATAACTGTCATGAACTTGCTAACCCAATCTATGCCAGTATGGCCATAGTAAATCACTTCTATAAACATGCAACGAAAATCTATGCCACTATGAATGAAGCTGTAAATACAATCTATGCCAGTAACGGTCAATGAGAATCACTTATTTGTACCCTTCTCATAAAAATAAATTGTTTATATAACTTGTAGGTGCCTGCAAACACAGTCAGTCTCTCTCACACGCACTCATACAAATAAATACACACATGCTCACACACACACACTGTCTGCAATGCATTCAAACACACACTTTTTTTTAACTACCTTGGTGGTTGTTCAACTTCACTTGCTATTGCTTCGTGGTCTCAAGGCCGGGGCCTGATAGGCACACTGACAGCATTAGCAATGTACTCTGCGTTTTGGGAACTGGTCGGCCGGCATGTGGGTGGTCTCTCAGTTGCGAAGGAACTAAATAAACATCACATCTATTGTAGGGCTGATGCAAAGCTCATACCTTTTCTTTTTCTTAGGCAGTTAGAGCGGGAGATTTGAGGAACAAACACAGTGCTCTGCTCACTGCATATACATGAGGTCTTTGGGGGTCCCCACCACAGGGCTTGTGGGAGCCCCACTATGCTAATCAGATGTGAAAATCCTGGCTGAACTTACTTTTTGTTTTGGGGTCATAGGTGTCGATTAAGTGCCAGTTATGTCAAAACTATTGGTATGGACTATACATGGGGATGTTGGAATTAGATCTGCTTTTCCACATTTCTGACATTCTCATTTGATGCACGCATTGTGGGCCAATCTCATCAAAAAAACGATATTAACCTATGCAGAGGAATGTTTCCATTAATGTGCTGCAGAGGTATGACTTGCTGGATCATGTAACAGCTTAGAAAAACATTCAATCACTATCAAACAAAAATGCAGGGGAAATTGCTCAGTGCAGTGGAATGGATAATGGATAAAAAAATGTGCAAAGCCAATCGATCTAGCTTTGTTTTAGCACAATGTGCTGCCTGTGCGTTGTTTAAATAATAGGTGGGTGGACATTTGAAGATATGGTTTTTATTGACTTTTATAACACGTTTTATTGCTGTGGTCAATATCTGACAATAATCCATGTTATAGTTTGCATAGAGTGTAAACGCAATGTTTTTGGGGTATACAAAATTTGCATTTTTTACAGGTTGAGGTATTCCTTGAGAAACGAACCAACACAAGGGTAATTGAACTAAGTGAATACAGGAAAATGGGTAAAGACAAAGAGCAGCAATTGCACTGACACATCAAGCATCAAGCTGGAGACCACGTAGGGTGTGTAATAGGAATAGTCAAGGAATGTGCAGCAATGCAGGCAGAGAACTCTTTCTTGGCCTCTAGATTTCAATCCTTGGCAGGCATCCATGGTGTAGGAGAGTGCATGCCCCCCATATTTTTTTCGACCAAAAAGCAGCGGCAAAAAACTCAGCGGAAAAAACTCTGCTGATGAATGAACGTCATACCGAGCATTTGACACTATGGGAGAACAAGTAAGAAAGCTCAATGGTTCAATGCGCCACCTTCTTGGACAATTGTGCAATCTACACATTACAATCCAGAAATTCGGCAGGGCAGGTGTTTGAGTCAGATGATGGCCATGGTTTGGCGTGTGCATGCATGTGCATGTGGCCATCTACCTGTCCCACAGTGCTGTAGCAGCTTTGGTAAAGGCTTTTCGGTTTGAATGAGTTGACCTGAAATGTTATGTATATGTTTACTACCTCTACATTTATGCTGGTACAATAAAGAGTGCTTTCTCCTCCCTGCGATCAAGGTTATTGAATGAATAAGCTTGTTATTACAAGGAGCTTTTCAGTTGACGTGGTTTCAATTTTTACCCTGTGCTCGAGTGCAACCCGATGTGCCTTTCATGCTGTCCTCTAGGGTAACACTGCCTGGATCACGAGAAGCTGTACCAGCTCTAAAAAGCAACTTGTAAAGGCAACGGCTGCAACCATCTGTACACCTCTCATTAAGCAATCAATTACATTTCTTACTGGGAAAACAGCTATGTCTTAAGGTGTCTGCAAAAGATGAGGTAACCATCTATTGTAGCAAATTCCTCGGATTTTTTCTGCAACAACCAATAACATCCTGCTTGCCATTTTCACTTTGTGTAGATTTAGGACGCCATTTTTGTATAGGCAGAAGTTGGGACAGATTGTAATTTACTGGCAGTAAAAAGCTTGCTGCCAGTAAATTATGATCCATGACATATTTGTGGATGGACAGCGCAGAGTTGAAATACTGTTGGTAACGTTTGCACCAATGTCCTCAACAGCCTCGTGCTATGAATCCTCCTACATTCGCACCTGTTTAGCATGTTTAGAATGTTCATGTGAACAGAGATGCTGGAATCCCTATGGTTTACACTTGTTTTAGCACCTGCAAAAAAACCATGTAGAATCCATATGGATTCACATTAACATCACACGCCGTACGCTGTGCACATACATGACTGATTGCTTTAGGTAAAGGATATGAAAAGGAAGAGAAATGCATGAACACCGGATGTCAATGCCTCCTTAATGCACATCAACATTGAATGGAAAAGGTTATGGACATGTGCTTGTTAGTGCCACGAACAACTCTGAACAACTTACAGGGCGTTAAAAAGGACTCCCTAATTTAACCTTTGTTTAAATGTCTGCTGGTGGTGTAACGAATAAACCCATTCATAAGGAATTGAGGGGCAACTCTGTATAACATGGCGGCCAAGTCATTCTATGCAGCTAGCACAAGAAAACGACCTGGGTTATTCAGGTTACACTGATGCGGGTACCCGAATTTCATTGACAATAGCTGCCAAAGATGTTTGTGACTGAGCATATGATGACAGTGCCTGGTATATGATGACAGTGAGCGTATCTTGCCGTAAGGTGTCAACAGCTGGCAAATGGTGCGCCAACAGTGCTTTTGAGGGGCATTTGTGCATATTGCTTTTTTATAGGCCATATCAGCCAACCTACTAACAAATCTCAACACTACTTTGGGCCAAATGTATATCTGACACAGCCATCTGAGACACTTTCACCAGTAGATGGCTCCATGTCATTCAATAGGGGTTGAGACACCAGTATCTTCATGGGCAGGCATGTCCGCAAGCATTCTTGGAGGATAAGAGTGTGTGGAAGACATCCTTTCAAGCACATATGCTTTCCATAGATCTCTGTAACAGCAGTAGCAATTGCCTTGTGCACCCCTGATAGATTGGGCACCAGGGTTTACACTTGGTGGGTGAATGCCTCATCAACTGAGCGACCTCTAAATCAACTGAGCTCAATGTTTCATTCACACCTGGGGACGGGCGCTGAGCCATTCAGGTTGCATGAACAACGGGTGCGATTACACAACCACTGGCCACTGTCCAATCCACCCGAGGCCCTTCCCCGGGTGGCGTTTTTCTTTTTTTTTCATTGTGGGGAGGTTGCCCCCCACCCCAAAATGTCCACCTTACCCTCCCCACCCCCTCCACTTACCTGCAGGATGGAAGCACTGAGCTCTGGTCCCGAGCTCTTCCATTTGGCGGCCATCTTTTAAAATTAGTTTTCATTTTACATTGGGAGATTGGTTGTGCAAGCAGTGAAGCAGTGTAGATCTCCCGATGCAAAATTGTGAAAGCCATCCCCGGGGTGCGAATGGCTTTCATTCCTTACCTGTCGGGCAGGCAAAGCTGAGCTCGGTCTAGTGGGCCGTTAAAGACTGTGGGGCCGATTCATGGAACAAATGTGCACCGAAATTTGTGGCGCAAGCTGGCGCAAGCATGAAAAAGCAAGCGCACGCGCACGCGTGCAATTCATGGAAAGCCCTGCACGTGTTTTCCCTGGGATGTGCGCCAAATCTGTGGGTGGTGCACACGGGTGCACACGTTACTTCAACATCCGGAATGCCAAGGACGACGGGCACAGCGAAAGCGCACAACGTGTAGCGCACACACCAAAAGGGGGCGGAACACGCGGAATGGGGAACAACGCATGAAAATGAAGGCGTAACTGGGGAAATACTGCTGGGAAATAGACGGAACGCCCACACGTGCGCGAACAACATGTATTCATGGATTCAAATATGGGAAACTCGCACACACCAAAAGACATGCACAGGCGTAAACACGTCCGCCACAAGAAGGCAGGCGGAAGCGTCCCCGCGCAGTATAAAAGTGCGCGCAAACAACAAACACGTATATACAGCAGCGATGAATGTCCCATTTCTCGCAGCACTGATTGTGGGACACCGTAGGAGGAGGAGACTAGCCAGGCCCCGCATTTTTTTGTCCAGGACCAGCCATTTTGGGATGCCTGATGACCAGGTCTATGGCAGGTATAGGTTTCCATCTCGTATCATCCTAGTCCTGGTCACTGAGTGGGAAGAAGACTTCACATCACCCACCTTGTGCTCCCAGGCACTGAGCCCCTTGGAAAAGGTGCTCAATGTCCTGCATTTTTTGGCTACTGGGTCATTTCAGCGGACAACTGCCATAGTTGGGGGTGTCCCAGAGGCCACACAGTCACGCTGCCTACACCAGGTGTTTGCAATCATGACTGCGCGCCCCTCAGTCCGCAGGCACATACATTCCCAGAACACCCGCAGAAAGGCAGGCCGTGGTCCAGGACTTTTACAGGGTGGCACACTTCCCCAAAGTGCTTGGTGCCATAGATTGCACCCATGTGGCCCTACGTCCACCTAGGGCCACTGAGCATATTTATCGAAACCGCAAGCACTGGCATTCCAACAACGTACAGGTTGTGTGCGATGCCCATAGAATCATCACCTCTGTCTACGCAAACTATCCTGGGTCTACCCATGATAGTTTCATATACAGAATGTCTGATCTCAGCCGGGACCTGGAAGCTGGGAAGCATGGCGACACATGGCTCATTGGTGAGTACAAATGTCTGTGCACATGCATACATGTCACACACAGACAAATACATAAACCCAACTAATGACAACCATCCTCACCTCCCCAGGGGACAGTGCCTACCCTCTGAGCAACCACATGATGATGCCAATACGGAACCCCACCACACCACCCCAGGTAAAATACACCGCTGCCCATATTGCAACCAGGGGCATAGTGGAGCGCACATTCTGACTGCTCAAGTCACGCTTCCGCTCCGTTCACCGCTCTGGCGGGCAGCTACTATGTGCACCCCCAGTAGTGTGCAGGATCATTGTGGGAGCATGTGTCCTTCAATGTTGCAACACGGCGGGGCGTACCGGTGGACATGGTGGTGCCCCCACATCCCCAACCACAGGCACAGGCGCTACCCATGGGAGGGGAAAGGGCACGTGGCGAGGAAGCCCGGACCCAGCTTGTGGCCACATTTTTCACCTAAACTCCCACCCCTGTGGAGTGCACACTGTCCTGGCACATACCAGGTGACAATCGATAATGACAAAGAGACAGTCAACTGTCACAACCTTACCACCCTGACAATGTTGCCACGAAAGTGCTACATTGTGTGCATCCCTAGCTACTTAAACATAACCAATCCTGTGTGACCAAAAGGAACACATGCAAGGTGTATATCACACCACCCCCCCAGCAAAACAGGCCATGACAATCACTGGTATGTCACCCAAACCCTCCATACCCACATCACTCTTGTCCGCGACACCATGACATGGCATGCAACAGCAAAAGAGCAAACCAAAAGCACAACACATGACCAATTAGATACGAAGTGACACGTGATAAATGGAATGAGGCCACAAACAATCACACCTGACATGGAATCAGATGAAATGACTGACCAACAACCTCCCAAACATACAAAGTCATACACAAATGCATGCCACCAGCGGTACCATCAACAAAAGACAGAATGCCTGTTGGCATGCACATTGGCCAAGCCAAATCTGCAAATCCCTAACCCGTGTGCTGTGTGTGTCTCCTGCAACACACTGCTCAGCACACAGCACAGTGAGCAGCCATTGTGTTGGGGATACACCTTGAGCATCATATAAAAAGGACAAGCAACAAAAATAACCTATTGACGCATGTACACGATCCCCAAATGGTAAGTTATCATGCACTGCAGGGACACAGCATGCCAGAGAAGGCAATCTGTGTGCACATGTCGGCATGAGATGGTGGTTGTATGTGTGGTGGTGCATTGTGTAAGAGTGTGTATCAGTAGGGGCATGCAATCAATACATGCATGTGAAATCAAGTTTGTTTGTTTGTTTGTTTTATTTGTAATGCGCGCCAGACCCAAGGGTAACCAGGAGCAGTGAGGAGAATATGCAAAGCTTACAATGTTATATAAAATTACAGTGTTACATAAAATTACCATGTTACAAAATATACAGTGGTAGAGGGATAAATATGTACATAAAATTACCATGTTACAAAGTATACAGTGGTAGAGGGATAAATATGTACAGTCTTAACAGGAGGTAGATCAGATCAAGAGATTGAGGAATTGCTATACAGTGAGGCAGTCAGTTATATACAGTGTTAGTATGAATATTTACACATGTGGTATATCTTAGTAATGCATATATACCTTCAGATGAAGTAACGTGATACAAGTATCTAGCAGTACATTACATATTTTTGTCATTGAGGTGTTTAATAAGATTCGATCTGAAGTGTGAAAAAGATGGTTGGTCTGATCTCATATTGCGTGCAGGGCATTCCACCATTTAGCAGCTAGTACGGGAAAACTGGTAACACCAATTTCAGCGAGTTTAAATCTAGGGGTTACCAAGCAGTTGGAATTGGGGGTTCTTGTAGGCCTGCTAGAGCTTTTTATTTTTATTTTATACATCAGGTAACTGGGAGCAGCATTATTAAGGGCTTTGTACGTCAGGGAGATCATTTTCAGATGGATTTTATTGTCGGTGGAGAGCCATTTGTATTGGTGTCTGAAAGAGGAAATATGTTCCCTTTTGTTTATGCCTAAAGCAGCTCTTAAGGCATTATTTTGTAGGATTTGTAACCTTTTGGTGATAGTTTTGTTTGCACCACTATAAAGGGCATTACAGTAATCAAGTCGGGATAATATTAGGGCTCTCGCTAGGATCATGCAGCTATCGTTAGATAAGAAGGGTTTACCTGCTCCTATTAATTTGCAGGTATATGCTGTGGTGGAAGCTAAGGAGTTGACTTGTGTGTCCTGTACACATCACATGGGAACATTGGCCATGTGTGCACCCCAGTATGTCAAACCACAACAATCCCTTGATACCTGAAAAGTAAACACAACACAGGAACAGCCATCGACCAGCAGAACACATCATGTACATAGCACCCCACAATGACAATGTCAGAGAGTGCCCAAACACTGTATCCCAAGGGTACTGTCCGACAACAAAAGGCCCTCCCTCATTTACTCATCACCATGACCAACAGAAGAACTGTGTCTTGTGTCCATTGGCTTCTTCCTTCTAGTCTACCTGGCTTCAGGTTCCCTCTACCCCTTGGTTTCCTTGTTCCACCTTTTGTGTAAATAGGCTCCAGCCCCTTCAGGGGCCACCTTGACTGGTAAAAATACCAAATCGCAGAGAACTCCAAGGAGCCAAACCCCCAAACCTGGGAAAAAACTTGTAGCCACAATAAAACCCTGGAAGAGTCTCCAGTAGATGACTTGAAGTTGCTGAATATGGCCAAGCACATGTCCAAGCAGAATGATAGAATAACTACCAAGGTAGCACAGTTGAACAATGGTTCAACAGGATGGGGAGCCATTTCAGTACACAACAATCAATGAGGATGCAACAACTGATGGGTAGTCTCACAGGTCCGGTCTCCAGGTGCAGGAGTGGCATGAACCAACCACCCCCTCCGCGGTCTGGGTGCCTTCAAGGTAAAACTTACACAGGCCTCCGAGAACCCAGTGGGGAAAGAGGGTTAGGGATCCGTTGGTTGGATAGGCATCGCATTTAGGATAACCAGAAAGAGGGTCAGGAGAGGGGAGGTGGATGGGCAAGGGAAAGTAGTGAAAATACAAAATACAACTATTGACAATTACACATACTCAATCAGAGAAACCATGTACTTCATGCACATTGTACAAAATGGCTCAAAGGCGAGCCAAAGAGAGACTTATCTCTGGTGTGAGTTCTGGCCTCCTGCCTGCACACTCTCAGGTCAGGTAACAGGAGCAGTTCAATGCTGCAAAGAGAGTGTGAGTTACTATTCTGTGTGTGTTTTCCCCACACACACATAACACCATTTATGCCTCAAACTTTGTGACTCCTCCTCTGCTGCTTTCTTCGTATACTTTTGCTTGTCCCCGTGATGGTTCATACACAGTTAATGTGGTAAGGCAATCGCATGTGGCCCCGTGGTAGATGGAAAACCACATGTTAAGAAACACACATGATAGAATGGGTCTTGTGTGAGCTGCTAGACGTGTATAGCGAGGTGAGACTTCAGTACAAGTCGCGTTCTGCCAGCCGTGGATTCTTATAGGTAGCAGACGTGGCAATTTGCATATGCTAATGATATGCACTGCACTCGAGTTTGTGCGTCGGTGGGTGCCCCCCTTGGCTGTACCAGTTTGTGACTAGGAACGCTATTGCGTTAATAACTTTTAGCTTCAATGGAACAGGGTGGACTCCAGGATATGGGCGACGCCCCCTGTGTGTGCCCCTGACAACTTGGAAAGCTTCTTGGCATTTTCTCCTCAGCACGGCTTAGCTGTACTGTGCGCATCTTCCCCAACGCCTGGATAAGCTCCCCAGCACTGCCACTACTTAGCTTGCATGTGTGAGGCCCATGAAGGAATGTCGGCTGGGACGTGGCCCCTGATGCTGCTCACCTGGCTCGAAGCTCCTGGAAACACGTCTGCTTCTGTCGGACGTCTGAGCACAAGCCCCATGCTTCAGCTGGCGCACGCATGCGCATGTGTGCCCCACTCACTGTGGAAAGGGTTTTGTAGTTCTTGGCCCAGTGTCTGCTGGGAAAGGTAATCTGGAGGTTCCTTTTCCTGCAGAAAGGACTTAAACGCCTTTAATATGGCAGGCAAGTTTTCTGTGTGTGTGTCTTCATGCTGCATCTTACTGGGCCATGTCTGAGACCTACATCTGACCTCCTCCCACACAACCCCAGGTTCTGTACCCTAACAGCTGGAACTTGAGTAGAAAATAACCAAGGAGGCTGGCACAAATGGATGGTTGAGCGGAAACACAATCAATCCTTGATAGCATGAAGAAAGAAAGCACAAGTCCGGAAAGGCACAGAGAATGTGAGATAGCCGGAAATAGCTGACAGCAAGTTAAGAGCCACAACAGTTGAATAGCATTGGTAAAAGCCAACAGTCAACATAAAAGCATTGTTGTAATAGATGAAAGACAGGAGGAGCGACAGAGAGACGCGGTTGAATAGAAGAGTACTGAGGCAAACCGAGGCAGTGTAAGAGTACGTGGAAATAACTGCCCGAGAGACGGGCGGACAGATCTGCAACAAGGACAGTAGCAGGAAGAAGAACAGGGACTAAAGGCACCAGGGTGTGGAAAAAAGTAAAAGAGCCATAGTCCAGTAGGAAAACTGTGCCGTCAGGCAGCATCAAAGTCGTAGAGGGAAGTCAGATCCAACGTGCCGTCCAAAAAAAATGGAGTGAAGTAGTATTATAGGCGAACATCTCAAGTGAGGACTGGACCGTGAGTTGTGCTTCTTGGTTCGCATTCCTAATGCATCCTCCTTTGCCACAATCCCCAGGGGCTGTACTCAACACGTACCAATTTACATTGTCATCACTCGGCCCCCTCCCACCATCAGTCTGACTTTTACAGCTAAAGGGTGCAGGCTACCGTCTACAGCATGAAGTACATCAAGCATGTATACAGGCAAGAAATGAACATACATCACAATCAACATCAATAAATGGACATTTCAATAATGTACTCGCCAAAATTGATTACAGACATGCCGTGGAGAAAACATCCATAATCCCCACTAGGGGTGTAAACACAAGTAGTACAACAGCAGACAAGCCACAGATATGACGAAAGTCCAATTCCCTTGTGTAAATGGTTGTCACACCGAACCATCCTTGCGAGCTCATGGATAGGGGAAGCAGGAGTGGCATATGTGAGTCAGGACCCCAAGCTGTAAACATATACACGAGACAAGCTTGAATGGGCCCAGCTAGAACAAACAGTGGATGATTTCAAAAGCCACAAAGCACCACACCGTCACGTGAATGCACAATAGACAAACAATTTTAAACTATATTAACTAATTAAACTAACTATATAAAAAAAATGGCCACATACGACCTGGGGGGGAGGCATCCAGGAGGTGGGAGGCACAGGGTGCACCTCAACACCCAAATGCGATGATGTTGAAATAAAAAACCTCCATGGGCGCAACACCTGGACGGCCTGACCTGTGTGGGAGATAAGTCGTCATCCAAGTCACCCTCTGGATGGAAAGCAGAAGGTGGACGTGGCAAAGTACCCTGACCACGCCTATGCGCAGCTTGCCCCTCGTTAGCAGCAAGTCTGCAGGACTGGTAAGCCTGGTCCTGTGCGGTGATGACACATAGGTTAGCATGCAGCACCTCACGTGATACGTGTGCTTCCTCTTGCAAGGGAGCACGTGTAACACAGAGTTCTTCTTGCATGGCCTGGCATGACATCTGGAGCACCTCCCGGCAAGCACGTTGCTCAGCCGAGATTATATTCTCAAGCTGCTCCAACCTCTCCTCTGTCCGCTGCCTCTGGGACATGTTGAGCACGCCCAGAGTAGATCTGAGGGATTTATGGTCATCCCTCAGGGCCTCCCTGTGTGTCTCTGTGTGAGCAGCAAGTGCTTGACGCAGAGACACCATTTCAGCCGTGGTCCTCATTGGGTTGGCACCGCCCGCGGCTGCAGGACTACACCCCTCCATTGACGTGATTCCCCAGGCACATCGGCAAATTGTGTGGAGTGTGACCGTGCATCCCGATCCACCACAGGCGGAGGTTCCAACACCGTCTGGCCCCTCAGTGCAGGTGTTGTGGACATAGGATCGTCCACATGAGAATCACGCTCCGTCGACAAATGGACATGACGCGCATCCAACTGAACATTGTTGTCAGAGTGATCATCCAAACTAGACCCATTGCCAGCCCTGGACATGCTGGTCTGAAGCACAATTGGGTTCTCTTGGCCTACCACCCCATGACCCCCACTTGTGCCGGGTTGCCGATGCAATAACAACCCTGTGTCAGGATTGACATCACCATCCTCTGGCTCCATTGTGTCATCATCTGTAATGTTGAAAAAACAAACATGAGTACACATGTCAGATGTACATAACGCACACACACATAGGGCCTCATTACACGTTGTGCGGTAAAAATCGGAATTTTACGGCATGGCGCTATTAGCGTCTCCGCCCTCGCAAAAGACCGCTAATAGCGGCCCATTACGAGTTCGCGGAAACAAGCATAGCGCCATGCTGCAAAAGTCCACAAAATGCCCATTACCGGCCTCGGCCACAGTGCTGATAGCACCTCCTCCCTCACGCAACATGCTAATAGCTGTCACCGCTATTAGCGGACACAGTTAAAAAGCGGAACCGGAAATAGCGTCATCGCACAGGAACGGGAAAGAGAACGGCGGCCATCTTTAAAAACACAATCCATTGCCATCCTCTGCATCCAGGACATCTTTCCGGAGAACCCTGACCAAAAACCATCCAGGACTGCCTGAAGATGTCAAAGGCCCTGAAAAAAACCTCTGATCGACAGGGGAAAGAGAAATTCACACCAGAGGAGCTCATAATGCTGACTAGCACACTTGCAGCCAATGCCGAAGTCGTATTCGCCAATGATATGCGCCGGGGGGCGATCGTCAGGAAAAAGGCCATCTGGGACGAAGTTGCCTGCAAAGTTAGTGCGGTGGGCACTACCACCCGCAGTGTGAAGGACTGCCGCAAGAGGTGGGACGACCTCGGGCTATGTGTGCGGAATATCCTATCAGTCAACCGCAACCTTGCAATGGCCACAGGAGGAGGCGCAGAATCACCTCTGAAGATGGAGTGGGAGGAGACATGTGCCTCCACAATCGGAGTCGAAGCCATAGAGGGGGTCGGAGACATGGAGCATGGTGTGGCCATCTCATCTGATGGAGGTGAGTGTATACGTCAAACAATGCACAGTGAAGGGTGAGGGGGTACCCCAAACATGTGTCGATGACCAGGCCATTGATCCTGCCACACACATACATGCATGCATCACCATATACACGTGCAATACTGACCCATCAATGCATGACCAACCCGACATCCCCATTACAAGAATCACTGATGAATAGGCCCCAATGCATAGAGCAGCATGACGTGAACATTCTGCATGAGGCACCTAGACCCATTAACAATGATGTACCCTATTTATGTCCTCCAAAGGATCACCGACAGACACTGGAGACACAAGCACTGCAGCACGTACTCCCCCAGCAGCCAAAAAAGCCAGAATGCATGAGAGAGATGACACTGCCACCACCTCCAGGGGAACTGGGAGGACAGTCCATCTGCAGAGGGCCAAGGGCAGCAGGAGCACCATTGCATCACAGCCTGATAGTATGAATATTTACACATGTGGTATATCTTAGTAATGCATATATACCTTCAGATGAAGTAACGTGATACAAGTATCTAGCAGTACATTACATATTTTTGTCATTGAGGTGTTTTATAAGATTCTATCTGAAGTGTGAAAAAGATGGTTGGTCTGATCTCATATTGCGTGCACGGCATTCCACCATTTAGCAGCTAGTATGGGAAAACTGGTACCACCAATTTCAGCGAGTTTAAATCTAGGGGTTACCAAGCAGTTGGAATTGGGGGTTCTTGTAGGCCTGCTAGAGCTTTTTCTTTTTATTTTATACATCAGGTAACTGGGAGCAGCATTATTAAGGGCTTTGTACGTCAGGGAGATCATTTTCAGATGGATTTTATTGTCGGTGGAGAGCCATTTGTATTGGTGTCTGAAAGAGAAAATATGTTCCCTTTTGTTTATGCCTAAAGCAGCTCTTAAGGCATTATTTTGTAGGATTTGTAACCTTTTGGTGATAGTTTTGTTTGCACCACTATAAAGGGCATTACAGTAATCAAGTCGGGATAATATTAGGGCTCTCGCTAGGATCATGCAGCTATCGTTAGATAAGAAGGGTTTACCTGCTCCTATTAATTTGCAGGTATATGCTGTGGTGGAAGCTAAGGAGTTGACTTGTGTGTCCTGTACACATCACATGTGAACATTGGCCATGTGTGCACCCCAGTATGTCAAACCACAACAATCCCTTGATACCTGAAAAGTAAACACAACACAGGAACAGCCATCGACTAGCAGAACACATCATGTACATAGCACCCCACAATGACAATGTCAGAGAGTGCCCAAACACTGTATCCCAAGGGTACTGTCCGACAACAAAAGGCCCTCCCTCATTTACTCATCACCATGACCAACAGAAGAACTGTGTCTTGTGTCCATTGGCTTCTTCCTTCTAGTCTACCTGGCTTCAGGTTCCCTCTACCCCTTGGTTTCCTTGTTCCACCTTTTGTGTAAATAGGCTCCAGCCCCTTCAGGGGCCACCTTGACTGGTAAAAATACCGAATCGCAGAGAACTCCAAGGAGCCAAACCCCCAAACCTGGGAAAAAACCTGTAGCCACAATAAAACCCTGGAAGAGTCTCCAGTAGATGACTTGAAGTTGCTGAATATGGCCAAGCACATGTCCAAGCA